>NC_067479.1:116882350-117213600 GCF_947179515.1 Apodemus sylvaticus
ACGCAAGCTGCTCGTCCAACACGGCCCAGTAAGCGAGGTGCGAGCCACGTTAGCGGTCTTCCGCCTGCAGGCGGGCTCATCTTTACACCCTCATTTCTCTTTGTCGTTGGTCTTCGTGTCACCCATTCACCCCAAAAACTCCTGAACAAGAATATTACCGTGGCCAGGCCCCAGTCTTCCTCTATCAAGAAGGAAGTGCTGATTTCTTGCACTTCATTTTCTTGTAAAATCGCACAGGGTGACAGATCCTGGGTGCTGAGGCTGAGGGCTGGCATCAGATGTCAAGCGAGGTCACAGAGATCCTGCAGGTGGCCGGGGCACTCCCTCTCCGTGGACGCAGGCCTAAGAAGAGCTTTCCTTGCAGTGTTTATGATTAGGCAGCATTCAGCCCGTGAGGCGCAAATTGTGATCTTTTTGGTTTATTTGTTTTTGAGATTGTGTAACAAGTCCCCAGACCTTAGCACGGCTGACTCCATTCAGGCCTTAAAACCCAGAAAGTAGGCAGCAACACCTGCCAAATGAGGAGAGATGGGTGAGGTCAGAGAGGGGCATCCTTTGGGATGTGTATCCCTCTCTGGTCTATGAAAGTATAGGGAGAAGACATTGTCTATGATGCAAACGCAGGAGCTGCCAGCACTGGACTCCCCAACTTCTGGACCCATGAGTAATAAACGTCCACTGTTTGTAAGTTTGGTGGTTATTTTCAATTACCACTTTAACTTAGTTAAGAAATGTCTAAGGGGCTGGCCATTGTGGCGCACACCTTTAGCCCTCAGGAGGCAGAGGCAGATGGATCTCTGAGTTTGAGGCCTGTCTGGTCTACAGAGCAAGTTCTAGGACAGTCAAGGCTACACAGGGACCCTGTCTCAAGAAATTAAAAAAAGAAGCCTGAGGTATTGGGTGAGGCCTACCGCTGGATGGATGTATATGTAAGGGAATTTCCTCAGAATAAACTGACAGGGGAAATGTGCCTCAAATGTAGGCTGTACTGTCTGTCCACGGGTGGGATTCCCAGACAGAATAAAAGGGCAAAGGGAGAAATCCAGCTGAAGGTCAGCATTCATTGTCCTCTGTTGCCTGATTGCTTAGGCAACGAGCAAGCCACCTCATGTTATTGACGCAGTAGCCCTGAAAGGTTCCTGCTGCCATGCTGATCCCTCCGTGGTGGGTGTGACTGCTATTCCTGGTTGTCTACTCGAGTCTGTCTGGAATGAACTACAAGCCAGAAGTGGAGGGCTCACCTGTGGTCCAGATCTTGAGGCCGGAAGGCACATGTTTCTTACCTGGATCTTGGCATGGAGATCTTGAGGCAGAGTGAAAAGCTTAGGCTCAGACAAGGTAGTACAGGCCTTTAGTCCCAGGATCCTGAGGCAAGGGGATCTCTGAGTTCAAGTTCAGCCTGGGACAAAGCAAGTCCCAGATGCAGGCGTGGTGGCACACACCCTTACTCTGGGCCACGCCTTCTAGAGGAGGCCTGCATAAGGACATTGAAAGATGGAAGATTCACTCTTCTTCGCCTGCTTGCACTTACTTGCCAGCACATCTGTTGGAACCCACTTCCACAGAAAACCAGCTTAAACAACTATCCTCACGGAACTGGGCAACTAATAGATTCTTTCCATCCACAGCTGTGCACAGTTGGGTTAGCTGGACTACGGACTGTAAGTCATCACAATAAATTCCCTTAATGTATAGAGACATTCCAAAAGTTCTGAGACTCTGGAGAACCCTGACTAATACAGTGTGCTATAGCCCCTTAAGCCATAGACTGACACAAATTCTTCCTTCTTCAACTCGTTTCTTTGGGTGTTTTCTTACCCAAGAGGCGAAAGGTAATGGATACCATCAACTACGTTTTGTTATAGCAGGACAAGTGTGCTAGGGCAATGGCCTGGGCTCATGGCCTCTCCCTCTGGTAACGGTATGCAGGCTTGTGGCAAGTTGGCCTTGGTACACCCAATCTTGAGATCTAATCTTGAACTAGAAATGGTATAGGTTGGTGTCTTAGTCACTATTCCTGTTGCTGTGATAAAATACCTCAAGCAAGCAATGGATGGAAGAAAAGGTTTGGCTCGCCGTTCAAGGGTACAGACCATCATGGTGGGGCTTACAGCAATGGGAGCTTGAAGTGTGTCTTAGTTAGGGTGACTATTGTTGTGATTAAACACCACGACCAAAGCAACTTGGGGAGAAAAGGGTTTATTCGGCTTATACTTCCACATTGCTGCATATTATTGAAGGAAGTCAATAATAGGATAGGAGCTCAAGCAGGGCGGGGACCTGGAGGCAGGAGCTGGTACGAAGACCATGGAGGGTGCTGCTTACTGGCTGGCTCCGTATGGCTTGCTCGGTCTGCTTTCTTATAGAAGCCAGGACTACCAGCCCAGGGCAATGCCACCCAAATGGGTGGGGCCCTTCCCCATCAATCACTAACTAGGAGAACGCCCCACAGTTGAGTCTGGTGGAGGAGTTTTCTCAGCTCAGGTTCCCTCCTTTTAGATGACTCCAGTTTGTGTGTTAAATCGACGTGAGACCGGCTGGCATGAGGTCATGTTATATCCACCGTCAGGAAGCAGAGTTCTGACTATTGGTGCTTAGCTCAATCTCTCTGTTTCATCCAGTCCTGAACTTTAGCTCCACGGTCACAGTGGATCTTCCCACCTTAATTAACCCAATCTAAATAAATCCCTCTTCGGTGTGGCCAGACACTTGTCTCCTAGTGGCTCTAGATACTGTTAGATGGACCATACTGACCTCACAGCTGGGCACTGCTGAACTCCTGTGGTGGTCAGAGAAGTATGCATTGGTCTGCTGTGAATGGCATGTGCAGTCACGGAAGGAGCACCGTGATGAGTGACTCTGATGTGAGCCTCCAGCCTCACTTCCTGCTGCCCCCGCCCATGGCCATTCCCGTGTCATGTGCCCCGTCTCCCCCGCATAGTGGAGAGTGTATCCTTTGTGTCAGTTATTTTGCTGTTGCTGTGATAAAACACCATGACCAAGGGACCTTATAGAAGAAAGAATTTGTTTGGGCTTACTGCTACTGAATGGGAAGAGCATCATGGCAGGGAGACAGCCTCACGTGGAAGGCACAGCTGCGGGAGAAGAGAAGCCAGCTGGGGGCTCACACCTTCAACCACAAGCACGAGGCAGGGAAAATGAACTGGAAATATTGTGGTGATGTAATCTCAACGCCTGTCTCCGGTGAGGACCGTCCTCCTGCAAAGCAGCATCACCTAAACCTCCTCAAACAGCAACACCAACTGTGGACCAGGCCTCCAAATGCCTGTGCCTAAATGCCTGTGGGGGCATTTCTCATTCTAATAGCCACAGCCTCTGAGCCTGGGAAGAAGATAAGCCCCTCCTTGTCTGTCTGTCAGTCGTTCACCCACAGATGCGCCCTCCACTGCCCTGCACCGGAGCGTGCTCAGCTAGTCTCCACTCTTTTCTTCTTAATTGGCTTTGGTCCTAAAGCTGCTAAATAAATAATCACCCTGTCAAAACTAGGATGCTTTTGCCCTTAGGTTTGTCTTTTGCCCTGGAAGGGGCTAGACAAAGCAGGCAGAGCTGGCGAAGACAGCCATTCTCCTGAGAGCCTAGAAACAGAGATGGCTAGCTGCTGCTCCTGCATCTCTCCTCCACTTCCTCCTTTCTTATGGGGCACACCATGACCAAGATTAAAAACGATAACCTAGGGCTTCGGAGTGGCTTTAGCAGAGTCCTTGCCTACTGTATATAGATCTCTGGGTTTCATCTCTAGTATCAAAATCAATCAATCCACCAATCAATTTGATTACTCAGAATCTTGCTGCTAAATATAAGTTTGTAACTTGATTCTGTTCGATAAGATGGCTTAATTTAGGCCTTCCAGTATAAGGGTCCATGATTTGACAAAGAATGATACCCTGGGCTCAAATAGTATGTAAACCCAAAGAGTGTTTTATTCTACAGAAGTCCTGCATGCTGGGGTCTTCCATTACCAAGACAGACAGACACCCAAGTGAGCTTGCAGGCCTGATGTAAAGCCACTAGGGAATTCTGGGGTAGGTGACCTCGATGTTAATCTGTTGGTTCCATTTCTATAGACATTCCATTACCGGGGTTTGGGGGCTGGAAACTTGCTGGAGAGGTCTGGAAACTGCTGCTGAGGAAGTCTGGAAACTGCTGCTTGTCCTTGCCTCAGGCCAGGTGGCAGGGCAGCCTATGAGGCCTGGACTTGCCTGGACTTGCCCAGTTCTTGGAAACAGAGATTTGGGTCTAGTCTCCTTAGCTGCCATCTTGAAGCCAGTCATGGAGTCAACCTAGCCTCCTCACCAGGAAGCAGTCTAAGTGAGAGGCCTCTTTCGGTCCTTGTGTATTTTGCTCTGACTTGTGACTCCAGTAGCCAGTTCTGGATCATAGGGCAACCCGGAGAGCACACATATGTATTAGAAAGTAGAAGATGAGGAAATCTATGTCAAATCAACCGTGAGATATCAACTATACTTTAATTTATGCACTGCTACAAGAGTCTTTCATTGTGCACCGTACAGTGGATTTGTCATCTCTTTCTGCTTTGGAAGATACTGCTGCGTGAAGCCATGAGTCTGTTTCCACTTACTCCACTCATTTATTTATAAATAAGTCTCACTTTGCAGTCCTGGATATCCCAAAACTTTCTCTATGTAAAGACCAGGCTGGCCTCAAACTCATATAGACTAGGTTGTACTGGAATGTAGAGAAATCCCACTGCCTTTGCTTCCCCAACACTAGAATTATTGGCAAATACCATGACACCAACACTTATGGCTCTATTTTTTACATCAGGTGTCCCAAAGAGAGGGGTCTGGACATTATCACACACACACACACACACACACACACACACACACACACACACACACATACACATACATATATACACACATACACACACATACACACATATACACATATATACACACATACACACACATACACACACATATACACACATACACACACATACATATACACACACACACACACACACACACACACTGCTATTCTCTGTGTTCTTCCTTTCCCAGCTTCAACCCATTTCAGGATCTTTGTTCTCAGCCTTTTCCTCCTTCCAGTCATCCCTCCTGATATCTCTTCAAAGGGCTGGGACCTCTTCTGCCGGCACTGCAGTCCCCAGGGCATGAAACATTTCCAGATCTGTGCGCCCTTTTGTCTAAGCAGCCTTCTCAAGATGGTGACAGAGATGCAAGGCCCGAGTTCAATTCCTAGCACCGCACACGTGCGAATGGAAAAAAGAAAACAACAACAACGTGCCCCCATGTCCCAGTGATAACAAAAGAGCACCAGCCCTGCAGACTTGTATGCGGGTGCTAGGGATCTGAACTCAGGTCCTCACGCTTGCACAGCACGCATTTACCCATAAACCACCTCTCTATCTAAAGTAGTAACTACTACTGCGTAAAAAAAAAAAAGCCTCATGCTATGGTGCCTCCAAGTAAAAATGAGCCTTTATTATGTGTGTTACAGTTTCTGTAGACCGTGGTTCTGGGGAACATAGCTGGGGACTTCGGGCTCAGGGTCTGCTTCCATTTGGACCTGGAAGGTTCCTAAGGAGTTGACGACCTGGTGCCTGGTTTGTTGTTTCTATTTCCAGGTATTGGAGTTGTCTTTGATAGAAGTAGGTCGCAGGGGAAGGGGCCCCTGAAGCATATAAGGGGATCCTGATCCCCCCCTCCTTTCTTTCGCACTGACTCCCAGCTGCCTTGAGCAGAGTGACTCTGCTCTGTGCGCTGAGTGCTCCCTGCTGGGTGCTCCACCTCCCCATGGCCTCCTTCCCTCTCTACAGAGCTCCTCCTTGCTTTCTACCTGTTTGTCATTGCCTGCCCTTCTCTCCTAACATGACCGTTTTACTAGTTTGATAACCTTCTCAGCTACTACACACACACACACACACACACACACACACACACACACAATTTGAAAAAATAAGCACAAACAGAGCAAATAAAATGACCATTCCAGAAAGTACTTTCTAAGACTATGTTTATTTTAAGGGTAAGAATCTTAGGTTGAACCTGAAGAGCTGGGACTTCTGGGCAAGGCTTCACTCGCATCTGTTTTCGAATCACTGCGCTGTGGTCAGTGCTCCCTGCTGGGTGCTCCGCCTCCCCATGGCCTCCTGGTTCTGAAGAACACTTGGGCATCTTTGCCACAGTCAGTACAGCTGGAGGACTGTGATGAGGATTCTGGATTCTGTCGTCATGAGTGAGGCACAAAGAAAGGTCAAACAAGCAGCGTGGCCACTCACGGGATGGCGGGCAGTCCGCTGAGTGTCTTTTTGGCCATGTTGTTCATAGATAATTAGGCTAGAAGAGAAATGTATGACTCAGAGAAACCGGAAGTCACCCTGAGTCAGACTGTCACCTGTGCCTGTGATGAGAGAGCTACTGGTCCTGGACCGCTCAGGCAGACCACACAACACCACCCACAGCCTGCTTCATGGACAAGGACACGCTGTTCATCCAACTCTTTGGCCCTCTGTATAGCCACACCCTTCCTGCTTTGGTCTTCATTTTGTAGTTGACTGGGTCGGGTGCTTTGGCTAATGGAATACTGGCATACTCAGTGTCACTAGAGGCTTGTGGTGTGATTGTATGTGGTTCTTTTCCTCCGGAACTGCCAGTGACTCCTCCAGGCCAAGCATTTGCCATCTCAGGACTTCAGCTGTGACCACTCCTTGCAAAGGGATTATACCAGCTGGGTTTGTTGATGACTTATACCCACTCATGTAGAGGAGTAGAGGGGTCATGACACCCTTACCTGAGAATCTAACCACTCTCTACCACTTGTGCAGCTCTGCCTTAACTGCATGTGGCCTCAAGGAGGGACTAGACTAGATAGGCCCAGGAAGACTAGGAAAGGGGGCTGCTTCACCTATGTGGCTATGTGGCCCTGTAAGTAACATCTCACCCATGCTAAGTAAAGAGTTCTAGTAAACCCACCAGTTCTCTACAGTGACTTTGGTGGGATAGTGCCTTTGTTTATCCTTGAGAGCTAGGAGGAGGGTGGACATTGTTCACATTTCCTTCTGGAAAGGGATTTTAGCAATAGCAAACTTCCAAGGCTAGACCTTAAGTGCTTTTTTCCCCCCAAAGATTTATTTATTTACGTATATGAGTATACTGTTTCTGTCTTCAGACACACCAGAAGAGGGCACCAGATCCCATTACAGATGGTTGTGAGGCACCATGTGGTTGCTTGGAGTTGAACTCAGGATCTCTGGAAAAGCAGTCAGTGCTCTTAACCACAGAGCCATCTCCCCAGCCCAGACTTCAAGTCTTAGGAGGAAGAAGAGAGGCAAAGGCAGCAGAGATGATGTGACCTGGCTTCCCGCTGACCCATACAGCTGTGAGAACAAGTGATTATTGTCCTACGCCAGTTACCCAGAAGTAAGCCTTACTACTTCTAGAAATCTTTTGGTCCAGTCAGGTTGACAGTCAAGATTATTGTAGTAGCTAGACAGCATCTTTGCAAATGATCCTGAGACCTACATCATGACCATGGCAATGCTTATAAATGACAGCATTTAGTTGAGAGCTTGCTTACTGTTCCTGAGGGTCAGTTCATTATCATCACAGCAGGGAGTATGGCAGCAAGCAGATGCTGGAACAGGAGCTGAGAGTTATATTCTGATCTGCAGGCAGAGTGAGACAGATCTTTAAAGCCCATCTCCAGCGATACACTTCCTCCAACGAGGCCACGCCTCCCAAGCCTTCTAATCCTTTCCAATAGTCCCTCTCCCTGGTGACCAAGCATTCAATAAGTATGAGCCTATGGGAGCCACCACAGCCTCCGTGGTTATCCAGCACCCTGTCTCAGGCTCTGTAGGGTAGAAGAACAGACCCACAGCTCTAGGTCCAGGCAGGACTTGATCTAGGACTTTTGTCTAGTGTCAGGTATGCTAGTGAGTTACTAGTGATGGTGGGATGGTTAGATGGGTGGTGGTGGCGAACACTGAAGGTGAAATCACATAGAATGAGTGGAACTTGGTAACTGCTGAGTGCAGATGCTCTCTGCTGCAGAAACAAGCTGTCCCCCTCCCCGCTTCCTCCCTCTAGCAGATCCAAGCTGCTGCTGCTTTTGCACAGCCAGATTGGCTACGTGCATGAGCAGTTGCCAGCTCAGACTAGGAGGAAATTCCATGCTGTCAGCCAGCAGCACAGATTTTGCAGAAAAAATGACACAACTTATCCTCTGGGCAGAGGTTCAAATTATGACATATTTCCCCAGCCTCCTCCCTCACACAGCTGGTGCAAGAGGGGATACATTTTTCCATGGAGACCGGAGACTTTTCCTCCCTGTGGTGTCTTATGATCAAACATGTCCCATAGTACTCAGTCCACATCCATTCCTAGAATCCTGTTTTCTGGTATCCAAGTGACTTGTGTAAGCCCTGTGGCTGACACATACAAGAATTACATACTAGGTTCCCCTCTGAACGGTTCTGAAAGAGACAACATTCAAATGAAGATTCCAAATCTCCACATAGATGACACCATGACAGCAGGCACACACACATGCACACACACACACACACACACACACACACATGCACACATACATGCACACATACATACACACATGCACTCACATGCACTCACATGCACACATGCATGCCATACACACACACACACACATACACACACACACATACACACACACACACACACACACACACACACACACTGTGCTTATTGATGCAAAATGTTTGACCTAACCACTAGGACCTCTGCCCTGACCTCTGACACACGCTTTTCTCAGCTTACTGCATTGCTCCTGTCAATTTCAGAAACTCTGTCCCACTTGGGTTCAATTTTATTTTTTAAACAGGGTTTGACTTTGCATCCCTGACTGGCCTAGAACTTGTTATATAGACAAGGTGTTCCCAATCTCCACTTAGATTCAATTTAATGACTAATTGTTGAGCTTCGGTGTTGAGCAGAACACTGTTGGGCTCTGGGGAGAATTCAGTAAGTAATTAATAGTGCACAGGACCTGCCTGCAAAAGTTTGCCATTTAGATTGAAGGGTTCGTGTGATGAGAGACCAATCAGGATCAGCACAGAATGAAGACATTGGAGGGATTTCCTGGTCCAAAACAGGATCACAGCATCAGGATAAGTAAAGTCTGGAGAGAGGTTGTCCAGAACAGGGGTTTTCAAGAAGGGACCAACGAGGCGGATTTCCCTGAGAGCCAGGGGCTCGGAACAGTTCCTTGTAGTGGAGACAGCACTGGTTATGATGCCATCCGCAGGATGTGGGGACCGTTATTCTGCAGTACACAGTCCAAAGTTCCTATCCCTCTTATTTAAAGGGTTATATTTTGAAATATTTTACCCTGTGGCTTCAAAGATAAATATTAAGTGTTAATATCTAAAGTTAAATTGTGGTCACATATCTTTAGAGTTCAGTTTTTGGCGTTGCTGAGATCGAGCCTAGGATCTTTGGCAGGCTCAATACATACTCCACCACTGTCTTACGTAGGGTTTCTATTGCTTCAACGATTACCATGACTGAAAAGCAGGTTAGGAAGCAAGGGTTCATTGGGCTTATTCTTCCCCACTGTAGTCTATCATTGAAGGAAGTCAGGACTGGAACTCAAACAGGACTAGAGCCCAGCGGCAGGAGCTGATGTGGAGACCATGAGGGGGTGATGAGGGGGTACTGCTTATTTACTGGCTTGCACCCTTTGGATTGCTCAGCCTGCTTTCTTATAGAACCCAGGCCCGCCAGCTCAGGGATGGCCCCGCCCACAATGGTCTGGGCCTCCCCCATCAATTACTAACTTACAAAATGCTCTGCAGGCTGGACCACAGCCCAGTTTTATGGAGGCATTCTCTCAACTGAGGTTCCTTCCTCTCAGATGACTATGGTTTGTGTCAAGTTGACATAAATGTAGCTATCACAACCACTGAGCTACATCCCAGCCCTAGACAGCTTCCCTAGAAGTTGTTCCGAGTCCTCAAGTTGTTCTGAGTCCCCATTGTTTTGATGGATGAAGAACCAGTAATTCTGCCCCACTGTAAAAACCCTGGGAACAGCAGGAACTAACCTCTCAACTGAAATTGATTAACTCACTCACCATGAACAACATGCCCACTTAATTACACCGCCTAGGAGAACAGCTACGCCACTCAGGACCAGGCTGATCATCAGGAGTAAGGTAACAAATGTCTCAGGAGCAAGTCTGGGTAGAAATAACATTCCCTTCTAATAGCTGGAGACAATTGGATACAACTCTCATAGTCCCACAGGGGAGGCACTCAAATACTTAACAATGTATCCACCTACAGCTACTGAGCAGGAGTGGGGGCGGGGGGAGGGAGGTCTTTTAGGGGAAGGGAATTCTGGACTTCCTTCTTATCCTTTTCATCTCTGTTATATTTGCCCTAAGTCTCTGGGTGGTGGGACTTTATAGGGAAACAGAAACCTGTCTTTGCTTTTTATTTCTCAATGTTTGGCCATCTACACTTCTTAGCTCTGTGGAACGTCGTCTAACTTCTCTTGTTCTGATTGTTTAGAAGGTTTGTGTGTGTGTGTGTGTGTGTGTGTGTGTGTGTGTGTGTGTGTGTGTGAAATCTTCCTTTGACTACAGCTTTCAGGGTGAGGGAAAGCTCAGAGCCCCAACAAGCCATGTGATTTTGTGACATTCTGTTTTTAAGCATTCAGTCCACAAGCAAATGACATGTGCTTTGTGTTGACTTCCAAATGTATACCTAGCCTTGATTGCCCCATTTCCAGACATTGTGTTAATCTTGGGGTGTAAAGCAGCTACTGGCCTTGAAACTGTCTCGGTGGCCATGGAGACAGGAATCTAAACATCAGTGAATGTGCCAGAACCAGGTGGTCAGTCTCAGAGCAGCAGGGTTGGTTTGGCAGGTGAGGAAACGGTGTCAGCAGTCCTGTCTTACTGAGTGGGTGGGATAGCTGTGCTTCCCCAGGAGTGTTTTCTCCTGAGTTCCCATTGCATTCATTGCTTGATTCTTCATTGATTCCAGGAATATGAAGTAGGAGCAGATATGGGATAGCTGATGTCCAGCACAGGGGTAGCAGTGGCCTAGTCCCTGAACTCAGATAACTTATCCTGAGCAAAGACTTTGACTGCACTCACTAGCATGGGGTTCATAAGAAGCTTAGAACATTGGCCTTTCAGAATGAAGTCTTCATACATCCCGGGCAAACTGGGACAAGGTAGTTACAGAGACCTATAACGGGTAATAAAATGTAATAATTTCAAAAAGTGACAGACAGCATGATAAGGCTGGTCAGCCCAGGGTCTTAGGATTTTACTGGTGTGAACAGACACCATGACCAAGGCAATTCTTATAAGGATAATATTTAGTTGGGGCTGGTTTACAGGTTCAGAGATTCAGTCCAGTGAGGCAGCATGACAGCATCCAGGCAGGAATGATGCAGGCTGAGCTGAGAGTTCTACATCTTCATCTGAAGACTGCTGGCAGAATACTGGCTTCCAGGCACTAAGATGAGGGTTTTATAGCCCACACCCACAGTGACACACCTACTCCAACAGGACCACACCTTCTTATAGTGACACTCTCTGGGCCAAACATATACAAACCATCACACCCAGCATTTGGGATTGTGAGGCAGGAGGATTGTAAGTTCAAGTCTGGTCTGTCTTACACAGGGGAGACTTTGCCTCAAAAAATTATGTGTATATGTATATGTATATTTGAATACTCACCTGTCAGAGGAAATGCCCTGACCACGAAGGTAGTTTTCCCAGGGTGAGGTTTATCCATTCAGCTCTGGATGTGCTGACACCTCCAGTCTATCCCCAAATGTGGGAAACTTGGCCACATTTGGTAGTGGGGGACTTTGGGCTTTCCACGAACAAATACAATTTAATAAAAACTTCAAATGGTGGTAAACACATTAAAGAGGTAACATGTACAGATCGGAGGGGCTGGGAGCGTACTGGGGATTTGAGGCGATGGCTTGAAGTGCCATGAAGCCCTGAAGGTTGTGGGAACAGGAACGGCCAGGATAACTGGTGGAGCAGAAGGCAAGCCAGTGGCAGTCACAGGAGAGGAGACAATCAGGGGAGCTGTCAGGGGTACCCCGCCAGGCTTCCGCATGGTCTACTGGTGACCCCGCCAGGCTTCCGCAGGGTCTACTGCTGACCCAGCCAGGCTTCTGCAGGGTCCTACTGCTGACCCAGCCAGGCTTTCGCAGGGTCTACTGCTGACCCAGCCAGGCTTCCGCAGGGTCTACTGTTGACCCAGCAAGCTCTCATGCACTATGGCTGCTTCTATGCTAGGGACTTCCCATGCTAAACCACTCTGTCATAACATTACCCTGCTTTTGTCACAGGTGAAGAAACTGAGGCACAAGAAGGTATGAGAGTTCTCCCGTGACTGAACAGCCACCAGAGACAGAAGGTCGGGCCTCTGGCCCAAGTGACCTGCCTACGCTCTTCTTACACTGTAGATTTGTAGACAGATGGGTCTAGGTTAGATTCCACTATGACCCAACTCTCCCTCCTTGGTCTACATGCTCCAGACCCAAGCCCAAGGCTGTGAGTGGGTGTTCTGTGGCCAATTATCTTTCAAATAGGCCCCAAGCTCTCGAACCAGGGTTTTTCTATGTAGCCCTGGCTGTCTTGGAACTCATTCTGTAGATCAGGCTGGCCTTAAACTCCCCAGTGTTGTGATTAAAGGTATATGCCACCACTGCCTAGCTATTTTTTTTTAAAGATTTAAAAATGTTTTTATGTGTATGTGTGTTTCTGTGTATATGTCACATATTTACAGGTGCATAAAGAAGCCTGAAGAGGGTGCCACATCTCCCGAACCTGGAAGTACAGCCAGCTGTGAACCCCCAACATGAGTGGTAACATTCAAACTCAGGCCCCCTGGAAAAGGAGCTAGGGCTCGTATCGGTGTAGCATTTCAAACTTGCTCCGTACTTCCTCATAGTCAGTCACCTTGCTGAGTCCAGCAACCAGCATAACCATCTGGTTGCCCAAGGCTGTTATATCTGCAATCAAATTCCTAGTGTGTTAATGGTGGGGTTTCTTTAGCATTTCTGATAAAATGTTTACACGACATTATATGGGGAAATAGAGAACTACAGTAATGAAAAAATGAACAGGATAATTTGTATGTTGGCATTTCTACAATAAAATGTCAAATATTTCATACCCAGTGATGCCGAGCCTTTACACACTGCTATTTCTTTTATAAAATGCTTTGTGCTTCGTTTATTATTAATCTTAAGTGGTCTCTGTGTTATATACTCTCTTTTTCCATGATATGTTTCTCAATATTTTACAGGCTGTCATAAAACTATGTATGTCTGGAGCGTTGAGATGGCAGAGTGTCAGATGGTCAGGCAGTTCTAACTGCGCTGTCTTCCTGGAGACCTGTGGCCCACATTGAAGCAGTCACTCATCTCTTTCAAAATGTAAGGAGCTTCTTGCCCCTTGTACGACATGGCAATTAATTAGTGTCGGCTTGTTTATTCCATTATTATTATTATTATTTTATTATTCATCTTTCATCTGTCTGAAGCAGGGTCTTATGTGGTCTGGACTGGCCTTGTGCCCCATGTCAGCCTTGCATTTCTGATCTTTTTCCTTCCAAGAACTGGGATGACAGGTGTCTGCTGTTATGCCCATCCTGTTCCTCTCTGTGCAGAATCTTCTCAAGTGGCGGATGAGACTTTCCCCAACTTTAATTATCTTGACAACCTAGACCTATCTGGGAAGAGAGTGTTGAGAGGGATTTCCTATGCTGGTTTTCCTATTGGCACATACGGGGAATTGTCTTGATTGTCTTAATTAATGTGAGAAGACCCCCCCCCCCCAAATGTAGTCAGTGCCTTCTAGTGACAGGCCAGACATAAGGACATGAAAGGAGAGCTGTTGAGGATGGGTGGCTTGCCTTCCTCCCACGCCCGAGGTCATCCACCCTGTGCTGTTGCTGCTGCAGATGCTGGAACCAGCTTCTTTGGTCTTCCAATGTGAGCATCCACATGGTGCTGAGGACCCAGCCCAGATCCTCTAGGAGAGCAGACAGTGCTTTTTCCTTTTTTTCTTTTTTTTTTTCTTTTTTTTAGATTTTTAAAATTGAATATCTTCTTCATTTACATTGCTAATGGTAAAACCTTCCCCGATTTCCCCCCTCCCCAGAGACCCCAAACCCCTCCTCCCACCCCTGCCTCCACGTATATACCCTTCTACCTGACCCATTCCCACCTCCCCCCCCCTCGATTTCCCTTTGTTGGACCACTCCTCCCACTGATGCCCAACAAGGCATTCCTCTGCCACATTTTTGGCAGGAACCTTGTGTACCTCTTGGTTGATGGTTTAGTCCTGGGAGTCCTGGGGCTTCTGGGTGGCCGAAATCTTTGTTCTTCCCATGGGGCTGTAAACCCCTTCAGCTCCTCCATTGGGGACCCCATGCCCAGTCCAATGGTTGGCTGCTAGCATCTGTCTTTGTATTTGTAAGGCTCTGGGAGAGGCCCTCCAAAGACAACCATGGCATGCTCCTTTTGGAATATGCTTCTTGTTGGAGTGTCAGGGTTTGGTGACTGTCTATAGGATGAATCCCCAGGTAGGGGAGTCTCTGGGTGACTTTTACTTCAGTTTCCACTCCACATATTGTCTCCCTTATTGCTTCTGTGTATAATTTGAACCAAAGCACCCTCACTTAAGTCCTCCTTCTTGAGCTTCCTGTGCTGGGTGAATTGTAACTTGTTTATTTTGAGCTTTTGGGCTAATATCCACTTATTAGTGAGTGCATACCATGTGCATTCCTTTGTGATTGGGTTACCTCACTCAGGATGACATTCTCCAGTTCCACCCACTTGCCTAAGAATTTCATAAATTCATTGTTTTTAATAGCTGAATAGTACTCCATTGTGTATATATACCACAGTTTCTGTATTCATTCCTCTGCTGAAGGACATCTGAGTTCTTTCTGGCTTCTGGCTATTGTAAATAAGGCAGCTATGACCATACTGGAGCATGTGTCCTTATTACATGTAGGAGCATCTTCTGGGTATATGCCCAGGAGTGGTATAGCTGGGTCCTCAGGTAGTACTATGTCTAATTTTCTGAGGAACCACCAAACTGATTTCCAGAGTGGTTTTACCAGCTTGCAATCCCACCAACAATGGAGAAGTGTTCCTTTTTCCCCACATCCTCTCCAGCATCTGTTGTCCCCTGAGTTTTTCCTCTTAGCCATTCTGACCAGTGTGAGGTGGAATCTCAGTGTTGTTTTGATTTGCATTTCCCTGATAACTGAGGATGCTGAACATTTCTTTAGGTGTTTTAGAGCCATTTGAGTTTCCTCAGTTGAGAATTCCCTGTTTAGCTCTGTACCCCATTTTTAATAGGGTTATTTGACTTTCTGGAGACAGAGGGGACCAGACAAGGCTGCCCCCTCTCTCCCTATCTATCCAATTTAGTTCTTAAAGTCCTAGCCAGAGCAATCAGGCAACAGAAGGAGGTCAAAGGTATACAAATTGGAAAGGAAGAAGCAAAATATCACTATTTACAGATGATATGATAGTATACTTAAGTGACCCTGAGACTTTAAGAGTTTAGAAAACTCCTAAAGCTGATAAACAACTTCAACAAAGTGGCTGAATATAAAATTAACTCAAGCAAATCAGTAGCTTTTCTCTACTCCAAGAATAAACAAGATGAGAAAGAAATTAGGGAAATTACACCCTTCACAATAATCTTAAATAATATTTCATACCTAGGTGTGACCCGAACGAACCAAGTGAAAAATCTGTATAAAAAGAACTTCAAGCTTCTGAAGAAAGAAATCGAAGAAGGTCTCAGAAGATGGAAAGATCTCCCATGTTCATGGATTGGCAGGATCAATATAGTAAAAATGGCCATCTTGCCTAAAGCAATCTACAGATTCAATGCAATCCCCATCAAAATCCTAACTCAGTTCTTCATAGATCTAGAAAGAGCAATTGTCAAATTCATCTGGAATAACAAAAAAAACCAGGATAGCAAAAACTATTCTCCATAACAACAGATCTTCTGGAAGAATCACCATCCCTGACCTCAAGCTCTACTACAGAGCAATAGTGATAAAAACTGTTTGGTATTGGTATGCAGACAGAGAAGAAGATCAATGAAATAGAATTAAAGACCCAGAAATGAACCCACACATGTATGGTCACTTGATATTTGACAAAGGAGCTAAAAACATCCAGTGGAAAAAAGATAGCATTTTTTAACAAATGGTGCTGGATGAACTGAAGATCTGCATGCAGAAAAATGCACATTGACCCATTCTTATCTCGTTGTACAAAGCTCAAGTCCAAGTGGATCAAGGACCTACACATAAAACCAGACACACTGAAGCTTATAGAGGAGAAAGTGGGGAAGAATCTTAAACATGTGGGTACAGGGGAAATGCTCCTGAACAGAACACCAATGACTTATGCTCTGAGAACAAGAATTGACAAATGGGACCTCATAAAACTGCAAAGCTTCTATAAGGCAAAGGACATGGTCAATAGAACAAAACGACAACCAACAAATTGGGGAAAGATCTTTACTAAACCTACATCTGATAGAGGGCTAATTTCCAATGTATACAATGTTCTTAACCATTGAGCCATCTCTCCAGCCCCATGGGCTTCTTCTGATGTGGATGGAAGAGCAGGCACTCTCTAGGAATCCCCCAGGCCTTTGGTGTCAGAATGGGATTGTCCAGGCACCCAGCAGATGGATGGATCAATTACCAGGTTCTCAACTTCTCTGATAGTAAACAGCCATTGTTGGAGTGTAACAGCTGTATTCTGTAAGGTTTTACTCCTGGCACCTATGTGGCAGCTCATCATCATCAGTAACTCAGTCCCAGGGGTTCAGTGCTCTCTTCTGGCCTCCTTAGGTACGGCTTACATATGGTGTACAGCCATATATGCAGAGAACACACCTATACAAATACAATTAAACTTTAAAAAGAAAGAGAGAAAGGGAAGGGCAGGCAGTGGGAGAGGCCAACAGCAAGATATATGTATGAAAATTCCATAATGAAACCCATTGGTTTGTATAATAGCTTACACAATAATGATGATGATGACGATGATGATAAAGAACTAGCTTTTAAGCAAGGCATGGTGGTAATGCATGCAATCCCAGAACAGTAGCTGAGGCAGGAGGATTAAGCAATTCACACCTGGGCTACCTAGTGAGACCCTGTTCACAAAATAAAAACATAAAAAACAAAATGAAGAGTTTTAAAGTTGGATCATCCTAAACATTTTATGAAGAAAGGAAGGAAGAAGGATGGAGAAAGGAAGGAGGAAGGAAGGAGAAAGGAAGGAGGAAGGAGAAAGAAAGGAAGGAGGGAGGAAGAAGGGAGGGAAAGGAAGGAAGAAGGAAGGAGAAAGGAAGGAAGGAGGAAGACCAAGAGAGAGTTGTTACTAAGACTGAGCTTTGGTATGCCCAAAAGAACCCTGAAAAGAAGAGTGATGTCCTCAACCCCAGACCTGGGACCTCAGCAAAGACCTCAAATGGCTCCTCAAACTCACAGCTGATCTGCAGAAGGCAAGGCACAGCGCGGCAGTGACTAAAAGCTGGCTGCTATTTGGGGAATTGCCAGAGGTCAGGCAACTGCAGAGGTAGGTGCAGAGTGGAAGGTTGCAAGTGCAGGCAATGCTCTTCTCTTCTCCGGGCTCTCACCTGAGATGTGGACGTGATGCTTCTAGCCTCTTCCTTGATTTCCCTGTGGTGACAGCTTTGAACTGGAAACCGAGCTGATATAAACCCCTTCTTTTCCAAGTTATCTTTCGTCGGTGTGTTTTTGTCTCAGCAGCAGAAATGAAGCTAGAGCACTCAGGGAGACTAGATGGTCTCTGATGTCATTGTGCCGATGTTCTCAGAATTGGTAAACAGCAATGACTCATTGATGGTAGAATTCCAAAACAGCTTCTGGTTCACTTCCTGGTATAATTCCCAATTCCGGCACTTGCCGTGCTAAGTGCACATTATAGACATCAATGAAGTTCCTAGTGGTCTAATCCTAGCCTAACCAAAGCTCTAGACACAATTTTCTCTGATTGGTGTGAGAGGAAGATCTAACAAGTAATGTTCCTTCTAGGCTGGGAAAAGTCAGTAAGGGGCTCCTGTCTGACAGCTAGCAGGAAGGTGGGCCTTTGAGTGCTACAGTCACCAGGAAATGAATTCTGACAACAATATCATATAGCGAACCATGATACTCAGATAAGAATCAGCCTCACTCAATGCCTTGCCTTCCGTGGGAAAGAACCTAGCCTTGCTCAACAAGACAGAAGATGCAAAGCTAATGGTAATTTGTTTCATAGCCATAGCCTGACCTAAGTGGGCAGGAGAATTGTCCCCAGAGTCCTCTCCTCCCGTTCCTGGTCTTCCTCCACGCATTGAATACACAGCCCTTATGTCTTATGAATATACAGCCAATAATACCACAACCCATGACAGTTTATCTCTAATTTGTCCAGGCTGATCCAGAAGAAACTTACTCTATCAGAACGTATAAGCAGGAGATAAGTCTGTGCTGTGCAGAATAAAGGCATCCATTCCCAGATGGACTTCCACCCATAGACACATCCATACACACAGCCCCCAAATGCACACTACACAATAAACACACATACACACAGTACTCCCAAACACACATGCACACGCACACACGCATGTGCACACACACACATGCACACAATTTGTGTACTACACAATACCCAAAAGTACTCTGCCCATCTTGGAACACACTCAGAGATACGCACCACTCTCTCTTCTATTGGATTCAGTGTACCTGGTTTTACTTGGGGGTCCTTGATCCACTTGGACTTGAGCTTTGTACAGGAAGATAAGAATGGATCAATTTGCATTCTTTTACCTGTTAACCACCAGTTGAACCAGCACCATTTGCTGTTTTTCCCCCCCACTGGATGGATTTATCTCCTTTATCAAAGATCAAGTGACCATAGGTGTGTGAGTTCATTTCTGGATCTTCACTTCTACCCCATTGATCTACCTGCCTGTCACTGTACCAATACCATGCATTTTTTTTTTAAATCACTATTGCACTATAATACAGCTTGAGATCAAGAATGCTGATTCCCTCAGAAGTTCTTTTATTGCTGAGAATAGTTTTGGATATTCTGGGCTTTTTGTTATTCCAACTGAATTTGGAAATTGATCTTTCTAACTCTATGAAGAATTGAGTTGAAGTTTTGATGGGGATTGCAATGAATCTATAGAATGCTTTCGGCAAGATGGCCATTTTTATTATATTAATCCTGCCCATCCATAAGCATCGGAGATCTTTCTATCTTCTGAGGTCTTCTTTGATTTCTCCTTTTAGAGAGTTGAAGTTCTTGTCATACAGATTTTTCCCTTGTTTGGTTAGAGTCACACCAAGGTATTTTATATTGTTTGTGACTATTGTGAAGGGTGTCATTTCCCTAATTTCTTTCTCAACCTGTTTATGCTTTGAGTAGAGAAAGGCTACTGATTTGTTTGAGATAATTTTATATCCAGCCACTTTGCTGAAATTGTTTATCAGGTTTAGGAGTTCCCTAGAGGACTCACTTTTTGGGGTCACACAAGCATATTATCATATCATGTGCAAATAGTGATATTTTGACTTCTTCCTTTCCAATTTGTATCCCTTTGACCTCCTTTTGTTGTCTAATTGCTCTAGTTAGAATTTCAAGTACTATGTTGAATAGATAGGGAGAGAGTGGGCAGCCTTGTCTAGTCCCAGATTTTAGTGGGATTGCTTCAAGCTTCTCTCCATTTAATTTGACGTTGGTTACAGTTTGCTGTATATTGCATTTACTATGTTTAGGTATGGGCCTTGAATTCTTATCTTTCCAAGGCTTTTTACTGTGAAGGGATATTGAATTTTGTCAAATGCTTTTTCAGTATCTAATGAAAGGACCATTTGCTTGGAAAATTGGTTTTCCAGACCTTTACTCTGGGGTAGTGTCTGTCTTTGTCACTGAGGTGTGTTTCCTGTATTCAGCAAAATGCTGAATACAGGTATGAGTCCTGTTTACATATCCAGTCTGTTTGTCTATGTCTTTTTGTTGGAGAATTGAGTCCATTGATGTTAAGAGATATTAAGGAATAGTGATTGTTGCTTCCTGTTACTTTTGATGTTACTTTTATGTTTGCGTGGCTATCTTCTTTTGGGGTTTGTTGAAAGATTATTACTTTCCTGCCTTTTCTCCAGTGTAGTTTCCCTCCATGTGTTGGCATTTTCCATCTATTATCCTTTGAAGGGCTGGATTTGGGGAAAGATATTGTGCAAATTTGGTTTTGTCATGGAATATCTTGGTTTCTCCATTCATGGTAATTGAGGGTTTTGCTGGGTATAGTAGCCCAGGCTGGCATTTGTGTTTTCTGAGGGTCTGTATGAGATCTTCCCAGGATCTTCTAGCTTTCATAGCTAGCTTTCTAGCTTCTCTCTGTTGAGAGAAGTCTGGTGTAAATTAGATAGGCCTACCTTTATCTGTTACTTGCCCTTTTCCCCTTACTGCTTTTAATATTCTTTCTTTGTTTTGTGCATTTGGTGTTTTGACTGTTATGTGACAGAAGGAATTTCTTTTCTGGTACAATCTATTTGGAGTTCTGTAGGCTTCTTGTATGTTAATGTGCATCTCTTTCTTTAGGTTAGGAAAGTTTTCTTCTATACTTTTGTTGAAGATATTTATTGGACCTTTAAGTTGGGAATCTTCACTTTCTTCTATACCTATTATCCTTAGGTTGTGTCTTCTCATTGTGTCCTGGATTTCCTGGATGTTTTGGGTTACAAGCTTTTTGCATTTTTCATTTTCTTCGACTGTTGTGTCAATGTTTTCTATGGTATCTTCTGCATCTGAGTGTCTCTCTTCTATCTCTTGTATTCTGTTGGTGATGCTTGCATCTATGACTCCTGATCTGTTTCCTAGGTTTTCTATCTCCAGGATTATCTCCCTTTGTGATGTCTTTATTGTTTCTATTTCCATTTTTAGATCCTGGATAGTTTTGTTTGATTCCTTCACCTGTTAGGTTGTGTTTTTCTGTAATTCTTTAAGGTATTTTTGTGTTTCCTTAAGGGCTTCTACTGTTTACCTGTGGTTTTCTTCTGTATTTCTTTAAGGGATTTATTTAGGTCCTTCTTTTTTTTTCAAGACAGGCTTTCTCTGTGCAGTTCTGGAACTCACTCTGTAGACCAGGCTGACCCTTAACTCAGAAATCTGCCTGTTTCTGCCTCCTAAGTGCTGGGATTAAAGGTGTGTGCCACCACTGCCCAGCTATTTAGGTCCTACTTAAAGTCTTCTATCATCATCATGAGATTTGATTTTAAATGAGAGTCTTGCTTTTCTGGTGTGTTTGGGTATCCAGGGTACTCTGTGGTGGTAGAACTGGGTTTTGATAATGCCAAGTAGCCTTGGTTTCTGTTGCTTATGTTCTTGCACTTGTCCTTGCCATCTGGTTATTTATGGTGTTAGCAGGTCTTGCTGTCTCTGACTGTGGCTTGTCTCTCCTGCAAGCCTGTATGTTAGTACTCCCGGGAGACCATTTCTCTCTGGGTGGAATTTGGTTATGGAGAGCTGTGGCACAGAGTTAGCTCTGGGGTGCAGACAGAAACTCAATGGATCCTGTCCCGAGCTATTCCTTGGTTTCTGTAGTTTGAGCAGAAGTGGTACACTTATCTCTGGTCACTGGTGTGTGAACACTCCACAGATACCAGCTCTCTCCTGGTGGTTGTAGCACAGCTTAGTTAGATTTCCATTGCTGTGATAAAACCAAAACCAGATGACCAAAAGCATCTGGGGAAGAAAGGGAACTCAGAGCAGTAGCTGAAGGCAGGAACCTGGAGGCAGGCCCTGAAGCAGAAGCCTTGGAGGAATGGTGCTTACTGACTTGTTCCTCATGACGTGCTCAGTCTGTTTTCTTAGATATATCAAGAGATTATGCCCAGGAGTGGCGCCACCCACCATGGATTAGACATTCCTACATTAATCATTAATCAGGAAAATGCCCCACAAGGTTTTCCTATAGGTCTATCTTCTACAGACATTTCTCAACTGAGATTCTCTTTTCTCAGATGACTCCAGCTTTCTTAAGATAACAACACCAGCACCAGCACCAATAAATACAATTCCTTCTTCTACCTCATCCCTGCCCTGCCTCCCCAGACAGTCTGAAGCATGTGATATCAGCAGTTTTCACTGTCCTTTGTCAGATCCAGATTCCTCCAGAGCCTCCCGAGGTTGCTATTTTTCCCCAAAGGCATGCACTAGTGCTAGTGACATACACATCCACTTATGTGTACTTCTTGCCAAATGAGCACACACACCCTGGGTGTGAGCCCTTCCGAAGCTGGGATGAGCACGGTGGGCCTTGTAAGCCGGCGACAGGCAGCTGTGGGCTGTTGAGAGGCTGACCCTGCCTCTGAGGAGTCAACTGCCCTCCATTCTCAATCCTGTTGTTTGACTGAGCAGACTCTGCTCCCATCAGCATTTCCAGGAAGGGACCAGTGACTGTCCTCATCCTAAGGATGGATACCCGACTCCAGGAGAAGGCACCACAGGACTGTTGTTCGCACTGTTGGGACTGAGACAAGCACTTTGGGAAAGGCAGATGCACTGTTTGACATGAGATCCCCAAGTCCTCCAGCTAGACTTGTCCCCTTCAGTTTCCCAGTTATGTGATCCACTTTTTCTCACAAAGCAATGCTGGGTTCACCTCTGAACCTTATAATTAAGTCCCAACCAGGGCTGGGAAGATGGCTCAGTAGATAAAGTGCTTTCTGTATGAGCATGGTGACCACACTCCAATCCTCAGATGTGAAAGCCAGGCAGACATGTCTGTTACCTATGATCCCATCACTCAGGCAGAGAAATGGAACGAGGCGAGCTGGGCGAGCAGAGAGACCCTGCCTAGAAACAACTTAGAGGACCAGGAAGATGGCTCAGCTGGTAAAGGCTCTCTCTGATCTGAGCTCGATCCTAGAACCCACATGACAAAAGGAGAGAACAGACTCCCCAAAACTGTCTGCTGATTTCTGGTTTTTTCTTTGTTTCTTTGCTTGTTTTTTGCTTTGTTTTGTTTTGGCTTTTGGATTTGGTTTTATTGAGACAGGGATTCTCTGTATAGCCCTGGGTGTCCTGGAACTCACTCTGTAGACCAGGCTGGCCTTGAACTCAGAAATCTGCTTGCCTCTGATTACAGGCATGTGCCACCACTGCCTGGCTGCTGATTTCTACATACACATCATAGTGTGTGTGTGTGTGTGTATGCACTTGTTTGGAAAAACACAATAAATGAATAAATATAAAAATAACACAATTACTTGATTGAAACATGAAATGAAGAGTGATATCAGAAGACACAACATAGTGTGTGTGTGTGTGTATGTGTGTGTGTGTATGCACTTGTTTGGAAAAACACAATAAATGAATAAATATAAAAATAACACAATTACTTGATTGAAACATGAAATGAAGAGTGATATCAGAAGACACAAAGTGACCGCTTCAGGCCTCCATGTGTGTGCACCACATGTGTTCCCTACAAACACACTCATGCATTTTTAGAAGTCCAAACCAGAAGATGTTGATACAGTTCAGTTCTTAGGTGCCTGCTTAGTATGTGCAGAGCTCTGGGTTCAGTTCCCTGCACTACATAAAGCAGTGCTTGCTTGGGATCACAGAACTCTACCCAGGGAGTAGGGACAGGAGGATTAGAACTTCTAGGTCAGCCCCAGTTTGAGCCCAGCCTACAGGAGTCCCAGGCTAAAACTGCAGTCAGCCATGGTAAGCCAGAGTTGCACAGGCCCTTCTATGGGAGCTCCTCTTGAGGATTTATCAGGGATCATCCCACAACAGAACCTCCACTAAAGCCCCCATTCCCAACCCGTGAGTAATGGGGGGCCTGCTGTCTAGGCAAGTTAACTATAGGGAGGATTGCAGCACAGGCCTGTCACTGCCCTTTCTGTCTGGTTCCAAAAGATCCTGGAGCATCCCTCACTCAGTTACTAAAGTGTGGCTAACACCTGCTCTTTAACTTCCATCTCAGCCCTTTCTAAAGAGCTGCGGCACCCAGCGAGACCGCCATAGAGAATATATGACTTTTGTTATTACGACATATGAACAGGGACGTCTAATTGCTGTTGTCCACCAGTGCATAAAGATGTGGACCTGATGTGCTTTACAAAGTCTTAGTAAGCTGCTGCTTTGAACAAAGCAGTCTGATTCCTTGTCCCTCCCCCTCCCCTCCCCACTAAGCTCTGTCTCATAATTGTTCCTGGCCCCATTGATTTCATTTCTCCCAGAAGATGAAATTTGTAAATTGGTCCTGAAAGCCTTCTTTTTGCTCTTCCTCTATGAAGGGACAGTTGGGAACCTGTGTCAGGCCCAGGCAGCACTGCACACTCCCTGGATGTAGGGCTGTTGGGTCCCTTGTCTGCTCTGCCACAGGGCTTGGGGAAGCAGGACACAAGAACTTAACCCCCCGTGTTGCTGGCCTGTAAGGAGACCTGGGGCCTCTGGTTCCCAGGCTCTTGGACTTCCAGGCACTGCTGAAGGCCTCAGAGGAGCTGAGAACAGAGTGGGGGCCGCAGACTGGATATGGCCGGGGCCAGGGGAGGGAAAGGGGAGCGCTTGGGCTGGTCCTGAGGGGAGAGTCCTTGGCTTGAAGGGGGCAGAGGGCCTGAGCTTGGTGACAGCAGTGGCTGGAAGAGCAGAGGCCTTCTACCTGAGATTAGAGGGCAGCTCCTCCCGCGAAGGCCTTCTCCATGGCTCCCTACCACGGATCCAGATGAAAAGAGGAGTCCATGGTTTTAAGGTATTTATTGTCATGGCTGACAGTGAATGAGTAAAACCATACCCTGCTTCTCAGGGCAGGCCAGAGGGTAAATACCTTTTGTAGGGAGGAGTGTCTGGGAAGGAAAGCTTGTTGGCTAAGCCCTTCAGGCCTCTAGGTACCTCACTAAAATGGAGATCAGTCTTGAGCCTATGTGACCATAAGTCATGTCCTTTACGTGTGGACGGGCTTGGGGCATCGCCCTGACATGACTGATGGCCACAAATCTATGGGGGGGCTGTGGCTAGTGACAGAGGCCTGGTGTCCGGGAGCAGGCAAACTCCTACCATCCCTTCAGGATCTCTGGGGCTTCTAGCCTTAGCTCAGCCAGGAACCAAGTGCCTATCACAGTCCCACATCAGACAGCTGCTGCTTTGCAGAGGGATGAGGAAGGAAACTGTCCTCTTCCCTCCACTGGCTAGGAACAGAGTTGCTGTTAGCTTACGCGTGATTCCTCTAGACTCTACCATTTTATATGTAAAATTTTCCATGAAATAGTCAAGTGTAACATGTTTTTCTATATATTTATTGAATTTTACCAGAAATATTTTCCATGTAAATCTTTAATTTTATCTGAAAATGTTTATAATTCATCTTCAATCAACTTATATTTATCTTTATGCCTATCACTTTATCTGTATAATTTCCATGATAATCTTTAATTTTAACATGTTTTTCTATATATTTCTTCAATTTATCTGAAATATTTTCTATGTAAATCTTCAAGTTTATTGGAAAATGTTTATAATTTCACTTTCAATCAACTTAGGAATATCTTTATGCCTACCATTATTACATCTATATAAAATTTTCCATGATAATCTTCAATTCTAACATGTTTAAAATTTTTAACACCTAAAAGTTTTCTACAATTTTATCAGAAGTATTTTTCATGTAAATCTTTAATTCTATCATAAAATGTTTCTATTTTGTATTTTAATTAATTTAGCAATGATTTACATGTCTACTACTCTACTCTTTAATTTTCCATGAAAATTGTCAATTTTAACGTGTTTTTCCTTGTATCTCTTCTATTTTATCTGAAATATTTTCCATATTAATCTTTAATTTCATCATAAAGTGTTTTTACTTCCTTTTTCAATAAAAAAGGAAAACATGTTAAAATTTAAGATTATCATGGAAAATTATACAGATAAAGTGATAAGGATAAAAATATTTCTAATTTGATTGAGAGCGGAATTATAAACATTTTCTGATAAAATTGAAGATTTACATGTAAAATATCTATGATAAAATTGAATACATATATAGAAAAATGTGTTTAAATTGACTATTTCATGGAAAAATACAGATAAAATGGTAGGCATAAAATATTTCTAAGTTGATTCAAAGTGGAATAAAAACAATACTAAATTAATTGAACATGGAATTACAAATTTTTTGATAAAATTGACGATTTACATGAAAAAAATTTCTGTTAGTCTATTTTTATTGGGGAATTGAGTCCATTGATGTTAAGAGATATTAAGAAATAGTGATTGTTGCTTCTGTTGTTTTGCTGTTATTTTTATGTTTGTGTGGTTACTTTCTTTTGGGTTTGTTGGGAGATTAGTTTCTTGCTTTTTCTAGGGTGTAGTTTCTCTCCTTGTGTTGGCATTTTCCCATCTATTATCCTTTGAAGGGCTAGATTTGTGGGAAGATATTGTGTAAATTTGGTTTTATCATGGAATATCATGGTTTCTCCATCTATGGTGATTGAGAGTTTTGCTGGGTATAGTAGCCTGGGCTGGCATTTGTGTTCTCTTAGGGTCTGTATGAGATCTGCTCAGGATCTTCTAGCTTTCATCGTCTCAGGTGAGATGTCTGGTGTAATTCTGATAGGTCTGCCTTTATAAGTTACTTGCCCTTTTTCCCTTACTGCTTTTAATATTCTTTCTTTGTTTAGTGCATTTGGTGTTTTGATTATTATGTGATGGGAGGACTTTCTGTTCTGGTCCAGTCTATTTGGAGTTCTGTAGGTTTCTTGTATGTTAATGTGCATCTCTTTCTTTAGGTTAGTGAAGTTTTTCCCCATAATTTTGTTGAAGATATTTATTGGACCTTTAAGTTGGACATCTTAGCTCTTTTCTATACCTATAAACCTTAGGTTTGGACTTCTCATTGTGTCCTGGATTTCCTGGATGTTTTGGGTTACCAGCTTTATGCATTTTGCATTTTCTTCAACTGTTGTGTCAATGTTTTCTATGGTATCTTCTGCACTTGGGTGTCTTTCTTCTATCTCTTGTATTCTGTTGGTGATGCTTGCATCTATGACTCCTGAATTCTGTCCAAGGTTTTCTATCTCCAGACTTGTCTCACTTTGTGCTTTCTTTATTGTTTCTATTTCCATTTTTAGATCCTGGATTGTTTTGTTCAGTTCCTTCACTTGTTTGTTTGTGTTTTCCTATAATTCTTTAAGGGATTTTTGTGTTTTCTCTTTAATGGTTTTTACCTGTTGACCCATGTTCTCCTGTATTTCTTTAAAGGAGTTATTTATGTCCTTTTTGAAGTTCTCTATTAGCATCATGAGATGCAGATTTTAAATCCAACTCTTGCTTTTCTGGTGTTTTGGGTTATCTGGGACTTGCTGTGGTGGGAGAACTGGGTTCTGATATTGCCAAGTAGCCTTGGTTTCTGTTGGTAAGGTTCTTGTGCTTGCCTTTAGACATCTGGTTATCTCTGGTGTTAGTTGGTCTTGCTGTCTTTGGCTAGAGCGTGTCCATCCTGTGTGCCTGTAAGTCTCTGTCCGTACTCCTGGGAGAACAACTCTCTTCTGGCAGGGTCTGTGCACAGAAGGCAGTAGAGCTGCCTGGCTCCCTGGTATAAGGGGCTCCTGGAAGGCTCCTGTCCCAGTTGCTCCACCGATTGTATGTGCCAGTGTGCTCCTAGCTGTTCCTGTCCAGGGAGATCACTCTCTCCCGGTGGACCATGCACAGAAGGCTGTGGAGCCACCTGGCTCCCTGGTACAAATGGTGCTCGGTTTTCTTCATAACATGGCAGACACCTGTTGAGTGGATGGTGTAGTTTGGGGATGACTGCCTGCCAGGCTGCTGGTGGTTCCTTCTGTCAAGACTGAAAATTCCCCAAAGGACTTAGTGGATCGGTGGAATGCTAACGGGTGGGTGAGCTGTCAACCTCGCAGTCCTGCAGGCTCTCCTGAAGCCACGTTAAACAAACAGCTGAGTGCCTGGCAAGCCTGGCCCCACGTTTCCCCTGCCCAGGTCTGTGATTGAACACCATTTGAAGCCATGACCTGGTAATGGTTCACGTGAGAGCGTAAGTGAACCGTTTGCAGGTGAACTGAGGGACACGTGCTAGTTCATCTGTCAGCCCCAGCCCTGAAATTACTCATGAGATGCTTTTACTTTTTAAAATCCTGAGAAAACTGCAGGATCCCACTGGGATTCTCAGATTCCAGGTCTTCAGCAATCCATGGGATGATTTCTTCTTGACTTTATTGGCTGAACCTGCCTGTAATACCTGTGGGAAGAGGGAACTAATTTCCCCTTTGTAAGATGATAAGGATAATAACAGTAATAATCATGTGCCATTATGATGATGATTAACACATCTAAAGACTTAGTAACAATGCCTGGCTCATGGTATCATTTGGTATTTATGTCTCTTATCCTCTTGTTTTGATTTTTTAAAATAAATAGCTTATACACTAATGGGCCACAGTGAAGAGCTGATCTCTCCCTGAGTCCCTTTCCCATCTGGAGTGATTTCTCGGCCCTTTAACATCCATCCAGATAATCAAGACAGGTACATGTTAGAATTTTTTATGTATGAAGCTTTAAAATGATTAATGGTAGTGCACAACACATTTCTGTGATTTTTTTTAAATAACAGCTTTGTTGAGATATAGCCCAGAAAGCATATATATAGCTCACCCACTCAGAGCATACTTTGTCTTTTCCATATCATGTATCTCACAGCTTCGCACATCCTCAACCATATAATATACATCATCATCTTCTCTATCAACACACCATTCCATGTATGGCTGGTTCATGGTTTTCCTTCCTTAGTCATCTATCTATCTATCTATCTATCTATCTATCTATCTATCATCTACCATCAATCTATTATCTATCTATCATCTATCTATTATCTATCTATCTGTCTATCTATCATCTATCATCTATCTATTATCTATCTATCATCTATCTATCTATTTACCTAACTATTATCTATCTATCATCTATCTATCCATCATCTATCTATCTATCTATCTATCTATCATCTATTATCTATCTATCTATCTATCATCTATCATCTGTCTGTCTGTCTATCATCTATCTATCTATCTATCTATCTATCTATCTATCTATCTATCTATCTACCTATCCTATCTATCTATCTATCTATCTATCTATCTATCTATCTATCATCTATCTATCTATCATCTATCTATTAATCTATCTATCTATCATCTATTTATCTATCTATTATCTATTATCTATCTATCTGTCTATCTATCATCTATCTATCTATCTATCTATCTATCTACCATCTATCTATTATCTATTATCTATCTATCTATCTGTCTGTCTGTCTGTCTGTCTGTCTATCTATCTATCTATCTATCTATCTATCTATCATCTATCTATCTATTATCTATCTATCTATCTATCTATCTATCTATCTATCTATCTATCTATCATCTATCTATCTATTATCTATCTATCATCTATCTATCTATCTATCTATCTATCTATCTATCTATCTATGTATGTGAGAGGAGTGGAATGGGAAGGGTCTCTTGTAGCTCAGGCTGGCCTTGAACTTACTATTTAAGATGACAATGAACTTCTGTTGCTCATGCTTAACATGTTAAACATGACTGTACATAGGACCCGTCCTCAGAAGGAATGGTTAGTACACAGAACTCCTGAGCATGCTGTGTTTCTGCATGATTCTTCCACCTAAGGTGTGTTCCCTGAAGGCTTTCGGGAACATACAAAGGAAGTGCAAAGTACCTGTGTAGACAAAGGGCCTTGGGTTCTCCCGAGCTTTCTGCTGCCTCCCTCCCTTGTGTGGTGCCGGGGAGGGGTCAACTCTAGGATTCACATGTTGCAGGCATATGTTCTTCCACTGAGATACACTTACAGCTGTGGGCTTCAGTCTTCTTTTTAGCAACACTAGGATATTGAGTCTGCGGGCTTTTTTTTCTTTTATTTTTTAATCTTTAAATAGAATCTTATGTAACCCAGTCTTGAAGTGGGATATTAATTGAATAAATTTGATGCCTCTTAAATTTCTGCCAGCATTAAATAATGAACTTAAAGTTTTCAACATGGGCTAAGGCAGGGTTTATACAGAATGGTGGTTATCTCATGAACCATGACTCTAACCATTTCCTCACCAGCAGGCCCAAGCTGGATAGGTCACTTTTTCCCCCTGAACCTCAATACATTGCTTGGAAAATGGGGATTCTTTCTCTTTTTGAGCCAGGCCTCCAACACCCAGTCTTTCTGCCTCAGCCTCTTGGGTCCTGGGGTTCCAGATGCATACCACCACATCCAGATCTGGAGCTTCTAACGGGACGACAACAAGTATTGCTTATTAGCAGGTAAAGCTTGTGGTGTGCTAACCATGGGCTACTTTGGCTTTCTGGGAAAGCCCTTTACTGTCTACTATGTGAGTTTGCTAGGGTTGACAGAGCAAATCCCACAGACTACAGGCTTGAGCAGGTCTGAGAGGCTGGGAGAACTTCCTACAGGCCAGAGGCTGCAGGTCCACAATCCAGGAGCTCACAGGGCTGGCTCCTCAGAGGTCTCTCTGGATTCACAGGTACAGTTTCTTCCTGCTTTTTACAAGCATTCTTACCATGTCTTCTCTCTTCTTCGTGGACTGGCATCTTTGTGTCCAAATTTCGGCTCTTTATGAAGACAGACACTAGTCAAAATGGGTGAGGACTGTTTTCAGTTAATCAATGCTTTGTAGATTCCACCTCAGAGTTTAGTAATACAGTACAGTTACAGAACATAGGACATTGATTCAAGTGTGTTCATGGAGGTATATTCAGTCTAGTATCTTCTTGAAGGGATTTGAAAGGTTACAATGCAAAGCATGAGGCTGGTTTGTGACTCTTCAAATGACAGATGCACAATAAACACTGCTTTTCCTCACCTGGAAAGCTTTTCATAGCTATAACCATCAGCTTGGTCCTCCACTGGACCAGGGAGATTGGAGAAATGATGTGAATTTTTCATCAGCATAAGAGAAGGAGAAAGTGTCCTCTCCAGGATTTAATCAACATGAAAATTCCCATTCTTGAGCATGCTGACCAACCCCCAAGGGTTGTCAATGCCTAGCAAGCTGCTTCCAGGAAGCTGTGGTGGCCGGAGGACCGGCATTTGCCCAGGTGACACTGATGCAGCGTTTACCCAGGTGACACTGATGCAGCGTTTGTCCAGGTGACACTGATGCAGCGTTTGCCCAGGTGACACTGATGCATTGTTTGCCCAGGTGACACTGATGCAGCGTTTGTCCAGGTGACACTGATGCAGCATTTGCCCAGGTGACACTGATGCAGCGTTTGCCCAGGTGACACTGATGCAGCGTTTGCCCAGGTGACACTGATACAGCGTTTGTCCAGGTGACACTGATGCAGTGTTTGCCCAGGTGACACTGATGCAGCGTTTGCCCAGGTGACACTGATGCATTGTTTGTCCAGGTGACACTGCTGCAGCGTTTGCCCAAGTGACACTGCTGCAGCGTTTGCCCAGGTGACACTGATGCATTGTTTGTCCAGGTGACACTGATGCAGCGTTTGCCCAGGTGACACTGATGCAGCGTTTGCCCAGGTGACACTGATGCAGCGTTTGCCCAGGTGACACTGATGCATTGTTTGTCCAGGTGACACTGATGCAGCGTTTGCCCAGGTGACACTGATGCAGCGTTTGCCCAGGTGACATTGATGCAGCGTTTGTCCAGGTGACACTGATACAGCTTGTTCTTGTACTCCACATTGAGAAACACAAACCCAGTGCACTCTTGTCTCTCAGAGTCTCAGAATCTGTATCAGCAATGCTCAGCGTCTGAGGAAACCAGTTTATATGGGGATGATGGGCATCACTTCTGGGTCCATCGGAATGCCCCCGTTATCTACCGCCCTCTAAGGAGGGGAACTAGAAAGGTTTTGTGTGCTGGTTTTCAAGAGCCCGACCTGTTCAGCCCCTTTGTTCTGGAGCATTATGACAGAGAGAGGGCGCCACAACTCCTGCAGAAGGAACCAAGCCCAAGCCTGCACACACCTGCTTTTCCCAGAGCTGGAGGGTTGATGGAAGAAGCGAAGGATTTGTCTCCTTGCATTTAAATGGTTTTTATATGTCTAAAGATAGAAACAGAAAGTGTACCAGATAAAATGTCAGCATTAGTCCACCAGGTGTGTTCAAGGGAAACGTTCTCACAGCACTTAGCCTCAGCAACTCGGTGTTGATGGATAAGGAACGGCAGAGGATGATTTATTTCACCAGATTAAAAAAAAAAAGAGTATCTATCCATTTTTTTCTGTAAATAAGTGTGTCTTTAATCCTAATAGTATTTGATGAAATCATTTTGGCTAAAGCCCAGAAAGAGTTTTTTAGAACCGGGTAATTTCTTGTTATATCTGCTTCAGTAAGTCAGCCAACAAACAGATAAGCAACCTGGTCTGGTCTCATAAGTGTTTTATGGAGCTCTGGACTGTGTTCTGAGATGCTCAGAGGTAAACCAGGGACCCAGCCTGTGACAGTGACAGTGACACAAGAATGTGGCCAGTCTCTCCGAACCTGAATCATAATCACTGTGTTAAACCCCGCGGAAGTACCTGGGGTGCTCTGACTGCATGCAGGGTAAGGAGGTACGCCTCCTGTCCCATTTATAAAGGAGGTTTCCCAAACCTGGTATTTTTAAAGTCACATCTCCCAAAATGAAGTTAGTTCCCTGGTGCCTCACGATGAAAGGAAGGGCAACCTCAATGCCATTGTCTAAGCATCTTGTTTGCATGGGGTCTCTGGTGTCGGGTATATGGATTCATGAAGCAGTTGAGTTGGCTGAGGCACCCCACTCTCCTGTCAAGCCTGATAGTTTGAGCTCTGTCCCTCGGATCCAGGTGGTGAAAAGAGAGCAACTCCTGAAGTCATCTACAGACACGCCATGACACATGTACATATGTATATACATGTACACTTGCATACAAGCACATACATGCCAATAAATAAAATTGTTAAAAGTGTAGATTCATTTTAATTTGTTTTTAAGGATCTCTCCTCTATCTCTCTGTCTGAGTGTATGTGTTATAAGTATGCATATGCACATGTATGTATGTAGGTGCACTTGTCTGAATGAAGATATACGGAGACCAAAGGTTAACATCTGGATTTCTTTCTTACTCCCTTGGGCTTCTACAGCTCATTTATGATTTTAAAGTTTTTATGTGTATGGATGTTTTATCTACATGCATATCTGTGTACTACATATATGTCTGTATACTACATGCATTTCTGTGTACTACATATATGTCTGTATACTACCTGTATGTCTGTGTACTACATGCATGTCTAGCACCTACAGAAGCTAGAAGAAGGCATCATTGGGCACAAGAAATTGAGTTGAGGTCCTTTGGAAAAGCAGGCATTCCTCTTATCTGCTTAGCCAACTCTCCAGTCCTGTTTACCTTATTATAACTAATAGCAGTTAAAATTTCATAATTCCCAAATGACTGGTTTTCTTCTAGGGGAGTCAATGCCTCTCGTTCACTTGCAATAAAGACTTGATCACAGGCACGGCTCTCTTCAGAGCACTAAGAACCCTTATGGAGCACGAGAGGTTTGGACTCAACATCAAGAGAAGCAAGGGCAGCTAGCCCAGGTGGAATGTGCCAGAACTTTCAAAGCTGGACTTTTAGGCACAAGCAAATCAAGCTGAAGGCTCTAATTTAATCAAGTTACACCAAGAAACATTGAAAAGTAGCCAGGAATGTGGTGGGAAGGGGAGAGAGAGAGAGTGGGGAGTGGAAAGCTGTGTAGAAAGGGCACAGCAGAAAGCATGCTTGAGTCATCTTTGGAGGGATACAAACTGCTAGAGCTACAGTTCACAAAGGTCAGAAGTCATGGCAGGTATGCGTGGTTTCATTACTGGTCAACAGAGTGGTGATTAACTTTAACTGTCAAGTTGGTATAACCTATAATCACTTGGAGAGAAAGTCTTAATGAATGAATCTATATTGGGTTGGCCTGTAGACCTGCTTGTAGGGGATTGTCCTAATTACATTAATTGATGTGGGAAGACCCAGTCCACTGTGGGCAGCACTAATCCCTTAGCAGGGAGCCCTGAACTGTTTAAGATTGGAGAATTCAGGCTGAGCATGCAAGTGGCCCTGCAAGCTTTCATTTCCTCTGCTTGTGACTGTGGCTATGATACAGCCAGCTGTTTGACGTTTCTTCTGACTTCCCCAGAGATAAGCTGGAATTGTAACTGAAATGAACTCCTTTTGCTCTTAAGGTGCTTTTATCAAAGCCACTGAAATGAAACTAGTATAAACGATGTCTCCAATCTATGAAGCAGGGTCAGTACTTCTGAATGAGGTCTGTGCTGCTTTGAGAGTTACTGGATGAAAATGTGTTTGGCAAGAAAGTTGGTGTAGTTGTCTTTTCATCTTGTGATTCTTTTTGAACACCTGTGCCTAGGTCAGAGCCTGTCACCCGTGAGAGGCTGTGTAACACAGGAGCCCTTATCATGAACACTCAGGGTAGACTGACCTAACACAGCTCCAATGCAGGGCATCTGCACAGTGGGCATCTCATCTTCTTCTTCTTTTTTCTTTTCCTTGAATGCTTTTGGCTTCCTTTTCCTAGCATCTGGTTACCTTCTTCTCTCTATTTCGTCTCCTCTTTTTCTACTTAGGCAGTAGGTCAAGAGCCTTCCATCCGTGAGGTCCGTCCTCATCCTGGCTCCTGGAGTTGAAGCAGAGGCCATGAACTTTTTCTAGGAAGAGGCAGCTGCACTCAGTCTTGCAGTACATGGCCTCAGTAGGACAAAGAACAGCAGATCAAAGGATACAGGAGAGACTTTAGGTGTAGAGCACACAAGGTTTACAATTGTGCTGTAGAGATAACAAGATCGGGTAGCCTTAGAGAGCTGACCGTAGCTATCGGAAAGTCCTCTGTCTGCACGTGGAGTCTGGATGGAGAGAGACACGGGAAGGTTGGGTAGGAAGGTTTGTAGATATCTGTGAGAGAGTGCTGTGCAGTCATTTTTAGGAATGATGTAGACTTCAGAAGACCTACAAGGACAGAGTGGAACTGACCACAGAATGTTTTTGCTCGCTTCCAGTTTGTCTGGCCCAGGGCTGATGCAGTGCTACAGGGCTCCTAACCAAGATAGTGCTGGCGTAGAGCTAGTCTCCCAGAAGTGCAGACAAGCCTGTGACCTCAGGTAAAACCACCACTGCTGCTCAGAGGGATTCTCCCAAAACCCGCAGGACACAGGGGCCTGAGAGCAGCCTGTGGCAGGATGCTTCCGGTTTCCATCTGCACCAGGAGATGATCCTGTGCTACATACACAAATACCACCAGGAGAGAGCTGCTCTCCCAGGAGAGCCAACACATGTGCCAGCACAGGTAAGACCACCACTTCTGTTTAAATTCCTGGACCAAGAGGGACCCTCCCAAAGCCATCAGGACACAGGGACCAAGGAACAGCTGGGGATAGGATCCTTCTGGTTTCTGTCTATACCCCAGAGCAGACCCTGTACCACAGCTCCTCATACCAAAATTCAACCCAGAGAGAACTGGTCTTCCAGGAGTACAGAAACCCAGGCTTGCAGGAGGGACAAGCCACAGTCAGAGACAGCAAGACCAGCTAACGCCAGAAATAATCAGATGGCAAGAGGCAAGGGCAATAACATAAGCAATAGAAACCAAAGCTACTTGGCATCATCAGAACCCAGTTCTGCCACCACAGAGTACCCTGGATACCCAAACACACTAGAAAAGCAAGACTCTCATTTAAAATCACATCTCCTGATGATGATAGAAGACTTTAAGAAGGACCTAAATAACTCCCTTAAAGAAATACAGGAGAACACAGGCAAATGAGTAGAAGTCATTAAAAAGGAAACACAAAAATACTACAAAGAATTACAGGAAAATACAACCCAACAGGTGAAGGAATTGAACAAAACTATCCAGGATCTAAAAATGGAAATAGAAACAATAAAGACATCACAAAGGGAGATGATCCTGGAGATAGAAAACCTAGGAAAGAGATCAGGAGTCATAGATGCAAGCATCACCAACAGAATACAAGAGATAGAAGAGAGACACTAAGGTGCAGAAGATACCATAGAAAACATTGACACAACAGTTGAAGAAAATGCAAAATGCAAAAAGCTCCTAACCCCAAACACCCAGGAAATCCAGGACACAATGAGAAGACCCAATCTAAGGATAATAGTAGAGAAGAGAAGAGAGTGAAGATTTCCAGCTTAAAGGGTCAGTAAATATCTTGAATGAAAGTATAGAAGAAAATTTCCCTAATCTAAAGAAAGAGATGCCCATTAACATACAAGAAGCCTACAGAATTTCAAATAGATTGTACTAGAAAAGAAATTCATTCTGTCACATAATAGTTAAAACATCAGATGCACAAAATAAAGAAAAAATATTAAAAGCAGTAAGGGGAAAAGGGCAAGTAACAGATAAAGTCAGGCCTATCAGAAGTACACCAGACTTCTCTCAACAGAGATGATGAAAGCTAGAAGATCCTGAGCACAGGGACAGTATCCAAATTAACAAAATCAGAAATGAAAAGGGAGAAATAAGGACAGAAGTTGAGAAAATTAAAAAACTCATCAGATCCTACTACAAAAGCCTATACTCAAAATTACTGGAAAATCTGGATGAAATGGGCAATTTTCTAGACAGATACCAAATACTTAAGTTAAATCAGAATCAGATAAACCATCTATAGAGTCCTATAACCCCTAAAGAAATAGAAGCACTCATGCAACCCCCTACCCCCAAATGCTCAGGACTAGATGGTTTTAGTGCAGAGTTCTATCAGACCTTCAAAGAATACCTCATACCTCATACTAATACTCTTCAAACTATTCCACAAAATAGAAACAGAAGGAAACACTACCCAACTCGTTCTATGACACCACAGTTATGCTGATACCAAAAACCTCAGAAAGACCCAAAAAAGGAAGAGAACTTCAGACTAATTTCCCTTATTGCAGGGAGCCCTGACTGCTTGACCTAAACATCACCATTTTGTCTCTTAAGGCCTGCATAGCACTAACAAGTTAAACTTCTATTCTGCTTGGGTTTCATTTCTTGGTAGAAGAAGCTCTTCTCAGAAATCATGATGGACTTGCGGTTGGGACTTGGTCCAGAATAACCCATTGCCTAGCTACAGATCCGCCTGGAAGAACATCTGCTACCGGCTGATATTCCCCAGATAGTTCCTTTTTGCCTTTAAAAGGGACTGCTTTTGCATACAATAAACGAGGCTTGATCAGAATGTTGTCTTGCCTCCATCTCTCTTGTCTCTTGCCTCCTCATTCCCACCCCCTCTCTTAGAGACCCTGTCTACTGTCCCGGCAGCTGGGGCAAACTGGCATCAAACGTGGGGCTTGAAGCACCAGGGATTCAGTGAAGGACACTGCTTCAAGAGACCAGCTGGTGAATTTCCTGGAGGACTCTGCGATCGGCTGCCTATTGATTCTGTCGGACCTCAGTAAGTAGGCGGTGATTATAGGGCAAGTAGTTAGTAGCCAGGAACTTCTTGTTGATAGCCTGAGAAAGGCCCTCAAGGCCAGAGGGATTAAGGTAGAGAGTGAAGAACTTTTAAATTTTTTTTTTTTTATTCGTGAAGTTTGTTCCTGCTTCCCTACTGAGGGCACCACCGATCAATGACACTGGCAGCGCATAGGGGATAGATACTCTCAAAGATTTTTATAAAGTTTTCGGGCCTGAAACTTGATGCCTGGTCACACTGGAGTTTCATTCATGAATTCTTGGCCACAGTGATGCTGACCTGCAGCTGGCAGACACAACTAGAGGAGAGAAATGCTTGAAATCCGACTCCTCTTTACAAAATAAACCTCTGCAGAAAGGTCTTCTGAAAGATCACACTGAAAAAGACCTTATGTCTTTTGACAGTGATGAGGAGGATGATATGTCACCTTCTCTGCCTAAAAATGAAAGTAGGCAAAAGGAATTACAGGATCTAGGCTGACCTCCTGTGGCACCAGGAGATTCAGGGCAATGCTATATCCCCCATAAAATAAAAATTAAAGCCAGCCAAAACATTTTTCCATCCTTAAAGGACTTCAGAGAGTATCAATCTCACAAGGGTGACGACCTTGATGAATCAGATTTAGATGAACAAGCAGCGGCATATCATAATCCCGACTGCTGTCTACTGTGCCTGCATGAATATTGATGCAAAAATACTCAATAAAATTCTTTCAAATTGAATCCAAGAACACATCAAAATGATCATTCACCACAATCAAGTAGGCTTCATCCCAGGGATGCATGGATGGTTCAATATCCGGAAATCCATCAATGTCATCCACTACATAAACAAATACAAAGAAAAGAACCACATGATCATTTCATTAGATGGGGAAAAAAGCATTTGACGAAATTCAACATCCCCTCATAGTAAAAGTCTTGGAAAGATCAGGAATTCAAGGCCCATGCCTAAACATAGTAAATGCAATATACATCACCCGAGTAGCCAACATCAAACTAAATGGAGAGAAACTTGAAGCAATCCCACTAAAATCAGGGACTAGACAAGGCTGCCCACTCTCTCCCTATCTATTCAACATAGTACTTGAAATTCTAGCTAGAGCAATTAGACAACAAAAGGAGGTCAAAGGGATACAAATTGGAAAGGAAGAAATCAAAATATCACTATTTGCAGATGATATGATAATATGCTTATGTGGCCCCTCTAGAGAACTTTTCTAGAGAAAAGTAAGTCCTCTAGAGAACTCCTAAACCTGATAAACAATTTCAGCAAAGTGGCTGGATATAAAATTATCTCAAACAAACCAGTAACCTTTCTCTACTCAAAGCATAAACAGGCTGAGAAAGAAATTAGGGAAATGACACCCTTCACAATAGTCACAAACAATATAAAATATCTTGGTGTGACTCTAACAAACAAGGGAAAAATCTGTATGACAAAAACTTCAAGTCTCTAAAAGGAGAAATCAAAGAAGACCTCAGAAGATGGAAAGATCTCCCAGGTTCATGGATTGGTAGGATTAATATAATAAAAATGGTCATCTTGCCAAAAGCAATCTAAAGATTCAATGTAATCTCCCTCAAAATTCCAACTCCATTCTTCATAGAGTTAGAAAAAGAAATTCTCAAATTCAGTTGGAATAAAAAAAACCCATGATAGTAAAAACTCTTCTCAACAATAGAAGAACTTCTTGGGGAAATCAACATCCCTGACCTCAAGCTGTACTATAGAGCAACAGTGATAAAAATTGCAAGGTATTGGTGCAGCGACAGGCAGGTAGATCAATGGAATAGAATTGAAGACCCAGGAATGAACCCACACACCCATGGTCACTTAATCTTTGACACAGGAGATGAAATCATCCAGACAGCATTTTCCACAAACTGTGCTGGTTGAACTGGTGGTCAACATGTAGAAGAATGCAAATTGTTCCATTCTTATCTATCTGTATAAAGCTCAAGGCCAAGTGGATCAAGGACCTCCACATAAAACCAGACACACTGAATCTAATAGAAGAGAAAGTGGGGAAGATCTTGAAGCACATGGGCACAGGCGAAAAGTTTCTGAATAGAACTCCAGTGGCTTATGCTCTAAGATCAAGAACTGACAAATGGGATCTCAAAAAGAATGCAAAACTTACATAAGGCAAAGGACACTGTCAAAAGGACAAAACAGCAACCAAGAGATTGGGAAAAGATCTTTACCAATCCTACATCTGATTGAGGGCTAATATCTAATATATACAAAGAACTCAACAAGTTAGACTCCAGAGAACCAAATAACCCTATTAAAAAATGGGGAATAGAGCTAAACAGAGAATTCTCAACTGACGAAACTGGAAGGACTGAGAAGCACCTAAAGAAATGTTCATCATCCTTAGTCATCAGGAAAATGCAAATCAAAACAACCCTGAAATTTCACCTCATACCAGTCAGAATGGCTAAGATCAAAAACTCAGGTGACAGAGATGCTTGCTGGCAAGGATGTGGAGAAAGAGGAACACTCCTCCATTTCTGGTGGGATTGCAAGCTGGTACAACCACTCTGGAAATCAGTCTGGTGGTTCCTCAGAAAATTGGACATAGTACTATCTGAGGACCCAGCTATACCACTCCTGGGCATATACCCAGAAGATGCTCCAACATGCAATAAGGACACATGCTTCACTACGTTCATAGCAGCCTTATTTATAATAGCCAGAAGCTGAAAAGATGCCAGATGTCCTTCAACAGAGGAATGGATTAAAAAATATGGTACATTTACACAGTAGAATACTACTCAGCTGTTTAAAACAATGGTTTCATGAAATTCTCAGGCAAATGGATGGAACTTGAAAATATCATCCTCAGTGAGGTGACTCAGTCACAAAAGAACCAAAATGGTTTGTACTCACTGATAAGTGAATATTAGCCCAAAAGTTGGGAATGCCCAAGATTCAATTCACAGACCATATGAAGCCTAAGAAGAAGGAAGACCATAATGTGGATTCTTCAGTGCTTTTTAGAAGGATGAACAAGATACTCACAGGAGGAAATATGGAGAGAAAGTATGGAGCAGAGACTGAAGGAAAGGCCACGCAGAGACTGCCCCAGCTGAAGATCCATCCCATATATAGCTCGGAAACAGGGACGTTACTGTGGATGCTGGGAAGAGCTTGCTGATGGAAGCCTGATATGGCCGTCTCCTGAGAGGCTCTGCCAGAGACTGACAAAGACAGCAGCAAAAACTCAAAGCCAACCATTGGGCTGAGCTTGGGGATCCCTGATAGAAGAGTTGGAGAAGGGACTGAAGGAGCTGAGGGGGTTGCAGCCCGATGGGGGGAGCAACATTGTCAACAGGACAGACCCCCTGGAGCTCCCGGGGACTGGACCACCAACCAAAGAAGACACATGGAGGGACCCATGGCGCTGGCCGCATATGTGGTAGAAGATGGCCTTGTTGGACATCAGTGGGAGGAGAGGCCCTTAGGCCTGAGGGTGTTTGATGCCCCAGTAGGGAACTGCCAGGGCAGGAGTGGGTTGGTGGGTGGGGGAGCACCCTCATAGAGGCAGGGAGAGTGGGGTATGGGATGGGGGGTTTCCGAAGGGGAGACCTGGAAAGAGGAAAATATTTGAAATGTAAATAAAGAAAATATCCAATCCAAAAAAAAATGTTTTTGCTGATAGAGGAGTTCTTTACAGCTGAACAGAGTGTCTGGGGGCCTGGTCACCTGCCCTGCTACTGTCATTGTATATAGAAGCCTGGGCCTTCATGGAGGAGCCCTGATGAAAAACCAGATAGCAAGGTGTAGTTAGAGATGCAGCAGGGAGGATACAAGGCCCCACAAGACTGGCCGAGTCAGACTCCCTTTAGTCTTTTGGTGGCCACGCCCACATTGATGGTTTATGGGCATTTCAGAGGGACTCAGAGAATTGCAGTACCTGGAAGAACTGCCTTTTAGCAATTCTGATGTGATGGATTCAGTGTATGGATGAACTACAGAACTCAGTGATTCCCAAGAGCAGCTTGTGTATGTATAGAAGAGTCTTGACATGCTCAGTGTCATTTCAGGAGCCTGTGGCTTCATGGTGAAGAGGTGTGGGGAACTCTACAGAGAGGACTGACTCACAAGTATGCTCCTCCCCCCCTTCTCCCTCCTCTCCTTTTCTCCTCTTCCCTCCTCTCCCCTCCTCCTTCAAGATGGAGTCTCTGTATGTAGACTTCAATTTTATAGAGGTCTATTTCCCAAGGATTAAGGACACATGCCACCATACCTAGCTTATACATATTAAACAACAACAACAACAACAACAACAACAACAACAAAAAACAAACAATAAAAAGTGTGCTACATTCCCAACCTTGTGTGTGTGTTTGTTTTTTATTAAAAACAAAACAAAGCAACCCAACATTAATTTTACAGTATCTATGTGTGTGTCTTTGTGTATGTGTGTGCCATATGTATGCCTGGACAGACCAGAAGAGGCGCTGTACTCCCTGGAGTCAGTGTTACAGGTAGTTGTAAGTTATTTGATATGGGTGCTATGAATTGAACTTCAGTCTTTTGAAAGACCAGCATGTGAGGCTTAACTAGTGAGCCATCTCTCCAGCCCAGTTTATATTTTTTTAAATGGTGTAATATACATCCAGTAGAAATTGTACTTTGACTTTTGGTCTTTTCCTGGGTCCTATATATTTCAGTCCACACTCTTGTGATGCTGGGTCGCAGCAGTGAGCTGTGGTACCAGTGAGCCCCATGATCGTGAGGACAGATGAGCAGTTGGCCAGGCTACAGTGCTCAGTGCATTTCCTGCTAACCAATGCTTTCAGGCTATGGAGATTTGACAGGGTGAAATTCCATCTTAAGTCAAGGAGCATCTGTACAAATCCAGATCCTAAAACTGAGCAAGAAGTTACTTTAGGAAAGAGATGAAGTATTTATGATATGTGAATTGCCGGCCACTGCAGCAGATCATGCCTGGATTTGAGAGCAGCCAGAGTAATTATTTTGACCTATGCCCCCACTCTGCTTGCTGTATACAACCTCATCTAAGGCGGACAGACCTGTATGCCTACGTGTGCCATGGGCAAAGCCAAGTCAAGACACAGGAGCTGTGGTGAGGGCAGCCTCTAAACGGCCCACTGGTCTTCCCCTGGTGTGACTCCTGCCCTGCGGAATCTCTTGGGGGCTGGGGAAGGCAGCTTCTGCGTTGTAGGTGGTTCTTAACACAGCTCATGTAGCAGGAAGCTGAGTTCCAGCCAAAAGCATGCTCTGAGGTGAATGAGTGAGCATGGAAACAGGTTTTCCTGAGCTAAGCTCTGAGATGACCAGTACCCCGAGCTTATGATCAAGCTGCCCAAGTCACCCAGCATTGCATGCAGCAGGTTATTCTATTGCTTAGAATGCTCTAAGATAACCAGACTCATAAGAACACGCTACTGTTCAGTGCGGCATGTTTTAGTTATCCTGTGAATTATTTGAAGAGTATCTCTATCTCTATGATCTTTATCATCATAGCATGGCTTATAAAACTTCCTCAGTTACTTTTCTCATTGCTTTGACAGAAAGTGTGTATGTGTGTGTGTGTTCATGAGTGTGTATACATGGGTATGTATACATGTGTGCGTGGAGGTGAGAAGCTGATACAGAATACCAGGGTCTCTTACAAGTCCTACAGCTCACCAAGTAGAATAGACAGGCTCTCCAGCCAGTCCCAAGGGGTCTCGCTCCCAGTCTCCCAGAGCTGGGCTTAGAGGCATACAGCCCTGCTTTTTACTTGGGTGCTAGGGATCTAAACGCAGGCCCTCATGCCTGTATGTTGAGTACTTTATTGACTAGGAAATCTCCTCCCTGACCTGTCTTACTGATGTATTTCCCCATTTTGCATTTGGCTTCCCCTGTGCTACGTAAGCATCTTGAAACCAGAGAACTCATTAGTCTCAGATGTCTATGACAGTTAACCCAATTTGGCCAAGAGGGACCCAGATTAAACACAATTCCTTAGATTCAAATCAAAGTTTGTATGTGAGACACACAGCTGCCGTAGAGCAGATCCGCCTTCCTCGTGTGCAGCAGCTTTGACCAGTGTGCCGAGCTTGATTTAGTTAGCCATCCATCTCTGCACAGAGCCTTCTGCTCCAGATTATTATTGTCATCAGAGGTGGCAATTGTCAGAACCATGGTTCCATCAGACGGGATGGAGAAAAAAACAGGTCTAGGTAGAACCTCGGGTAGAACCCCCCTCCCTCCCTCCCTCCCTCCCTCCCTCCCTCCCTCTCTCCCTCCCTCCCCCCCCTTCCTCCTCCCTCCCTCCCTCCCTCCCTCCTCCTTCCTCCCCGCTCCCTTCCTCCCCACTCCCTCCCTCCCTCCCTCCCTCCCTCCCTCCCTCCCTCCCTCCCCCTTCCTCCCCGCTCCCTCCCTCCATCCCTCTCTCCCTCCCGAGTAGCCCTGGCTGGCCTTGAACTTGCTATGTAGACTATGCTGGCTTCAAGCCCACAGAGGCTGGCTACAGGACTGCCTCCTGTGTGGTTCAACCTTAGGAAGGAAATTTCCTTCGCAGTCCCTCATTTGTGCTTTCATTGTTTATTTTTTATTTTCTCAGTTATGGTCTCTGTAGCTCAGACTGGCTTCAAACTCTCAATCCTTTTGTTTCCGGCTGCCCCATGCTGGGATTCCAGGTATACACACCCACCACACCCAGCAATCTGTGAAATAGGGACTAAGAATAACTACGTGGGCGGGGTTGTGGTAAGCAGGCAGGAAGTCTCTTGGCCAGCACATGCACATTGGCAGGCTCCTAAACTAAGCTGGGAGGAGAGCTTGCTCTAAGGGCCACAGTTTCCTCTCCTACCTGGAGAGGAAAGACCAGGCCTGCCTAGGGCCTGGGTGGTGGGTGGTGGTGGTAGTGGGTGATGGGTGGGTGAGTGGGTGGTGGTGGGTGGGTGGTGGGTGGTGGGCTGTGGTGGTGGTGGGTGGTGGTGGTGGTGGGTGGGTGGTGGTGGTGGGTGGTGGTGGGTGGGTGGTGGGTGGTGGGTGGTGGTGGGTGGGTGGTGGGTGGTGGGCTGTGGTGGTGATGGGTGGTGGTGGTGGTGGTGGGTGGTGGTGGGTGGGTGGTGGTGGTGGTGGGTGGGTGGTGGGTGGTGGGCTGTGGTGGTGGGTGATGGGTGGTGGTGGGTGGGTGGTGGGTGGTGGGCTGTGGTGGTGATGGGTGGGTGGTAGTGGTGGGTGGTTGTGGTTGTTGCTGTGGTGGTGCCTGAAGTCACCCAGGCCAGGGCTAAGACGAGCCTAAAGGGCCTGGCTGTAGAAACACCGGCTTCCAGGGAAGCAGAGGAGGGCCACAGCTCAGCAGGCATTAGCATGCAGCTGGGAAAGCTTGACCGACACAGCTGCCCAGAGTCTGTGGAGGGCCAGAGCAGCGGGGGAAGGGTCTCCCTCAGGGCTTTGTCCCTCAGGGCTTAGAGCCTGATTCAAATCTGAGGAGCGGCTGAGGGGTTTTGTTTGCTAAGCAATGCTAATTAACTCCATTGTTACAGTTCCTCTAGGACTGAGCCTTTCCCTCCACTTAAACGTGTGCCCGACGTTACTGAGTCAGCCAAGTGCCGCGGGCAGAGGCCTGGGAAGCAGGAGCAGGTGTGGAGCTGGGGCTCAGGCATGAGATGGAGAACGCCTGAGTGAATCCCCTCAGGAGTTTTCATTCTATTGAAACCCCTCTTGACCTCCCTCAGGAGGTTCTAGTGGTTGGTGCTTTTTCAAAAAAAAAAGAAAGAAGGAAAATCTCAAAGCAATGAACTAATCTTCAGAGAAGAGAAGCCTCTGGGAGGTGCTGACTAGTTTACACCAAAAGCCTGGACTGTGCAGGCGCCAAGAAGGAAGGCAGGAACCACATCGGGAATCTGGGCGGGACATGTCCATGCCAACCCACAGAACGAGTCCCCACCTCCCTCTGACCCCAGAGTGCATGGGGTGATTCCGAAGAGACTCAGGAAGGCAACTGTTCCAGGGCTCTTTGGGTCATGAGTAATTCCGGCTCTGACTCACCAGACGGGACTCATGCCAGACTGAGAGGAGAGAGAAGCCAAGGGTGAGTGTGCAGAACTGCGCTCAGCCAGCACTTAACCTGGATCCCACGACAGAGAGAGGCCATGGAATCTGGACTTTGTCCTTGGGGCAGAAGATAGCTGCTGCTTGGGAGGCCAGCCAATAACTCTTCACAAACGAGGCTGAGCTGAGAAGACAGCTCTGATATTCAAGTGGCTAGCTTTATCCTGAGGGCATATAATGTGGATATGGGTACAGGGAGTGGGAAGATGACTTGGGGGTATGAGGGGTGAGACTTAAAACCAGCCTGTCTAGTTTCAGTGAGCATTCCAGGACCATAACCACTGAGAGATTCCGAGCTCTTGGGCTGTGACCAATTCAAAGTGGGGATATGAAACACCAGCTCACAAAACCCCACTATGAACAGACAAGGTGAACTATTTCATAATTATTTATATGGACTGCATATTTAAACTTAAAAAAAAAATCTGTACCAGTGTAATAGTTTGAAACTGACCACAATCTTGTGTTCTGTGTGCTTTCCCTCATATGTTAGTATAATATTGAAGGCTGTGGACGCTTTAGAAGGTTGGCTTTTCTTAGTGGTTCTGAACCTGTGGGTCTCATATCAGATAGTCTGCATATTAGATACTTATATTAAGATTCATAACAGCAGCAAAGCTACAGTTATAAAGCAGTGACAAAATAACTTTATGGTTAGGGCTCCCACAGCATTGAGGAGCTGTATTAAATGGTGGTAGCGCTAGGAAGGCTGAGAACTGTTGGCCAAGACAGACCCAGACCATGCATACGCTCGACAAATGCTCTATCACTGAGTCACATCTCCAGTCCCCAGGGTGGGTCTTTCGAGATTATAGTTCTCTGGCTCTCCTGGCTCTGACTGTTCTCTATCTGGTCCTCCATGATGTGAACTGCCTGTATCACCGGCTTCTGCTGCCACAGACTCGGCCATGATGGATTGAGACCCTCTGGAGCTGTGAGCCAAGGCAAACCTTTCCTCCCTTAAGTCTGAATGTCAGGTGTTTTGTTACAGCAATGCAAAAGTAAAGGCTAAAATAATATGACTACTAAGAAGGTTGAAACCACACTTTACTTGCATAGTTTTGCGCCCTATCTTAAAAAATGAAACAAACAAAAATGAACCATCTTGTGAGCACAAGATTGGTCAGGTTCGACCCATTACACTGGTACAGATTTTTTTAAATTTAAATATGTAGTCTGTATAAATAATTATGAAATAGTTCACCTTGTCTGTTCACATTCATGTGAGCTGGTCTTTCATATTCTCACTTTAAATTGGTCACAGCTCATGGGCTCAGGATTCGCAGTTGGTTCACAGTTCAAGAGCTCAACAGCTCTTCCTCTCTGAGGAAGAACGCTGATGAACATAATCTGTAGATCTTGACTCATTAGGTTGAAACTCTGGGCCTACCATTAACTAGCTGTACACTTTAATCACACTGTTTAATTTCTCCACATCCCTGTTGTCCCACGTAGCACACAGTAGCTGAGGCTTGAGCTGAGGCTTGAGTGGAGGCTTGAGTGGAGGCTCGAGCGGAGGCTTGAGTGGAGGCTTGAGTGGAGGCTTGAGTGGAGGCTTGAGCGGAGGCTTGAGTGGAGGCTTGAGTGGAGGCTTGAGTGGAGGCTTGAGTGGAGGCTTGAGCAGAGGCTTGAGTGGAGGCTTGAGTGGAGTCTTGAGTGGAGGCTTGAGCGGAGGCTTGAGTGGAGGCTTGAGTGGAGGCTTGTGCTGAGGCTTGAGCTGAGGCTTGAGTGGAGGCTTGAGTGGAGGCTTGAGTGGAGGCTTGAGCGGAGGCTTGAGCTGAGGCTTGAGTGGAGGCTTGAGTGGAGGCTTGAGTGGAGGCTTGAGTGGAGGCTTGAGCGGAGGCTTGAGCGGAGGCTTGAGCGGAGGCTTGAGTGGAGGCTTGAGCGGAGGCTTGAGTGGAGGCATTCCCCAGGCACACGGGACAGCACTGGGCACACAATGAGCACTGCATACACAGACGCCTTTATCATTTATCAGGTCTTAAATAGTTTTTATAAGAACTGGAAAAATGGGGAAGCGGAGGCACCATGTTGTTGCTCTGCAGGCCTCATCCCCTTTAAACCCTCTGGTCCTGATGTAGCAACTAGTGAGAAGAACCTTCCCACCTCAAAATGAGATTCTTTGATGATTATTTTGAAGACTGAAGATCGTAGAAGCTCTGTCTCTCTGTCTCTGTCTCTGTCTGTCTCTCTCTCTTGTGCTATGGATCAGACTAAGGTTTTCATACTTAGGAGGCAAAGACTGTACCACAGAGGCATACCCCAGCGCTCACTGACTTTCTTAACAAGGGAGAATAAGCTAGCCAGCTCAGGATAGGCGTGATCCTGCGGCCCGGCTCTTAGGAGTCCCACCTGAGCATAAGGTCCTCTGAGGCCTTCTGCTTCCTAAGGCCATCTGCTTCAAGACAACGGTACAGAAATCCTGCGTGTTTCCAGACTGTAAGGAACAAGATATAAGGGAACAATACCATGGGTGAGTGTAACCATGGAAACCAAGCCTAGAGTGTGTGCATGAGTATGAGAACGTTGAAGTAAGGTAAATGCCCGATGAAGTAATGTGTGAGCTCCTTAATTGTGATTGGCTAAGAGTAGCTTAAATACCCCAGTCTGGACACTACAACTCACTCAGTCCTGGAGTGCCACGGAGATGCCTTCGTGCTGAGAGGTTGAGTCCACCAACCCTGATGTCTGCTGCCCGATGAGATGAGCCCACACCACGGGCTGAGCTCCAGTGGCACCGAAACAGGACATGTTGTGAACCTTAGCCACCGTGCCTCCATTGAGCCAGGCTATATCAGGCTAGACCGGAAGTTAGTGAAGTGTGTATGTGAATGAATGACATCCCATTTCGCTACCTATTTGTCTATTGTTACTTAGGAATAAATAAACTCTCATAACCTGACTTCTGAGTCCCTTCTCTCCTCTGTCCTCAATCCTGATTTACTACCAAACCTGTGAGATCAACTTTTAAAACAATCTCCCTCTCTCTCTCTCTCTCTCTCTCTCTCTCTCTCTCTCTCTCTCTCTCTGTGTGTGTGTGTGTGTGTGTGTGTGTATACATAATGTGTGCATTTATGTATGCCAAAGGACAACTTGAGGTGTTGGTCCTTGCCTTCTTGTGTACTCCAGGCTAGATGGTCCATGGACTTCTAAGGATTCTCCTGTATGCCCCTCCCACCTGGCACTCCTGTGCCAGGATTGCAGGCTAGTGCTACTGGCCCTTCTTTTCCATGCGTTCTGCAGATCTGAAGTCAGGGCCTCACACTTGTATGGCAAACGCTTTACCCATATTCTCTCTCCAGACACCAACTCTTCTTTCCCTGAGAGTGAGGTAGGAAAGCAGCTGACTCCTGGCAAGCGTGGCCTGGGCAGTTGTGACAGCCTTTTGGGGTCTCGCAGCCCCAATCTGAGGAGGGAAGTCTCACTACGTCTGTAGAGATTCCTTTTCAGTACCTTGGAGGTCCTTGGTAGCAGCTTCTTTATGCCACCGCAAGTCAAACTGGCGTTTAGTAAACTAACAATGTGTCACCTTAGTCCTGACTCTGCCTCTACTTAGGGGTGAGGATTAGCACCAGGGCAGAGAAAGGCGACTGTGACTCAGTGCTTCGTGTCTGTGAAAGTTCTCAGCTAGTGCACAGGTCTCCAAGGCCTTCATTTTCCAACCATGCTTTCACCAACTTCAAAGTAAAAGGCGTTCGTTCCCACACCCCAGCTGTGTGCCTTGCTTGCGAGCTACATTAAAAATCAAACCAGCGACTAGTCCAATTCTTTCCTCAACATCGCGAATTTAATTTCCCATTAGCTCCAGACAGTTTCACATGTAAACGGGCATAAGGGGACACTCTGGGAACAGCACCATGGTCTTCCTTGCCTGAGGTGGGCAAGTCGGCCTGTCAGCTCAATGGACACTCACCTGACATGCTGAGAAAATTAACTTGCTGTAATCAAGGAAAGCATTTTTTTTTTTTTTTTTGGAAGACAGGGTTTTATAAAGCTCAGGTTGGTCTTGCTACATATTGAGGGTGGCCTTGAACTCTTCATTTATTCTTCTGCTTCTTCTTCCCAGGGACTGGTTTGCACCTGTTTGCCTCAGTGTCCTGCTATATTACCAACAAATCATCCTCCTCCTCCTCCACCTTCCCCCACCCCCGTTTGGAAACAGGTCTTCTCATAAACCCCAGCTGGTCTTGAATTTATCTAGGATTGCAAGTGTGCATCCCCACAAATGGCCATCTGACAGTTGATTTTCTCTGTCCATTTGACTGGATTTGGGATTACCCAGGAGACACTCCCAGCTGTATCTTTGAAGGAGTTTCCGGAAAGGTCTGACTAAACAGGGAAAACCTCGCCCTGAATGTTGACCAGATCTGTGACAAACAGGAAAGAAAGTGGCCTGGACACCAGCATTCACCTGCCTACTTGTGACTCCAGACTCAGTGCAACAGTTGCCTCCTGCTTCTGACGCTCACTGTGATGCAGGCACTTCCAACCTGCGAGGGAAAATATACCCTTTGTCCCTTTAGTTGCTTTTTGTTGGATATTTTGTCATAGCTTGGGCTCTCTTTGGTGCTTTAAATTTGAGTAGCAGATTTACAGCTGGTTGAACTCACTGTAAGACACCTGCTCATTTTCATAGTCATTTGATGAACAGTGATATAGTTAGAGACTTTTAAACAGAAACACCATAAAATAAAACTCAGGGTGAGCACCACACAATTTTAGATTCCATTGGATCTAGGAGTCTCCAACCAACAAACCCCACCACTATCCACTAAGAGAAAGCTGAAGCCAGACTTGTCTCCAAATAGCAGCAAAACAACACTTCTGAAATTCCAAGTGATAGTTGTGGAAAGAGACATGTGGGCCTCGGGGAGACGAGCTTCTTTCTTCTGCCACTCGGTACACTGGACGTAGGCCAGATTTGGCAACTACTAGGAGGATACAGAACAGCCAACCTGGGTCGTCACACCATCTCTGAAAACCTTCAGAGAAGGATAGGCTGAGTTTTCTGTTGCCATTCAGGAAACTGTAAATTGTAGAACAGACAATGGCTACAGAAAATATCTCTAGAAAATGAAGGAGGCTGTCTGCCTGAAGTATGTTGATATTGATGTTAAACTGGGTAGAGGTGCCATTTCTAAAAATGATGCTAAATTCCTATTACCTCAAAGTGCACAAGAAAATACTCTACTGGACTTTGGACCTAGGGAAGATTTTGCCTCCAAAAATAAAACTGGGCACTTCTTTGAAGATTTGCTGTTCAACATGTGGATAACATTAGGATAAATTTAATATAGAAGTAAAATAGCACAATAAACCACTCCAGGGATTGGCACTACTCATATTCTGGTCACTTTGCTGGATTTTTTTCTGATTATATTATATCTTATTCCCATGTAATTTCATGTGATCTCTTCTGCCTCTTCCAGGATAGACTCCACACTGAAAGAATAAGCTACAGTTTATACAGACATATCCAAACCTGCTGTCTTCCACCTCTAAAACTAGCACTCAAAACGTTGACACAGGGAGATTGGCAGATGTTTGAGGATAGCCTGGACTTCATAGTAAGCATCAGCTAGACCCTGTCTCCAAATACAAGCAAACCAGGCTGGAGAGGTGCCTCAGCTACGAGAAACATTGGCTGCTTGTTCAGAGGACCCAAGTTCAATTTCCAGTACCCTTGTGGTGGCTCACAATAATCTGTCACTTCAGTTTTCTGATCTCTGGTGGCACTGCACACACAGACACACATGTAGACAAAACACTCATACACATAAAATAAAATAGAAATGTAAGGACTGAAACTCCATGTTTACTTAGCATATGATGTATCAGAGTGATAGAAGTCCAAAGGCTGCATGCAGCATTGACTGAGGCCAAGGCTGATATTCTGTCTGAATGTGGGCGCAAAGGAGGAAGAACCGTCGGTGTCAGAATCCTCTTGGCCACAGCCTTTTGTGCCTGGTGGTTTAGTGGTCATAGGCTCTGCTTGATAGTAGAGCAAAACTGAGAGCCATCTTCCTAGTCCACACATTCTGCCAGGTACTGCTGATTCAGGTATGGTCAGTAAGACCTGGTCCTTGAGGAGTTGTCAGGCAGCAAAAGAGAGTGTGTGTGGTTAAGTGGTGGTTTAATCACCAGAGTCTGTCAGGCCTGTTGTCAGACAGTGGTCTCACTTGGGGGGAACCTCATGTATTGGTGAATTTTCACTTAGCTGTGGTCAAATCCCGACATGAAAATACTGAAAGGAGGACGGTTTTATTTCAGCTCACAGTCTCTGTCACCATGTTGGGGAAGGCATGGTAATAGCAGTGGCTGTAGCAGCTGCTGGCTCCTATCTGGTAGACCAGAAGGCCCAGAAAGGAATGCTGCTGTTGAGTTGGCTCTTTCCTTTCCTCAGGCACCCCAGCCTGTGGGATAGTGTCTCCCATACTCAGGGTGGATCTTTTCTACTTATTTAAATCTCTGGAAACACCTCACAGACAAACCCAAGAGGTATTGTCTCAGTGACCCATGTGTTTTTTAGTCCATTCAAATTGGCAATAAAGATTAGCCATTCATCACCTTCCTCACACCAACATGCTTCTAAAACTGTTGACACCATCAGTCTGGATCTGCTTACCTGAATCCTCAAGTCTCACACATAGCTCATGGCTCTCCCTTTGCTTCCAACCTTTGGAAATCTCCCAGACAACAGCAGTTTCAAGCTGGGTCGAACAGAGTCCACAGTGAAGGATCCAAGCAAGAAGGTGTGCGATTCCCCAAAGCCTTTCTTGAGTAGACAAGTTTTCTCTGAGAGCTCATTACAGACGTCTTTTCATTTGTGCCCATTGTTCAGAGGTTTCAGTTAGCTGCCCCAATCTCTTCCCATGGTTTGCCATTTCAGACATTCTAAGACTTCTTTCCTGTGCATTTAAGAAGCTCTTCATGCACCATGAGATGGAATTCTCAGGTCCGGTCCCCACTGGGCATGTGCATCTTCCACACCAGTTAGCAATGGCTTAATTCTACCAGAATGGTGACTTCATACCTAAGTTCCATTTAGCCCGTGTTTAATATGTCCCAATTTTAATGCTCCTTTGGCAGAATCCTCTGCCCCATTCCCTTTGACAAGGGTGAGAGAGAGAGAAGGATGTCTTAGCCTAGGGAAATTTTAAAAAGTGCAGAAAATTGTATGATTGTATGACAGGCCCCTGGGCCTTTTGGGGACCTCCAAGGGTTGACAAAGGGCTCTGAGGCTCTGGAGCCAGCAGTACTCATGTCATGTTCCTCAGATGATCAGGCTGGAAGCTTTTCCTGGGATAAATCTCTTGTAGCTTTCTTTTTTGAAGTCCACGGGTCTCAGATTACACTTGGCTAGGCTGTGCAAGTTTTAGTTCTCAAGGACCCATATCTGTGTGGAAAAGCAGAAGCTTTAGCTGAGTGTAGAGCCCTTGTCTGGCCTTCATGGAGTCCTTGCTTGGTCCAATCCTTAGTATTGGTACACCACTGCCAACCAAACCAAAAACTTCCCTCCCATTCCAGGAAGACCACAGTGGTTCTTCCTGGGTTCTCAGATGGAAAGTGCAAGAGGTGTGGGCCTAATCTGTAGGCAGGCAGGGCTGTGACCCTACCTGCCTTTGCAGGTAAATAGCCTGGGAAAATCCTGACCAAGTATGCAGAGAAAGTCAGCTGGGTGATTTCAGCAAACAGTATTCATTGATGGGGTATTTCTCCTTTCTCCGATGATTTACCTTCTTTCTACCTTTGACTCTCATGTCACAGTCTTGGGTAGAAGCATCTGATTTTCCAAACAGACACATGTATGCAAATTTTTGTCTGAAAGACACTGACTCAGCAAGAAACTGCACTCTTCCCAGGACCCACATGTATGGTATCCAATCCACTCAGCTGGTGTAGTAAGCACTTTAGGCTAGGTAATTTATAAACAACAGACTTACTCAATTTTGGGGACTGAGTGGTCCATACTTGAAGCGTGTATAGATTTGGCATCTGACAAGAGCTTGTTTCCTGCAGATCAATCGTTCTTTCTTTTCTTCTTTTTAAAACTCAGGAGAAAACAGGTTCTGTGGAGGATGTGGAGAAAGAGGAACACTCCTCTCCTGCTGGTGAGGTTGCAAGCTGGTACAACCACTATGGAAATCAGTCTGGCAGTTCCTAAGAAAACTGGACATGACACTTCTGGAGGATCCTGCTATACCACTCCTGGGCATATACCCAGAGGATTCCCCAGCATGTAATAAGGACACAGGCTCCACTATGTTCATAGCAGCCCTATTTATAATACCCAGAAGCTAGAAAGAAGCCAGGTATCCCTCAACGGAGGAATGGATACAGAAAACGTGGTATATTTACACTACGGAATACTACTTAGCTATTAAAAATAATGAATTTAAAAATTCTTAGGCAAGTGGGTGGATCTGGAGAATGTCATCCTGAGTGAGGTGACCCAATCACAAAAGAACACTGATGGTATGCACTCACTGATAAGCGGATATTAGCCCAGAATTCAGAATACCCAAGACACAATTTACATATTAAATGATGCACAAGAAGAAGAAAGGAAAGGCCCCTGGTCCTGGAAAGGCTCAGTGCAGCAGTGTAGGGGAATACCAGGACAGGGAAATGGGAAGGGGTGGATTGGGGAACGGGGGGAGGGAAGAGGGCTTATGGGACTTTCGGGGAGGGGGGATTCTGGAAAGGGGAAATCACTTGAAATGTAAATAAAGAATATATTGAATAAAAAAATGTGTGTGTATGTCTGCACATGTGTACGTGCATGCTTTTGCATGTTTATGTGTGTGCCCCAAAGACTGGAAGGGGGTTCTGAAACCCCAGAGCTGAAACTTACAAGTGACCAAGTTGTCCCCAGGTGTGGTACTCTGATAGAGCAGGAAGTGCTCTAAACCCCTGAGCATCTCCACAGGCTCAGAACCCGCCCTCCAAGGAGCTGATTTACACGTGCGGATGGCACTCTCATGACCTAACCACTTCCTAAAACCCCTAGACCTCAATAGCATGGTCTCAGAGGCCAGGTTCAACAAGCAAATTTGCAAGTGCACACATAGATCATTACCGTAGGAATTCTCCAAATTTAGCATTGGAGTTCAGCTGTTTGTCAAGCAAAGATATCACAAAGTCAGAAACTGAGAGGTAATGCATAAATGACCACAGGAAAGAGGGTGGGCAGCACTCTGCAGGGAGCAGGGTCTGTGAGAGCAGCTTCCCAGAGGGCAGTGTAGAGGTGCCAGGCTGTGGTCTGTGGGGTCAGCCTCTGCCGGAAGGACAGACAGCGTGGAGGGTCAATGTATCAGACCAAGGTGATAATTTCAACAGAGGCCTGACAGCTGGGTGCTGGGGATATTCTGGGGACTTACAGGGAAACAAGACAAGAAGTTTGATATCTCTACAGTGGCTTGATGATTTGCTCGCATGTTTGCTAAGGCTTTGAGCCTGCTTCATGGGGGAGATGGTGTAACAGAGGTGGGAAGATTGGGCTATTTACATTTTTTCCCCAAGAGGGGTAGCTGAATATTTTCTGCTCTTTTGCATTTATCAAAGTCTCCCATACCCTAGGACTATCATCAGCTGAAGATAGAATTTCAGAACTTCCCAAAGCCAGGTGGCTTTATTTACTTATTCTATGTTTCTACCCCTCCCCCAAAGTCCAGTGCGTGCAAAGCCCTCAGTGTGTAACTATGGGTCTATCGTTAGCTGTAGAGATGCACAGACACAGCTCTAGATGTTACCAGAAAACAGACATCGTTGTTGGAATGCAGTCCACACACTCGTGCCCTAGTTCACCTGTGGCCAGCCCTTGAGACCCTCTCTTCTTCTCCAGGCAGAAGGAAACATTGCCACCTCTAAAGATCCAGAGAACTCCCCACAACCCAAAAATGAGATGCTTCCTGTGTTAAAATCTAGACCTTGCCACTTCCTGGGCCAGTGGCGCCAGCATCCTGAGGAAATGCTGATCCTGAGCCCTGCCCCAGCTCTGCAGCCCAGAGCATTTGCATTAACAAGATTCCTACAGTTGTGGGACCTGCAAAGCACTCTGCCTACTGTCCCTGCCTCCCAGCCTCAGCGGCAACAGAATTCCTCCACAGTTAAGTAAACTGGATGCTCTGCTTTGATTTGAAGTTCCAGCTGGACACTGGCTTTCTAGACAAGTCCTCAAAGGATTCCAACATGTGACAGGGTTTGAGAACAACCCACTCACATGTGCCCAACCCAACCCTTGACCCAGCCCCTCTGACATGCAAAGCTTTAGGTGAGATTTCTGTCTGAGCCTGTCCTGGGCATGGCGGCATGGAATGCAGGCAATGCTTGAGCCAATACTTCCTCCCCTCTCTGCCATCTCTGCCTCTGCACTCTGACGGTGCCTCTGTCACTGTCTGAAGATGGGGAAACTTTTCAAGGCAGAGGCAGCAGGAGAATTTCGAGCTTGAAAAGGCCACATGTGGAGTCTAAGACTAGACAGACATGCTAAACTCTGTGGTTCAATGCTGTCACTCTTAGGAGATCTGAGCACTTGGAAAGAGGCAAACCCAGATGGCAATGACTTTAGGGTAAAGTGACCCAGCCCACTCGGTCAGCCAACAGGTCCTCCTGCACAGGAGTGAGGATCGAAAAGACAAAACCGCAGTGTGGCCTCAGTCAATTCTTGGACTGAAGGCAGGTTTTCCTTTTCCGATACACTTTTATATCATTTTAATTACATGCAGGTATTAAGGGCGAGTAGTACAATGAGGAACAAGGAAGACAATAGTCAAGGAACAAGCAAGACAATAAACACAAAGCCCTGTGATCACTCCTGTGATCGCTGTTTCTAAGGATGATCAGGACGTCTGAGCCTGCTTCCTTGTCTTAGCCTAAAGTCATAATCATGTCTGAAGCCCTAATGTCAGATTCCTGCCAAGCAGCCCATTTCCTTGTCCTTGGCCAATGTCAGACTCCTGCCAGGTGACACAGCACCCCATAAGGGTCTCTACAGTAAAGTATACACCAGAAACAGCTGAAGTCGGGGTGGGGGGTGGGGCATGTAAAATGGCTCGTTGTCCACTCTGTTATAGTAATATTTTATTTTATTTTCTCTTTAAAATTTAAACATTTGCTTATTATTACTGTATATGTACATGATGAACCTGTGAAAGAAGAGGTGTGCACACTCGATGGCACATGCGTAGATGTCACAGGGCAACTTTTGCGAGTTACATCTCTCCTTCTAGGTTTTGTTTTGTTTTGTTTTGAGACGGTTTCTCTGTGTAGACCTGGCTGTCCTGGATTTGATTTGTAGACCAGTCTGGCCTTGAACTCACAGGAATCTGCCTGCCTCGGCCTCCCGAGCGCTGGGATTGGAGGAGTGGACTACCCCTGGCTTCTCCTTCAGTCTAAGCAGGTTCTGTGAGCTGAGGCCAGGTCGGCAGCTCTGAGCACCAAGTGCCTTTAAGTGCACAGCCAGATCGCTGTGCTTTGGTACTGATTTTAGAAGTGCTGAATTGAGCAGGACATGCTGCTATAACAAATGCCACTTCTTTGTGTTTACTCTTTAATGTAATTACTAGGGAATTTAATCCCTAGGAATAGGGAATTTAATTTCCCTATTGGGGGGGATCATACATGCGATTCATATCGCATTTCTATTCAATGGTCCAGCTTAGAGCCCCACAGTCCAACACAAAGCTGGACAGATGTGGTGGACAGGGACTGACTTGGAGACTCATTCCTGTTTGACAGCTCTGTGCTGGCTCACAGCCAACCTGTGCTGTCACAGCATCTACAGTTTATGAATCACTCAGTGGAGGTCACAAAGGCTGCACATTGTGCTCTGCTTTCCGTAGCTGGTAAGAGGAAGGGCTTAGGGGTGGGGATTCTGAGCCTCACCGCCAGAGCATCCCAGAGATACGGCCTGCTGGGAAGGTCGTAGTCCAGCCCAGAGGAACCTGAAGAAGTAGGAGATAGTCAGTGACAAGAGTCAGGAAACACCTATGAACAGAGTCTTCAAAGCTCTGGAAGCTATGAGGGCCAGGCTCTTTTAATGTGGCTGTCTGGGGCGTGCCAGCAGTGAGGAGAAAGAGTTTCTCCGCCGTGACTGAGGAACGACTTGGCAGCAGGCAGAGCCACCCAGTTTGGCTTATTTGGAAGGCAGCAAGGAGTAGGTGCTGGGGAAGTCAAGCAAAGGGCTCTGATGCCTGGCACGGTCCTCACACGGTGACCTGGGAGGTGGCTCTCTGGCATCGTGTGGTCAGGCCTCATCAGGATCACCTGGGCATGATTCAGGAGAAACATGCCCACCCAGGTGGCAGGACCAGAGCAGCTTGCAGGCTAAGCCACGTTTATCTGGAATGAGTTCTTGCTATTGCTTTGGTGTGCAGCTGGTTTGGGGCTGCTGGTGCAGAGGATATTCAAGCATCTGTTGTATAGTTGTATTAAACGACTTTCAAATCTCTTCCATGTCAGTTGAAGCCCACCAGTGAAATTATGGCGAGTGGATTTGGAAAATAGACAATTTCCTTATTTGGCTTCATTTAGAGTCTCAGTTCCTGTGGCCAAAATTACGAAGTAGCGGGCTGCTTGCGTTAATCAAGATGACTTCGGTTGGTTTTGCTTGTATGCTGCCTTTGGCATGGAGGGAGGTCAGGGGAAACGGAAAGGTAAAAGAAGCAACCTTTTCTGCCTGTCAGAACTGTTAAATCTTCACTGGCAGACAGCAACTCCTGGCACTGTAGTAAAGGCCAGTCTGGACCTCTAGGCTGGTCTGCTCTAGAGGAGGGTAACAAAGGCCTATAGAAAGTGATGGTGTTAATCATTTTCAAGGAAGTAGGTTTTATAAATTTAATGCCTCAGACTAGACACTAAACCCAAAAGTGCAGAGCCCCATATTTGAGGAATTGTTGAAAACACAGCCAGACAAAAGGGGACATGTAATTGAGAAGAAGAGTTCTGTCCTCAAAGCATGGGGCGATCTTTGAGTCCTGAATCTGGGGCCACAGAATGTCTGAGTCACCAGACAGAATGTCTGAGTCATCTTTGGCACACCATCCTCTTGGTCACCTCAGGAACCAAAGAAAGAGAGGGTCCCCTTCTAAAGAGCAAATGAAATTGTCACCCTTTTTCCCAGAAGCATAAATCAAGGTCAACCATGTTGCTGTCATTCTTGTTAGTTAACAGGTTGACTGCAGGACACTCAGGCACTGAACACTGGGAATGAGGGAAGAGGGTGTCAGCTCCAGGAGGGCGGGCCCGGGCAGATGGGAGAGAATGGACAGAACTGTGGAGCAGGCTGCTGCCGCTCCTGACTCTCTGCTCCTCCCTGACAGACATTGTTTGGTTCTGTGCTTCCTTCGGCTTTAAGCATGGTCTTCTGAGAACAGTGGTTGGATTTCAGCCATGTGGAAGCCATTTTCTCCCCAGATCTTGAGTCTAGTCATCTGTCTTCAGTCCTTCAAGCTTGTATTGGGGCATTAATGCAGCCATACTTACAGCTTTTGCTACAGGGTGACTGGGTTCTGGTCCTCATGATCCCTTCTGTTCCCCTCTGTCTCTTTCAGTCTGTGTGCTGTAGTCATTTCTTCAGATGCCTTGAAAAGCTGTTGACATTGTTGTGGTCCAGGAGTCACCCCACAAACTGTAAGAACAGCAATCTCAGTCAGACCTTAATTAATACTGGTCAGACCATGGACATAGTTCAGAATTAGGTCTGAAACCATGACACCAAATATCTTTTTCTTTCAGCTTATAAAGGAAAAAACCCCACAATGAGTTCATTGTCAGGTGCTGGACTGCCTGGTGGTTAACTATGACTCAAGATAGTTTATTGTAGACATATAGTTCATATTGAACTTGATGGGCCCTATGCAAAGCTTTGTGGAATTTCTTAAGATTAACAAACCTCATACAGAACATACAGGACATAACAGGGATATGGTCAGCCTGACCCTGCTCTGAGTCAAGTGATTTTTTTTTTGTGTGTCAATGAATAGCAGGCATTTGCAATAACAGTATGAGAGAGATGGCAGACATGGAACAGAATGGCTACAGGTATGCTGGGATGATGGTGTCAGATCATAACAGCCATGTGGACTCAGCTCAAAAAAGTGTCCACAGGGGAAAGACAGGGTACTAGGTCACACACCCAACTGGTAATAACTGCACCCAAATGTGCCCATGCCCAGGTTTCTTCCAGAGATGTGGCTCTCAGAGTTGAAACTCAACCTGCATTCTGACAATCAAGGCCTGCTCCAGAGTCTCTACCAGCCCACGAGATAACAAAAAGACTGGTTTTCATTGCTGTTGCTGTTGCTTTGTTTTAATCTAAGATAAAGGTTGTACACAATTCTAGTGGCTTATTAGTAACAGAGTGACAGCAGGCAATTCTTGATCTCCCTGAAGCTCAGACTCCTCATCCAGAAGCAAATGGTGATTCCTGCTCTGCTGTGGTGAGCTTGCATGGGTGAGTGCCTGCATCCTGGTAACATCTCCAGCAAGAGTGTGCCCTACTACAGACTGTCATCCAGTCCCACGCCTTTCAATGTGTTACTGAGAAGCACTGGCTCCTCACACGAGGTGGCCTGGCCAGCTCATTGCTTCTTTGTGGTAAAGTAGAAAGGCCAAGTCGTTGGCTATAGGAAGGTTTAGGGAAGTCAGTATCCAGCTCATGTGGGCTTTTCAGACTCGGTTTGTTGAACTCTCTGTGTCTCCTATTTTCCATCTGTAAAGTAGAAACGAGATGAACCTTGTTTCACGATGATGCCGAGGCTAAGGCAGCTCGCCAGCCAGGCCTGCTGTGCTTCTGTGCAGCCTCCTCATCTCATCTGAGTCTTTCCTTATTAGACTCGCACTAAACCTTATCAGAGATGTCTGGGTGTCTTAAAGCAAAGTCCTACAACTCCCTGTGCAAAGTTTTATTACAGCAAATAAACATTTCACAGAGTGACTATAGATGAATTCAATATAAAAGGTGGATTGGAAGACAAAGGCTAAATAAAGTTCAGATGCTGCTCTAAGACATAGTTGAGACTTGGGATGTTATAGACATTTCCTTACAAATCAGGATCAGTCAGGACAGCTGGCTGTCCAAACAGAAAAAAATTAAAAGTAGGTCTCCATTTTGCCTGCCCTATGAAAACAAACCCTTGATGGGACCGAAGGTTTCCATGTAAAAACTAAGACCACGATATCCTTAAACCTGAAGCACAGGCATTGATCTCTTAGACGTGGCACACAAAATGTCCAACTCAAGAAGTGGAAAGAAAGCTGGACATGGTGGTGCATGACTTTGATCCCAGCACTCGGGAGGCAGAGTTAAATAGATCTGTGAGTTTGAGGCCAGCCTGCTCTACAGATTGAGTTCTAGGACAACCAGGCCTACACAAAGAAATACAGTCTCAGAAATTAAAAAAAAAAAGTGGAAATAACTGGATGTGGTGGGGTATGCCTATAATCCCAGCACTAAGGAAACTAGGCAGGAGGGTCATGAGTTCCAGGCCAGCCTGAGTCACATAGCTAGATACTGACTTAAGATAATGACGATGATGATTATAATTTTAAAAGTGGACACATTGGGTTCATCAGAACCATCTGCAGACATCAAAATGAGAGACCCCAACTCAATGTTTTTAGACCCCTAAACAACTAGCCTAACACAGAGTAATTTGTTTTTCTGCTTTCAGCTTGAGAGAAAGATAGCCCACCCTGTTGTAGTTCCAATGTTTAACTATACAGAGGCCCAAGGACATTTGCTCCAGATAATCTCTAGCCTCCCTGAAGGCATAATCTATTGCCTGACTTCCTCATTCTGTACTTCCCCATTCCATGCATAATTTGTCCTCCACCCCTTGTCTTGTGATTTTTCCCCTTTAAATACCCCTGACTTCAGTTGCACAGGGTCCCACAGTCCTCATTGTTGGTACCTAGACCTGCGAGGCCTGTGGCGTCATATAGGTGAAAATTAGAACTATAGGCCTGTTGCCAAGGCAACAGCCACCATATACCCAGAATTCAATGGCCCACCTTTGCCTGTAATTTACGTCATCACCCATATATAACTGGGTAGCCTTTCTCTCCCCCAACCTCCCCTCTCTTTTTCTCTTTTTTTCCTTTCTTCTTCCCGCCCACTACCCCTTTCCCCATCTTAAAGTCCCACGTGGAACTGTTTGGCCTGGTGTATCTCATTGCGGCCCACGTCTCCACTGCATCCCTGCGGCCAGCGTGGCGGGCAGACAGGTGACCTGTGCTCCGGAGTAGGCAGACAGACCTGCGTAGAAAAACCAATGCTCATGTTATTGCATCAAGACCGTTTCTCGGGAGTGATATGGGTGTCGCCATGCGAGGTGTGGGGAGCTGGGGCACCCTTGGTTTTTGGGGGGTCTTACAATAAAAGCATTAGGAGTGATGACTGACTAAGATATTTGCAGTCAATAAAATGAATGAATCATTATATTATAAATTTAAAAGAAGCATATGTGAATAAGAAAAAGGAAACCCAAGGAAAACACACCAAAGGTCATGAAGAAGAGGAAACACTCCTGAACACACAGCTAGCCAGCACCAGCTGAGTATGAACTCAGCCCTCCCAGGCACTGGGGAAATCAAAGCTAAAACTCCAGAGTAACTCTCATCAGATTTGCCACAAACGAAAAAGCCTTACTCAGCAGGATATGATGGCTCACACAAAGAACAGGCACTCTGGAAGCTGAGCCTAGAAAATTGCCAGAGTCCAGGGATTCAAGTTACCCTGCGTGTAACATAACAAGACCCCCACTTTTCTCTCACACACAAAAGTCTTCCTAGAGAAAGTGGGAAAACAGGCTTTTATCCAGGAGCTTAGGAAGGACTGTGAACTGGCTAAGTGCACTCGGCAGAGCAATCTGGGCATACTTACAAGTAGTAAGTAACCTGGTTGGCCTTTAAGATGGAATGCATCCGCCAGAATATATATCTACATGTCAAACACGGTAGGGAGTTGAAGTCACAAGCACTTCGCATCTGCCCACATGTAGAGGGATGCAGACACATGCATGTGAAGGTAAAGTCATGGTGCATTAGGCATTTAGAACAGGCTAGTGGCTGTGTATGGCATGGAAGTACGGAGAGTGAGGCAAGAACCACAGCCTTCCATTTCATCCCATCTTCCTTCGAGAGAGGATCCTAGTTTCATTGCTATTGCTATGATGAAAGGAAGTGAGAATGAAGGATTTATTTTATGTAGAAATTCTAGGTTAGACTGCAGAGAGACCACAGTGGCAGACGCTTGAGACACTAACATCACATCCACAGCCAAAGGTAGAGAGAAAGAGACACTAACATAAGAAAGGACTACTTACTTTTTACTTTTGTGCTTGTAAGACCCCCCAAAAACCGAGGGTGCCCCAGCACCCCACGCCTCGGAAGGTGACACCCAAATCACTCTCGAGAAACAGTCTCGGTGCAATAACATGAGGATTTCTTTATTCCAGAATTCTGGGTTCCACAGCTGTACACTGCACAGGGCTAGAGGACTGTGGACACCGAGTGCCGAATTGCGACAGCTTTTATAAGTTTACAACAAAGCCCTTGAATCACAAACTAACAATTTCTTAGCATGGAGAGCCCGAGAAATGTGAGCCAATCGATTTGTACCACTCCATAGTTTTTAGGCCAATCAGTTTAAATTATTGGAGCCCGTGCTCAGTGGACCAATTAGTTTCCTATTTTCTTGGAGGTCTATAGCTGTGTGAACTCCTGGATAGGAGTAATGGCGTAAGCAGTTTACAGAAGCAAGATAAGCTTAGCTCATTTCCTGTTACCTATGGGGCCAGGATCACCTATTCAAGGCCTTTTTGTCTAGTTCTAAACAAAGGGCGGGCTCTGGAATATGAAGTGTTTGGGGCTCCTTAGAAGGCTGGAGTTAGGCTGTATTTCTATTCTTTCATGCTTAGGTCCGTTCCCACAGTTCAGGACTCCCTTCCTAGGGAATGGTGCCGCCCCACATTGGGCTGGTTTTTCCCACATCAATGAATATTCTCCCCCCCCCCCCCCCCAGAGCTGCCTATAGGCCAACCCAATGTAAACAATCCCTAATATGATTCTCTTTCCAGGTTATGTCAACATGAAACCAGCCATCACTGGTGGGAATGAAAACCCACCATGTTTTATGACATGAAAACCAGCCATCACTGAAGTGGGGATTTCTGGCTGAAGAAGACTCAGTTGTGTCATGTGATTTTTTTTTCCTGGAAACTGTCTTATGAGAGGATGTTTTGCTCTCACAGACATGGGGTGTATTTCTAGAAGTTGCCTGGTGAAGGGCATGTGATGTTTTTCTGGAACAGACACTTGAGAGGACACTTGATGTCTGGGAATAGTGTAAAGATAACCCAGCAGACCGTAGATGCACTTCCATTGGTTCATCTTGGTTTCTTCACTGATCTTCACTTGTTGTGACTTTGAAAAGAAAGAGAAAAGCACCGAAGAACTGACGGCATTCCAGCTGTGCCGTTTGCTTCTGCCGACTTGGGCCGACCAGCCTGGCCTCGGTCGAGGTTGCTTCTGGATCAAGCGGCTGCTACTGATTTGTGTTTGGTGTTTTGCTAGTGAACTGGAGTGCTGACAACAAAGATTGGTGTCACCCCAAAGAACTATTTCTAAGTAGATCTACAACCCCCCTTTCCTATTAACCCTTCATTTCCCCTACCTCTGGTGGATAGTGGGCTAGAAGGGAGGTTGAAGTCTTAAAGAACCATAATTAAAGTAGGTTTTGAAAATTTCATCCTACACAGCACACAGGGTCTCTGTCCTGCAGAAGCCAGGCTACCAGTCCCTGAGGGTCTCCTCTCTCTGCTTCCCATCTTCCTGTAGAGGACGCTGAGATTACAGGCTTTTGAGAATTGCATTGGCTCCTATGTGGCTCCTGGGAATCCGGACTCGGTGGGGTGGCCAGTCTTGTGCAGAGGCCCTTTCACCCACTCCTCTGTCTCCCTCCCCACAAGCTGGTCTAGAACTCATAGGATCAAGGCTCTCCTATACGGCTGGGACAACAGCTAATGCTCCTCTTCTTCCTGATCAAATGTCAGCATTTGTTCATTCTGGTTCATGGGCACATTGGTTTTTTGTTTATTGCTTGTTGGTTTGTTTTGGTCTGCTTTGCTTCAGACTGCTTTCTTTCTTTCAAGTAAATAGAAAATATTATGTAAAAGTGCGAACTTAGAAAGTGAACAGTGAGGATCAAATGTGAGGTTTATCTGAGGGGTTCCATTCACAGTTTTCAAGTTAAGTTTTAAATGTTTGAGGGGGAACAAAAACAAAGCAAAGGGAAAGAATTAAGATGAGGCAGGCTGAGGGGTTGGGAGTCACTCTCTGGCAGAGCTGATGGGCACCAGGAGATTCAGTGCCACACCTGGGGATTCAGCCCCTGAGGCTGCTTCCAAGTTGGATGCAGTGTGATCATGCAGTGCATTTAATTTATCCATTCCTTTTAGAAATTGAATATAGGTTTTAATTTGTTTTCTCTTAGTATTTCTAGTAGTTTATAACCAGGGTTTTTGCAGTTGCTTATAGAAAAATTATTCTGATATTTGCTTGCTGACGCATAAGTCACTACTGAGCAGCAGCTATGACTCCGGATTATTGCCAAGAGCCTCAGCAGGGGGCACATGGCAAGTAGAAGAAGCAAGGAATGAACACTGGCCTTAGCTATTCATAAAACACACCAAGTCCTTGGGCATAATCAGAGAGTTGTGTGGCTTTGTCCTATAGACAGAACATACCACAGTTCAAGGTCTACAAGGACAAATGGGACCTCAAGCTCACCCAGGAAAGGAGCATACCCCCAGTACCAAGAGCAAGAGAGTGGAGCTGAGGGAGGGAGGGAGGGCCAGGCCTCATGGATGAGCTGAGCCCTTGCACATTTCTGTGTATATAAGACAGAATAAAGTCCTGTTATTTTACCCTCGAGTTTCTTAAAAGTTCATCAATTTATGCTTAAAGTCTTTTAATGCTGACTTAAATATAGGCTAGCAATTCCATAGTGCCCCCATGAAAAGCCTCCATCAATACTCCTTTACTGCTTCCTGGGAAACTTTTTGCTGGGGGCTCTAAGCGCACAGCACCCTGGCAGAACAGCTCATGTTTTTATTGTTGTATCTTGATTCATATGAAGCGCCTTTCCTTCAAGGCACCCAGGGATCTACTTACATGGTTATAACAGAGGACCTAAGTGTGCAATAGATCTAATAACTTGTTATTAAGTATAAAGATATGCTAGTCACTTGCACAGAATAGTAGGGTCTCAGAGTTTGTTATAAACTAGGGAAAGGAACCTATCAAGAAGTAGGAATTGCTGGACCATTTCATTCCTCACACCTTAATAAAACATTCTGTGCTTGAAGTCTTTGTTATGTTGAGAACTTTGTTTTAATGGGGAGTAATATCCAATAATAAGATACAAAGAGCAGGGCAGGGCATATGATCAGTGGTGCAGCTGGGATGGAAGTCTTCCCGTGGCTGCCATTTGTACCAGGGAGTCGGGTGACCCCACAGCCTTCTGTGCACAGCCCGCTAGGAATGAGTGATCTCCCAGCAGCGCTCTCACTTCTGAGGTCTCCACCTTCTCTCTGGATGGAAACAGCTAGGAGCGCACAGGGCATATGATCAGTGGAGCTGCTGGGACGGAAGTTTTCCCACCACCATTTGCATCAGGGAGCCCAGTGACTTCACAGCCTTCTGTGCACAGACCCTGGCAGAAGAGAGTTGGTCTCCCAGGAGTACAGACACAGGCTTACAGGCCCGTAGGAGGGACAAGCCCCAGCCAGAGACAGCATGACCAAATAACACCAGAGATAACCAGATGGCGAAAGGCAAGCACAAGAATCCTACCAACAGAAACCAAGGCTACTTAGCAACATCAGAACCCAGTTCTCCCACCACAGCAAGTCCTTGATATCCCAAAACACGGGAAAGTCAAGAGTTGGATTTAAAATCGTATCTCATGATGCTGATAGAGGTCTTCAAGAAGGACTTAAATAACTCCCTTAAAGAATTACAGGAGAACATGGGTCAACAGGTAGAAGACCTTAAAGAGGAAACACAAAAATTCCTTAAAGAATTATAAGAAAACACAAGCAATAAAATGAAGGAACTGAACAAAACCATCCAGGATCTAAAAGTAGAAGTAGAAACAATAAAGAAATAACAAAGAGAGACAACTCTGGAGATAGAAAACCTTGGAAAGAATTCAGGAGTCATAGATGCAAGCATCAACCACAGAATACAAGAGATAGAAGAAAGAACCTCAGGTGCTGAAGATACCACATAAAACATTGACTCAATAGTCAAAGAAAATGCATAAAACTTGTAACCCAAAACATCCAGGAAATCCAGGACACAATGAGAAGTCCAAACCTAACGATTACAGGTATAGAAGAGAGAGGATTCCCAACTTAAAGGGCTAGTAAATATCTTCAACAAAATTATAGAAGAAAATTTCTCTAACCTAAAAAAAGAGATGCCCATGAACATACAAGAAGCCTACAGAATTCCAAACAGACTGGACCAGAACAGAAAGTCCTCCCGGCACATAATCAAAACACCAAATTACTAAACAAAGAAAGAATATTAAAAGCAGTAAGGTAAAAAGGGCAAGTAAGTTATAAAGGCAGACCTATCAGAATTATACAGACTTCTCACCTGAGACTATGAAAGCCAGAAGATCCTGGGCAGATCTCATGCAGACCCTAAGAGAACACAAATGCCAGGCCAGACTACTATATCCAACAAAACTTTCAGTCACCATAGATGGAGAAACCAAGATATTCCATGATAAAAACCAAATCTACACAATATCTTCCCACATATCCAACCCTACAAAGGATAATACATGGAAAACGCCAACACAAGGAGGGAAACTACACCCTAGAAAAAGCAAGAAAGTAAACTTCTTCCAACAAATCCAAAAGAAGATATCCACACAAACATAAAAATAACATCAAAAATAAGAGGAAGCAACAATCACTATTCCTTAATATCTCTTAACATCAATGAACTCAATTCCCCAATAAAAAGATATAGACTAACAGAAATATTTTTCATGTAAATCTTCAACTTTATCAGAAAATGTTTATAAATCCACTTTTAATCAACTTAGGAATACTTTTATGCTTGCCATTATTATATCTATATAAAATTTTCCATGATAATTTCCCATTTTAACATTTTTCTACATTTTTCTACAATTTTATTAGAAATATTTTCCACATAAATCTTCAATTTTATTATAAAATATTTCTACTCCTTTTTCAATTAATTTAGCAATGCTTTTTATGCCTACCAATTTACTCTTTAAATTTCCACGAAAATTGTCAATTTTAATGTGCTTTTCTATATATCTCTTCTATTTTATCAGAAATATTTTCCATGTAAATCTTCAATTTTATCATAAAATGTTTTTACTTCTGTTTTTATAAAAGAACATGCTTTTCCAAAAAAAAAAAAAAAGATGCAAAGAGCAGGACCTGTATGTATCACCTAACTAAGTATCTATAATTTTGTTGTAGATAATCCAGAGTGGGATTTGAGGGTTAGGGATTTAGCTCACTGGTAGAGTACTTGCCTAGCAAGTGCAAGGCCCTGGGTTTGCTCCTCAGCTCTGTTAAAAAAAAAAAAGACAAAATAACAGAGTGGGGTTTGTTGGAGGGAATTCTGTTTTTCTGTAATTTTATTCAGATTATTTAATATATGCATCCTAAAAGGTTTTCTTTTTAATTGAAAATAGATTTTTCAACCATATGCTACATCCTGACCATTTCCTGTCCTTCCAGACCCTTCTGATCTTGCTCTATCTCTCTCCTCCCCTGGATCCACTCCCACTCTGTCTTCTTTCAGAAGATAGCAGGCCTCCAAGAGACAACAACCAAACACAACAAAACAAAACACTATAAGACAAAGCCGGATAAGAAAAACCAACGGAGGACAAGAGCCCCGAGAGCAGGCAAACGAGTCAGAGACACACCTGCTCCCACTGTTAGGAGTCCCAAAAACACACCAAACTAACAGCCACAAAACACACTCAGAGGATCAGGGGCAGCCTTTTGCCGGCACCATGCTCGCTGCTTCAGTCTCTGTGAACTGTGTAGTGATTCAGTGAACCATGCTCTCCTACCGTCCTCCATATCCTCTGATTTACACAATCCCTTTGACCCCTCTTCCAGGGGATTCCCCAAACTCTAAGAGGAAGGATCCAATGGAGAACTTTAATTTAGACTCTCACTCCATATAATGTCTGACTGTGGGTCTCTGCACCTGTCCCCATCTGCTGCTAGAGGAAGCCTCTCTAATGGTGACTAGACAAAGCACTGATCTACGAGTGTAGCAAAACATCATTAGGAATCATATATTGATTTTTTTTCACCAGTTGTGTTTGGTTCTTCCCAAGTCTCTGGGTTATCTATTCTCTGGTTCCAGGCCATCCAAACAGTGTCCAGTGTGGGCTCCCTCTCGTGGAGTGGGCCTCAAATTAATTCAGACATTGTTTGGCCACTCCCTCAAGTTCTGAGCTGCCGTTGCCCCAGCACATCTTGTAGGCAGGACAGATTGTAGGTCAAAGGTCTTTAAGCTGGGTTGGTGTCTAGTTTTCTCTTTCCATGGCCTGCAGAATACCTTCTTACACCGAGATTAGAATACAGGGTGGACACTCCATTCAGGCACCAGCTCTCCCTCTTCACATTCAATAAGCTGTGCGGATGTTGTCCTTGGCAATGCCCCACCTCCCACGTGTGGAGAGTAGTCCTCTATCCTAGCACCAGCCTGGGTTGTTTGGGGAATCTCCATGGGAACCCCTCAGCCAATAGCTCAGTCCCATCACTGAAAGCCTTACCTGGTTTCAAGAGATGGCCATTTCAGACTCTGTATCCTGTATTACTAGGAGTCCTCACTAGGGTCACCCTCAGATTCCAGGACATTGTATTGCACTCCACCCTGCACATGTTCCCCAGTTCCAGTCCCCCTATAGCCTGATCCTTCTTGTTCCCATTTCCGCCTGCCTCCAGTCCGCTCACAAAATTTATTTTATTTTCACTTCCCACGGAGATACATGTGAAGATGTTTAATTCTTCACTGAAATATTCAGCTTAGCTTCCTTCTGTGGAAGCTGCCATAAATCTAGATTTCAATTCCCAGCTCAGAGTCCACAAGTTGGGCCGCTCTATGGATGACAAGAATGTTCTTGAAGCCTTTTTTGGAATATCTCATCTGCAGAGACAGGCAAATCCCTCACATCTGGCCCTCACTCTTGTTCCCCGAGGGATCCAGTCAGTGAGAAGAGTTAGGCTGATGTGGTTCCCATTCTCAGAGGGTTTCTGAGCAGCTGGAGATCTGAGGTTTGCTTAGCTGTGCTTAGGAGACAGTTGGCTGAGTAAAACTCCACCATGCAGCTATGCCCCATCCTTAGAGACGGAAGTTATATTACCTGAAGGAAAATGGATAGAGCTTGAGATGCTAAGTGAGCCATGCCTGTGCCCTAAAGACATTGTAATGGGCTTTTGTTCCTTTCCTGGAAGGAAATAAAGGAAATAAAAGGAGATTCAGGGAAGGCAAACAATAAAGAACAATATATATGAAGATTGGACCCCTAACTTTTCACACCTTGACCGGTCACTGCTCTGGGGCGCTTCATATCTCTTCAGATGCACTACAGGCCTGTCATGGTCATGTTTTTCCCCAGCTTGGAGAGGGGATCAAGGCTGAAGAGAACAGACTAAGTCAAACTTTCACTCTTCTTGGGTTTCCTACATTAGCCCTGGCTTACCCTGGGGCTGAGGCTTGCCTTGGGAACAGACCTGGAGGGATCAAGTTAGGCCTCAGACTCAGAATTCTGGAAAGCCGCTAGGCCTGCTGTCCATGGCTTAGCCTGCTGTTTGCCTGACTGGGCTGCCTTTGTCTAGCTGGAAAGGCCTCAACAGGTAATGAGGGGTGGAGGGATGCTGGAAAAGCTTCTTTTCTTTTACCTTTCTGCATTTTCCCCTGAAGAAACAGCTAGGCAGTGGCAGAGCAGTGATCTGATGCTAAATCCAAACTGCTGCCCACCGACTGTGTACTGTTGGGAAATTCTTTGAATATGTGTTCTGTAGGAAAAATAAGGCTACAGATTCAGAGTTGCTGTGGTGGCTAAATAAGTGTTAGGAGTGAGAGGCCAGAGCGCCACAGCACAGAACAAACGTCTCTCTCCTCACGGTGCCTCATGATGCTCCTATGAATGCTTGGGCTTCTTTTCCATGAACTGAAATGAAAGATATCCACCAGCTGCACAGTATTGCTTGTTTTCTGAGACATAATTCAAAAAAATATGAACCTAATGAATTAGGATTTCCTTCAGCCTCGGCAGAAATTCAGCCAGAATTACCTTGTATCTGTGGATACAAGAGCTGAATGAGATGAGTTTGGAAAGCTGATATAGAGGGATTCTGAGACTATCCTGGGTGCAAAATCAAAGCCTGATTCAAAAACCAGGGGCAATGGAAAGACAGACAGACAGACAGACAGGTAGACAGAAAGTTCAGGCATGCTGGTCCGTGCCTGTAATTCCAGCCATGGGAAGTTGAGGCGAGAACGAAGCCTCAAGCTGTGTGTTTCCCTGTTTGCCTGGATTGTCAGTCCAGGAGGGCGTGGGAGCATGGGGACAGAGGGTTGGGGTGGGACGGTGGGCTGGGTGGGCAGGCTTCGGAAGCCCTGTGAGTGTATCTGGTGAATAACCTCACCGAAACCAGCTATCAGGAGGCAGATCAACTCTACTTAGGGGTAATTCAAGGCTTATAATGTTTTGGGGATGAGGGTAGGAAAATTCAGGATGGACAAAGGTCATTGAGACTGAGGGCTTAGGGCACTGAGATGCCTCATTAGCATTGGGAAGCATTTGAGGAGTTGGAGATGCTATATATAGATAGCTCAGAGGCTATGTGATCATGGTGGACTTCCATCTTAATTAGCAGAGTTTTCCCACAATGAGTTGGAGGCCAGCCTGGGCTGCACAGGAATTCAAGGTCAGCCTAAAATAGAGTGGGACTCCATATTAACCAAAACCCAAACCAGAAAGGTGGCTCAATGGATTGGAGCATTTGCTGCCATGACTGACAACCCCAGTTCGATCTCTGGGTCCTAAATGGTTCAAAAGAGAAGAGACTTCTGCAAGCTGTTGTCGGGACTCCACACACACACACTTACATACACACACAGTAAACAAATTAATGTGAGAAAAATTAAAAATGAAAACCAAAGCAGAGAAACAGGAAGAAATGAAGGAAGCATGGTAGGGCAGCTGAGTCTGTGCTGCATTAACACAGCCGACCACAAGCAAGCCTTCTCTTCACAGAACTTAAAGGACAGCAAGAACTCTCTTAAGAAGTTGGGTTGTTTGTTTAACTAATTTATTTATTTCAAATGAACAAATTACTCACTATTGTCCATAGAATGCCTTGAATAGGAAGCCCAGGCTGGTCTCCATTTCACTATCTTCCTGCCTCACTCTGCCAAAAATATTATTATACTTTTAATAATACTTTATTGAATGTTTAAAACAGCAGCGGTTTCATCAATCCCTTAGGGTGTACACCTAGTCCTTGCCTTCCCAAAAGACAAATGATGGCCCTTGTTTTAGCAGGGTGGTAGGATAGCTCACAGTTCAGAGGTTTGGGTCAGTGGATGGGCCCTTGGCCTCTCTATGTTGCCTGTGGTGAGGCAGGAGAACGTGGTGGGTAAGGCCTGTGGGTGTGGAGCTGCTCACCTCATGGCAACTGGAAAGCCCAAAGAGCCGTCAAGGACATTTTCTCAACAATGTACTTCCGATAAGTAGATCCCTACTTGCTGGGATCCCCTCTCAATAGTGTCTCTGGCTGGAACCTAGGCTTTTAGCGCATAACCTTTGGAAAATGTTTCAGACTCAAATCATTCAGTTGGTGTAGGAATGCAGGGTGTTATGCACATATAAGTATTTGTGCACATGTATATGTGCCTGTGTGTACATGCCTGTGTGTACATGTCTGTGTGCACATGTCTGGGTGCACGTGTCTGTGTGCACATGTCTGTGTGCACATTCCCTTGAGACAATGTCTCTCTTTGAACCTGGATGCTCACCGGTGGCCTGCTGCCCTCCACAGGGGTGTGGATGTCCCAGGCCTGCACGGTCATGCCTGGTTACACAGGCACTGAGAATTTGAACTCAGACCTTTAAGCTTCTGCACGTTCACTCTCTGAGCCGCCTCACAGCCCCTGGTGTGTCTGTCTCTTCATGGTTACTCCTCGGGGAATTTTTTTCCGATAATTTTATTGTCTTTGGCAGGCTAGTGTTCTCTGAAGAACAGTGACTTTATTACAGGATGTGAGAGGTCACGTGTGGTGTGCCTCTGTCACCTGTCCCTTAGCATCCGAGGGGTGAGCAGGGCGACTAGCTGTGGAGATCTGGAAGGAACTATATTTGCTACAGGTGGAGGACAGACAAGCTGCTCTCAATTTGAGTTTGCAAATTGTTCTAAAAATGCCTTTGTTCACTCTACTGCTGTGTTTCTAGCCATTTTATCCACAGCATAAAAAGCCGCTGGGGACCCATTGCCTCCTCACCCACAATCTCCCAACAAGCTATGGGACATTTTCCAATGGGATGAGGGAAAGATGAAAGCCTGTATCTGCTATATAATTGTCTTGTCCCCTATCATCACTACTGCCGGCATTAAAAAGTGAAGAAAAAGTCCTGGTGTTGCCCTGACCATGGCAATGTGTCCGCTTTGTCACAGAGCACGATTTTGAAGTCTTCTGAGCTTCCAGAGGTCACTGTTCCCCAGGAAAGAGCCCAGCCCTGAGCTCACAGGAAGTGGAACAAACCCAAAGCCTGTTAGTAAGTCTACATGTCTGCGCTCTTCTTACAGCTGGGAACATGTGAATCAGCTCTGCCAGGTTATGCAGGCACAGTCTATGCCCCAGGCCCGGCGCAGTTCCCCTTCCGCCTGCTCTCTTGAGTGGGCAGCACACCTGGGGCAGCTAGGATGCTTTCAGTGTAGTAGAAATACCAACCAGTCCGGCCTGCAGTGCTAGCGATGGTGGCGTTGACAGGGGCATTGCTGCTCTTGCAAAGGGCCTAGGTTCTGCTGATGGCCAGCATACACGTGGGCTCACAGCCGCTCGCAGCCACAGATTGAGGGGTTCCAAAGCTCTCTTTGGTCTTCTTGTAGGTACTTAGCGCACACATGGTACACATACATACATGCAGACAAAACACTCCTACACATAAAAGTCAAAAAGTGCTTGTAGTGAACAGTGGGCTGAGATATTTGGGCATTTGCACATTTTGCAGGCTTCAGATAGATCACTTATCATCCGGGCAATGTTTTCTTTTTTTTTGTTTTGTTTTTTAAAAGATTTATTTATTTATTAAGATATTTATTATATGTAAGTACACTGTAGCTGTTTTCTGACACACCAGAAGAGGGCATTAGATCTCATTACAGATGGTCATAAGCCACCATGTGGTTGCTGGGATTTGAACTCAGGACCTCTGGAAGGGCAGTCTTTATACCACTGAGCCATCTCTGCAGCCCCCTGGCAACGTTTGTTAGGATCCCGGTTCTGACTGTAGGCTGGAGCCCAGAGCGTCAGCTTCCTTACAGAGTCACCCTTCAGGGTCACAGTGAGGAACAATCAGCATTCCTGGCTTTCTTGTTCACATCTGCTGAAGACAGTAACAAGCTGCCCCAAGGGCTTCTCTCTAGCCTAAGACAAGAATTTCCCAGAACCCCCGGCAACCTTCTCCGGAATCTCAGTGAGCTAGTTCACAGCCCAGTTTTGCACCAGTGACTGCCAAGAGAATGAGATCACCTCCATTGATCAGCGTCGTCGTCGGGACCACCCAAGACACTCCCCCAACCACGTGCCATACCTGTGGCTGCCACAAGAGGGAGGACTAGAGCAGGCGCAGACCGACAAACGTAATGCTTAAACTAGCACCCACCTTGTACACAAGGTCCTGCTGAAGGTTACCCAGTCCCGAGGAACACAGCACTCAGGGAAATGAAAATCTGCATTCCTGGGCCAGGGCCATTCATATCTGGCTCAAATAAACTTCTTTTAAAGAGTTCTTAAAAAAAAAGTGTGGGGCTAGAGAGACAGCTCAGCTGTTCAAAGCTGGTGACTGCTCTTACTGAGGACCCAAGTTTGTTTGTCACAAATGCTGGGCAGCTCACTGCCTTCCATAAACAGCTGTAACTGCGGACCCGGGGAATCTGACACACTCTTCTTGCCTTTTCAGGCATCTGTTCTCACACACGTGTGCGCGTGCACACACACACACAAACACATACACACACACTCAAATGTTTTTAAGTTAAAAAATAAATGTACTGGTACAGTGGCCGAACAATCAAAGTCTCTTTCCTTCCACATCTATAGTTTTAGCGCTTCATGGAAAATGTAGATACCTTCCTGAGAGGGGAAACGTGAACTCTCTATCCTGTGTCACCGGTGTTCTGCACCAGGATGGCCTAGAGGAAGCTTTCTAGAGACTTCCACGCAGCACATTCAGGCTTTGCTACCCGCTGCTCTGGGAAGGTTCTGCTGAATCATGTGAGGCAGGCTAGGTTTAGCTATTCAGTGTAGCATCTATGTGGGCTGGAGACACCCACAGCACCTCCCTGTTAGGTCTTCCTCAGGGCTAAGTGGTAATGCCTCTGGTAGCATCAGGTGGTGACTGTTACAGTTGACTCAACACCTTCCCTAGCTCCTTCTCTTTAAACCACTTTCCAGTAGGACCAAGTTCTGTTGAGTGAGAAACGATTTCTGTTGGTGTTCTGTCTAAGCTCCACCCCACACTTACCTGGCAACAGCCAGGTATGCCCCGCCCATAGACCTGGCCCACTATAAAAGGGGCTGCTTGCTTCTCCTCCTCCTCCTCCTCCTCCTCCTCCTCCTCCTCCTCCTCCTCCTCCTCCTCCTCCTCTTCTTCTTCTTCTTCTTCTTCTTCTTCTTCTTCTCTCTCTCTCTCTCTCTCTCTCTCTCTCTCTCTCTCTCTCTCTCTCTCTCTCTCTCTGCCTCTCTAGCTCCCATCCTCTGTCCTGAATAAACTCTATTCTATACCATGTCTGTGTGCGTGTGGTCCCTCAAGGGGAAGGGGTGCCTAGGCTGGCCCAGGCCCAGGCACCCCCTTCCCCTCACCGCCGTGCCACACTCTCTAAATCCCTCTCTCTCTTTTTATGCCCTCTTCAAACTGGGCAGCTCCTGCCCCTCCCTCAGCAATGGACTTCCTTCTCTTCTCCAGAGAAGAGGAGAGAGGGGGGAAAACCGCAAACTTTCCCTGAAGAGGCCATTAGCACAGGGGCGCATTGCCTTTTCGTTTGCCCCAGGCCTCTGCTGGGCTCCTCAGTCCTTCCTGTCCTCAGGTCCTGTTGTCCTGACTCACACTCTGTTAATCTTACAATGATCTTTAGGTGTTTTTGAGAACCATGGGAAATCCTTTCCGGAGCAAGGTGGGACTTGCGTAACTAATCACATAAGCAATTTTAGTTAATACACGCTTGCCTTTGGGCCTGCAGCAACGGCTGAGGTTGCCTGGGTTCCGAGGTCAGATCTGCTCTTTGCTGCTATGTGACTGGGTAAACGTGTGCCTTAGTTTCCCGATCTGTAAGTGCTGTGGTGTATAGAGGTGACATTTTGGGAGGTAACCCCCCAACACACACACACACACACACACACACACACACACACACACACACAGAGCCCTCGGCACAGTGAGGCTTCTAAAGGCCTCTGTAGATGCGTAGATGCTCCCCTTACATTCTACAGCTGAAGGCAGACTGCAGAGCCTAGCCCTGCCTGGTGGATTCCTGTTTTCAATAGAATGAGGCAGGACTTCCAGAAGGTGGCAGACAGATGACAGGCGATAAGTATTATCACATCCTTGATGGATCTTGGACTAGCTGGCCGAAGGGGAAAAAAGCAGATCCCAGAGAAGACGCTTGCAGGAAATCAGGAGCAAAGTGCATCATGGGTATTGATTCACCGAGGCCTAGAGAGTGAGGTCTTGCCTCTTGCCCCACCCCCATCCCCGGAACATTAGAGGAGTAGTGTATATATGCAGGTCTGGGCCCGTGTGTGTGTGTGTGTGTGTGTGTGTGTGTGTGTGATTGGTAGTGGTATAATTTCTTAGCACTGCCAGCTAAGGGATTTGAGGTAAGAGGAATCAAAGGCTCAGGGGTTTTGTTTGAAGCCTGGCCAGCAGGCTGCTACCATGTTCCAGTGAAGTTTAGGTGTGAGCAGCTGGCCTCAGACTTCTCTAGCATAACCTCCTCAGGCCTAGGAAAGAGACTGCAGCTTCCCTGACCATTTAATTCAACCGAGAATTCTCCATAAAATATGCAAAGTGCCTTGGACAGAAAAAAGGCAAGCCAGATCTGAACAGTAACTGTTGTTGCTAATTCTGTCTCAGGCATCCTGTGTGGAGAACGTGAACTTGGGAGTTTGTTTCTCAGAGGCCTAGAAATACAACCAAGAGCCCCCCAAGAGTAATAGAGGCCCTCTTGTTTGAAGTGCGAATTATAGCAAGTTTCCTTTGCACTGAAGGAGAAACTTAGCTGCCATGTATATGTGAGTGTTAAGCTGACATTGAGCACATACATATACTTAAAGCTATTTCCAGTGTCTTCTGGAAATAGAAACAGCTATAAAAACTCAGCTTACGATCACAAAAGCCCTTTAAGAGCACTCCCTGGGATACTGGATGCGTCCCGAGTGCTGGGTATGGCTAATTATGTAACTTCCTCCACAGTAAATCACTAGCGACCAAGTCCGCAGGTGAATCACACTCCTTTGTATTGTATTGGCAAGACATAAACAAGCGTAGGGCTTCTCCCCACAAAGGTCAAAGCCATGCTTTTGACAGGTCTGGCTTGCCTTCCTCTACCTGCTGTTCACAATACAATGTCACATGTTTACTGTGTACTTACAAAATGGAAAACTCAGTCCTTGTTCCTGACCTTTGAGGAAGCTCACAGGGCCCTTCTAGTTTTCCTACAGAAGCCAAAAAAGCTCTAGCCTTGTTTTAGAGTAGAGCCTTTGGATTTAAGGAAAAACTTTTTTTTTTATTTTATGTGTATGACTGTTTTGACTGAATGTATGTTAAACGTACCATGTGATGCAGCACTTGAGGAGGCCAGAAAAAGCTGTCTTGTGGAGCGGAAGATGGTTTGAGTGACCGGTTTGGGTGTTGACAAGCAAACTGGGGTCTGATGAGAAGCAAAGCGTTCTTAACAGCGGCACTTCTCTCCAGGCCCCAGCCGTCGGATTTGTAATCATCGGAAACTGATTGCTATTATCATAAAAATGTAGATGAACTGAACTTGGAGTTGTCTTCAGCTTGTGGCCTCTCTTGTGCATCTGACTTCCAGGCCCAGAACCCAGGCACACACTGGGATCACACCCACTTCTGGGTGTCTCTGACCCAGGCACACACTGGGATCACACCCACTTCTGGGTGTCTCTGACCCAGGCACACACTGGGATCACACCCACTTCTGGGTGTCTCTGAGTGTCTGTCTGTGTCTCTGCACAGTCTGCTTGGTGCTTCTGACCAGGTCTCCATGCGAGTTCTGCTCACTGGACCTTGCCTCAGGCTTTGCCACTCGAGGTTAGCCTCTGCCAGTTGCCATTACAGGGTACCAAGAGCCAGGGGCTTCATCTAGAGAGCTCCGTCTTTCATCACCCTGGAGGCTGCCAGACCAAAGCACCATGCTGGTTGCGTTTCCTCTTAGCTCACTGACCTTGCTTTGCTGTGGGGCGTTCTCTCTGTCCTCACCCTTTTACTCACTAGGACCCCAGTCAGATTGGCTAGGACCCACCTCACGATGTCATTTTAACTTAATAACTTCTTTAAGTTTTATCTTCAAACACACTCACAGTCTGTGGTTCTGCAGGCTAGGATGTCCGTGTATATATAGGTTTCGAGGCAGTTGTGGGTCACCTCACTTAGCCTGGCCCCTCACAGGCGAGGACAGTCTTTCCTGTGGAATTTCCAGAGACAAATGCTTTCTGAAGACCTGGTCTCTTCAGAGACTACACCACTCAGTTTCTGTCTCTGTTGTCGAGTTTTGTTGTAAAGTTCCTCCAGTCCCCTAGGCGCATGTGTTAAAGACTCAATCCTCAGAGGGTGGCGCTATTGAGCAGTGACTAAATCACAAGAGTCTCAACTACACCCAGGGATTAATCCATCGAGGGGTTCACAGATGAATGGGCTATTCGGAAAGCAGAGTCTAAAGAGGAAGTGGGTGGTCTGAGTGTCTTCCTGGAAGTCCCTACCAGTCCGTTTCCTAGTTTTAAGGAGGTGAGTAGCTTCCCTTGGCCACAACCTCCTACCATGGTGTTGCTGTCTTGCCCCAGGCTGGAAAAAAGAGGACCGTGGTGGAAAAAAGAGGACCGCTGACCACGGTCTGAAACCATGAGTCCAAATACAGCTTTCTTTCTTTAAATTGTTCCCTCCGCCTTCAGGCATTTCGTCTTGGTAGCAAAAAGCTAACATCACTCACTGGTTTGCTGCTCATGGCTAGCTCTGCCTGCTTTCTTATACACCCCAGAGCCACCGCACAGGGGCTGGGCTGGGCCGGGCCCTCATACATCAATCATTATATTCAAATCAAACTGACTTTCCCACAGGCCAATCAGGTAGAGGCAATTTCTCAACTGAGGCTCTCCCAGATGGCTCTAATTTCTGTTATAAAAACAAAACATAAACAGCATACCCATCAGTTTCTTCTGTTCTTCACCAGCCAGATCCCACTTTCACCTTGAGTCTGAATTAACTCTTATGATTGTCACAATGATGCAGTTCTAGTTAACCCTTAAGATGCTGGGCAGCGGACCTTGGATGCGAATTCTGAAGCCAGTCCTCTAACACCCAGAGGAAGCACCACTTCACGGTGCTCTAACACACCCAAGAGCACAGGATCAGAGGTGAGGAGAACATAACATCTGTCTCAACACTACCCGGCGTAACTGGGACCAGTGGGATCCAGGGACACAGGAACCCCACCAGACCAATGGCACGGGTACCTTCTGGTCTGGGCCGATTTACCTTTGGCACAAACTCTGCAGCCAGTCCTGTAACACCCAGAGGAAGCTCCACTACTAGGCACTCTAATATGCCCAGGGTCACAGGCTCACAGGCTCACAGGCTCACAGGCTCACAGGCTCACAGGAGATTGGTCACACCAGGATCTTAAGGCCCTAGAGGGAGCTTGACTCCCAGGAGCTCTGATATACCAAGGATCTCAGGAGCACAGGATCCTGGAATCACAGGACCACAGAGACAGCTGGACAGAAATTCTGACACAAGCAGGATCACAGGAAGGACAGGCTCCAGTCAGATGTAGCCAGGGCAGGTGCACTAGAGATAATCAGATGGCAGGAGGCAAGCTTAAGAACATAAACAACTGAAACCAAGGAAACTTGGCATCATAAGAACTCAATCCTCCTACTATAGCAAGTCCTGAATACACCATCACACCAGAAAAGCAAGATTCAGATCTAAAATCACTTCTCATGATGATGATAGAGGACTTTAAGAAAGACATAAATAACTCCCTTAAAGAAATATAGGAAAACACAGGTAAACAGGTAGAAGCTCTTAAAAAGGAATTACAGGAAAACACAATCAAACAGGGGAAGGGAATTAAATGAACAAAACCATCCAGATTTAAAAATGGAAATAGAACAATAAAATAAAGAAAACCACAAAGGGAGACAACCTTGGAGTTAGAAAAATCTAGGAAAGAGATCAGGAGTCATAGATGCAAACATCACCAACAGAATACAAGAGATAGAAAAGAAAATCTCAGGTGCAGAAGATACCATAGAAAACATTGACTCAACAATCAAAGAAAATGCAAAATGCAAAAAGCTCCTAACACAAAACATCCAAGAAATCCAGGACACAATGAGAAGACCAAACCTAAGGATTATAGGTATAGGAGAGAGCGAAGATTCCCAAATTAAAGGGCCAGTAAATATCTTCAACAAAATTATAGAAGAAAACTTCCCTCACCTAAAGAAAGACCATGAACATACAAGAAGCCTACAGAATTCCAAACAGACTGGACCAGAACAGAAAGTCCTCCCGGCACATAATAATCAAAACACCAAATGCACTAAACAAAGAAAGAATACTAAAAACGGTAAGGGAAAAAGGGCAAGTAAATTATAAAGGCAGACTTATCAAAATTACTCCTTAGACTATGAAAGCTAGAAGATCCTGGGCAGATCTCATACAGACCCTAAGAGAACACAGATGCCAGCCCAGGGTGCAATACCCAGCAAAACTCTCAATTACCATAGACGAAGAAAACAAGATATTCCATGACAAAACCAAGTTTATACAATATCTTTCCACAAATCCAGCCCTACAAATGATAATAGATGGAAAACACCAACACAAGGAGGGAAACTACACCCTAGAAAAAGCAAGAAAGTAATCTTTTAACAAACCCACACAAACATAATTCTACTTCTAGCTTCTTTTGTTTGTTTGTTTGTTTGTTTGTTTGGATTTGTTTAATTTTTGTTTTTTGAGACAGGGTTTCTTTGTATAGCCCTGGCTGTCCTGAAACTCACTCTGTAGACCAGGCTGTTCTCAAACTCAGAAATCTGCCTGCTTCTGCCTCCCAGAGTGCTGGGATTACAGGCGTGCAGCTGGGATTACCACCGCCCAGCTCATAATTCCACTTCAAACAATAAAATAACAAGAAGTAACAATCACTTTTCCTTAATATCTCTTAATATGAAAATTAATATTACCAACATATCCTGATTGATGGAAATTTAAAAAATATGAGGAATTAGAAATTTGTTGACTGTGAGTCAATGGTCTCTCTAATCTGGTAATTGGAGAGATATGCCCAATATGTTACAATCCATATACACTTTCTGCTTGTGACAGTGTCTTGCTGTGTACCACATAATGGTCTTGAAATTATGCTTCTCCTATCTCAGCCTCTCTATAAGATTGTTTATTTGATGTTTTTACAATATACTATGGTTTTCAGAACAGCTTACATATTTCAAAATTATTTATACAGCCAAAATAATTAGTAGATGATTAATTGTCTACAATTAGTAGACAATTAATTTGGGAGGTGGTTTGTAAGAGAAGTAAGACTGAATGTTTTGCTTGATATTTATAATTATTGTATCAATTTTGAAGATGACCTTATAAATTACTCTTTTTCTGAGATGACTGCTTTTCAAAATCATCACAACCAATGAACCAGAATCTTACCCTCACCTAATGTCTGTGCCAATGTTCATTTTATAACATGTCCATTATTTTTATAATTGGTATTACACAAACAGAGGCAGATGCTCACACCCAACCATTGGACGGAGCGTCCCCAATGGAGGAGTTAGAGAAAGGACTGAAGGAGCTGAAGGGGTTTGCAACCTCATAGGATGAACAACAATATCAACCAACCAGATCCTGCAGAGATCCCAGGGACTAAGCCAAAAAGTACATGTGTCGAGATGCATATATAGTGGAAGATTGCCTTGTGCGGCATCGATGGGAGAAATGGTCCTTGGTCCTGTGAAGGCTTGATAGATGCCCCAGTGTAAGGTAACTGAGGGCAGGGAGGTAGGAATGGAGTGGGGGGAGGAACACCCTCATAGAAGCAGGGGGAGGTAGGTTGGGATGGGGGTTTCTGGGAGGGTGGGAAACTGGGAAATGAGATAACATCTGACATGTAAACAAAGACACTATCAAAGAAAAATGTTTTAAAAAAGAAAAAAGAAAAATGATGCCGGCCAGCCTTTGTCTGTACCCATTAGAACCCCAAGCCTTTCATGAGTTCAGAGCCCAAACTAGTTTTCTGAAATGGGGTCATTGGAAAGACAACAAAGATGTATACAAAGACTATAGCTGCTTACAGTTATAAGAGTGTCTCCAGACAGAATAAGGAGGAAACACTGTTGTTTAAACCTGTGAGTATTAGGACGGTTTGCTATATATCAATAAATGTGTGAGAACACTTCTCAGTTACAACTGTCTGCAGCTCTCTCTAATGATATTTTAAGTATTACATTCAGTTTAATATTAGGGAATGTGGAGCGAATGCCCTCACAGAAGAGAGACAGTATTTGGACTGTAGAACGACAGTTGCATGGGGGTGTATGATGGTTTGAATGGTGGCACACACTTCTAATCCCAGCACTCAGGAGGCAGATGCAGATGGATCTCTGAGTTCAAGGCTAGTCTGGCCTACAGATCAAATTCCAGCACAGCCAAGCTTAGGCAAGTGAAGGAAAACATGGATAACAGAAAGTTGGTGAAAATTTGTGAAGAGGGAGCCATGTTCCAGCCACAGAAAGCAGCAAAACCTGAAGGCTTCAGCCATGTGGTTCTGGCTTTAGAGTCAATGATGCGGGAAGAAGGTTGTGGAATCTCCCTCTGTGGGTAAGGAAGCCACTGAGGCCAGGCATGCTGCAAGGGTGTCCCTGCATGAAGGCCCAGAGAAGCCACTACTGAAGCTGTGACTACGAAACCTGGATTGCCATGGAGACCCCCTTCCTTCCTTCCTTCCTTCCTTCCTTCCTTCCTTCCTTCCTTCCTTCCTTCCTTCCTTCCTTCCTTCCTTCCTTCCTTCCTTCCTTTTTCTTTCATTCTCTTTCCTTCCTTCTGTTCTTCCTTCTTTCTTTTTGTTGATTCTTTGTATAGTTCTTTTTGTTCCAACTTCGTTGATTTCAGCCCCGAGTTTGATGATTTCCTGCCTTCTACTCCTCTTGAGTATATTAGCTTCTTTTTGTCCTAAAGCTTTCAGGTGTACTATTAAGCTGCTAGTGTGTGCTCTTTCTGTGGGAAGCCATCCTGAGCTATTCGGACTAATGCTTACTCATGGCCCTAAGGTGGTGGCTGCTAAAATAGAAGAACAATTAACTAGAGCCTTCTCCTTGAGTTATCGGTGTGAGAAGATTCCGAGAATACCACAAGATGTTCCTGCCCAGTGTGAGAAAATCCCGAGAATACCATAAGATGTTCCTGCCCTAACCACGGAATGTACCTGCTGGCGTTAACTCCGGGTGTCCTCTCCAGATGACCAGATGACCACCTCGCTTGCTTCCTGCTTCAACCCCTAGGGGTGTCTCTGCCCTTCCCTCCTTTGTCTGGTGTGAAGGTTATTTCCTTCTCTGTAAGCCTTAAAACCCACTTACCTCCCCGACATTAAACGAAGCCTTGACATAACCCAGATTGACTCTGACTTTTTTGGTGTGCTTGGCTTCCTTTCTCTCTTCCCCCCATTTTTGACCCTCAGGTAGTGCCTCTTCGGGACCCTGGAATAACTGGACCTGCTGGACGGGTCATCTTTCCAGCTTCTTTTTGGAGGCACTCAGAGCTATGAGTTTTCCTCTTAGCACTGCTTTCATTGTGTCTCATAGATTTGGGTATATTGTGCCTTTATTTTCATTAAATTCTAAAAAGGCTTTGATTTATTTCTTTATTTCTTCCTTGGCCAAGGGACCATGGAGTAGAGCATTGTTCAGCTTCCATGTGTATGTGGGCTTTCTATTGGTTTTCTTGCTATTGAAGACCAACTTTACTCCATAGTGATCTGACAGAAGGTATGGAATTAGTTCGATCTTCTTATATCTGTTGCGGTCTGTTTTGTGACCAATTATATGGTCAATTTTGGAGAAGGTAACAGGAGGTGCTGAGAAGAAGGTATATTCTTTTAATTTAGGATAAAATGTTCTATAGATATCAATTAAATCCATTTGGTCCAAAACTTCTGTTAGTTTCACTGTGTCTCTGTTTAGTTTGTGCTTCCCTGATCTGTTCATTGACGAGAGTGGGGTGTTTAAGTCACCCACAATTATTGTGTGGGGTGCGATGTGTACTTTAAGCTTTAGTAAAGTTTCCTTTACAAATGCAGATGCCCTTGTATTTGGGGCATAGATGTTCAAAATTGAGAGTTCTTCCTGGTAGATTTTTCCTTTGTTGAGTATAAAGTGTCCTTCTGTGTCTTTTTTGATGACTTTTGGTGAAAGTCTATTTTATTGGATATTAGAATGGCTACTCCAGCTTGTTTCCCGGGACCATTTGCTTGGAAAACTGTTTTCCAGCCTTTTACTCTGAGGTCGTGTTTGTCTTTGACACTGAGATGCGTTTCCTGTATGCAGCAAAATGTTGGGTCTTGTTTAAGAACCCAGTCCATTATTCCATGTCTTTTTATTGGGGAATTGAGCTCATTGATGTTAAGAGATATTAAGGGCTGGGCGGTGGTGGCACACGTCTGTAATCCCAGCACTTGGGAGGCAGAGGCAGGCAGATTTCTGAGTTTGAGGTCAGCCTGATCTACAAAGTGAGTTCCAGGACAGCCAGGGATATATAGAGAAACCCTGTCTCGGAAAACCAAAAAAGAAAAAGAGAGAGAGAGAGAGAGAGAGAGAGAGAGAGAGAGAGAGAGAGAGAGAGAGAGAGAGAGAGAGAGAGAGAGATTAAGGGATAGTGATTGTTGCTTCCTGTTATTTTTGATGTAATTTTTAGGTTTGTGTGGTTATCTTCTTTTGGGTTTGTTGAAAGAAGATTACTTTCTTGCTTTTTTTGTGTGTGTAATTTCCCTCCTTTTGTTGGTGTTTTCCATTCATTATCCTTTGAAGGGCTGGATTTGTGGAAAGATACTGTGTAAATTTTTTTTGTTATAAAATACCTTGGTTTCTCCATCTATGGCAATTGAGAGATTTGCTGGATATAACAGTCTGGGTTGGCATTTGTGTTCCCTTCGGGTCTGCATGACATCTGCCCAGGCTCTTCTGGCTTTCATAGTCTTGGGTGAGAAATCAGGTGTAACTCTGATAGGTCTTTATATGTTACTTGACCTTTTTCCCTTACTGCTTTCAATATTCTTTTTTTGTTTAGTACATTTGGTGTTTTAATTATTATGTGACTGGAGGAATTTCTTTTCTGGTCAAATCTATTTAGAGTTCTGTAGGCTTCTTGTGTGTTCATGGGCATATCTTTCTTTAGGTTAGGGAAGTTTTCTTCTATAATTTTGTTGAAGACATTTACTGGCCCTTTAAGTTGGAAATCTTTACTCCCTTCTATACCTATAATCCTTAGGTTTGGTTGTCTCGTTTTGTCCTGGATTTCCTGGATATTTTGGGTCAGGAGCTTTTTGCATTTTTCATTTTCTTTGACTGTTACCTTCTGCATCTGAGATTCTCTCTTCTACTCTTGCATTCTGTTGTTGATGCTTGGATTCATGACTCCTGACTTCTTTCCTAGGTTTTCTATGTCCCGAGTTGTCTCCCTTTGTGATTTCATTATTGTTTCTACCTCCTTCTTTAGATCCTGGATGGCTTTGTTTAATTCCTTCACCTGTTTTGTTGTGTTTTCCCTTAGTTCTTCAAGGGCTTCTCCCTGTTTACTCATGTTCTCCTATATTTCTTTAAGGGAGTTATTTATGTCCTTCTTGAAGCCCTCCATGATGCCCTCCATCAGCATCATGACCTGTGATTTTAAATCCAAATCTTGCTTTCCTGGTGTGTTTGGGTATCCAGGACTTGCTGTTGTGGGAGAATTGGGTTCGGATGGAGCCATATTGCTTTGATTTCTGTTAGCAATGTTCCCACATTTACCTTTTGCCATCTGGTTATCTCTGGTGTTAGTTGGGCCTGCTGTCACTGGCTGGAGCTTGCCCCTCCTGTGTGCCTGCAGGACTATCTCAGCAACCCTGGGTGAGTTGCTTTACTCTGGCACAAATTGCTGTGGTGCTGCTGAGTTCCTGGGTGCGGGTGGAGTCCTGGTGAGGTATGCCCCAAGTGATTCTTTTTTCTGGTGATCCCTGCCTACCAATCTGTTACACAGTCACAGGAGTAAAGATGGTGGCTGAGACTCACTCTCTTGTAGTTGTAATTGGGTATGTAGCCCTGTGGCCCCAGTCAACTCTGGATGCAGGCTGTGCTGGCTGTCTCTGCCAGAGGCCTCCAGACAGGATCCTCTGATCTGCAGGCCTGGTCTCACTTGTGCAGGCTGCCTCCTCCGCGTTGGCTGCTGAATAGATATCTGTCTTCCTGCGCCACTTGGAGATGGTGCGCTGTGGCCGTGAATGTTCCCGATTGGGGGGGGGGTGTAAGAAACTAGAAGGCTCTTGCCAGAGGCCTCTGGACAGGATCCTCTAATCTGCAGGGCTGGTCTCACCAGTGTAGGCTGCCTCCCCTGAGCTGGTTGCTGAGTGGATATCTAGATCAAGTGTCTTCAGTTCATAGAAAGATCTACTTGGATTCTCCATTGTATAATAAAGGAATTTCAATATCTGGAGCCCCTACATTTTACACTGATGCTGGATCCTTGAGACTCCTTGACCTTTTCCATTCAGGGATCTTAGTTTTGATTTATAGTTATGCACTTTTTGGGGAGCATATAGAGACCTGACAGGTGACAGGTCCTAGGAGGCCATCACAGCAACTCGAGCTTAAGGAAGTTTTCAGGTTCTGAAAATACTAGGCACTAGTCTCCAACAATGACTTCCAGACCATGAGACAGCCAAGAACCTAGTCTCAAACATTTTTAAAAAGCAAAACTGACATAGTGACCACTTTAAAGTAGATTTATTTTTATTTTCAAATGTTGTTTTCAAGTGTCTTTAGACTTCAAATTGTATTTGAATTGAAATTCACAGTTTTTGCTGATGTGTTAGAATATCCTAGTTGATCTCTTTATCTGAGACTCGATGACTCAGGAAAGAGAGGACATTTTGGGCGGGACATAACCCTGGGTGGACCCAGCTGAGTAAAAGTGCAGTGTGCTACCTGGAAGCCATGGCTGCTTTGTGAAGACCAATTGAAGGACATCATCTGTTGTTTGGTTACCAATTCTCATTTCATACAGTTGGGTAGCTAGAACAGCACGCCATCCTGTCCTCTTGGGACGTGTGTCGTCATTTGTTCAATGTCTTTCTAGCTGACTTAAATACTGTATTACACATTTGAATTAACCAAATGCCAGGCCAGAGCTTGGCATGATAGCCACAGCAGGTAGAGGCGCGGGAGCGTCTGATGCCACTTGGAATTTTAAGAGGCAACCAGAATTCGCTTTAAGAAACTTGTAGTTTTAGGTGACACCCACCAGTCACTGCTTCCTCCTCTCTGCTCTTAGTAAACGGCCTTACCTTTTGGTCTTCCCCAGCAGAGGGAGCTGTCACTCATCAAAGCATCCAGGCAGAACCAGGACTTCTGGGATGGGGAGGGAACTTTGCTGGCTTCTTCAGCCACACACAGTGGAGGAGGGGAAAATGTGAGGGAGTAGCAAACCTAGAAAAATTTAAAAGGACCAATAGGAAACAGGGAACAGTCACTCAAGCAAGTCTATGAAATCTTAGAAGGGTGAGGGTCTGTGGGCTGTGAGCTACATCCTGCCTCTTCTAACTCCCTCTCTGGCTCTGTTATGAAGTATTACCTCCACTTGGCCCTCCCAGCTCCCGGCCTGGCCCTGTCTCAGGAAGCTCCCTTCCAGCAGTGCCTCCTGGGGAGAGGGGCACTCTCTGCGCACCTACTCCCCTGCAGGCAACGCAGGGTGTCTGTTGCTTCCACCCTGAGCCAGCTCCTTCACTGCGAAGGTTAAGTTCCCATGCTGGAGAGAACACGCCATTTTCACTCCAGCATACACATTAGAGAAGGATGTTTGTCACTCGAGGGGAAAGGAAATCCCTGACAAAATTATCCAGTAGGACAAAGAACTCAACCATTCCCCCTAGGGACTGACTTTACTGGAAACAGGGCAGAAAGCCATGCTAAAGCACAGAGGGCCGGGTGAACAGCAAGGATGAGGCACAGGCGAAGCTTTGAGAGGAGAAAATGGCCAGACAGCATGAAGTTTTGTAAGAAGAGGCAGAGAAGAGCTGGCTAAGAAGGGCTTCCTTGGGAACACAGTAGTGAGGGTGGGCCGTGTGCACTCTCAGGGCCTTACCACAGTGAGGGAGAGCTGTGTGCTTGCTCGGGGTGGGGGATGGGGGACCCGCACTACAGGAGGGAGGGCTATGTGCTTGCTAGGGGTGGGGGGAGGGGGACCCGCACTACAGGAGGGAGGGCTATGTGCTTGCTCGGGGTGGGGGATGGGGACCCGCACTACAGGAGGGAGGGCTATGTACTTGCTCAGGGTGGGGGGAGGGGGACCTGCACTACAGGAGGGAGGGCTATGTGCTTGCTGGGGGTGGGGGGAGGGGGACCTGCACTACAGTGAGGGAGGGCTGTGTGCATGCTCAGGGCTGCTCCCACACAGGAGCTAGGGTGTGGACAGACTCCAAAGCTTCTCAGATCTCAACTAGATCCTGAAATAGAGCCCTTCTCTGACTCAAAGAGCCTAGGTACTGCACCTGATCCAATACCAACTAAAAACCTACTCACTCTAACTCACACAGGGGTAGCTGTCTCCTTGGCTACTTGACTGTCTACAGGTCTGAAGCTGACTTTCCAGGGAGCTCTTAGAAAGAAGGTGACCACATTTAAAGCCATAGATGATTTTGAAACAAACAAGTACCTTTTCCTACTGCACTATTAGCTTCGAACCCTCACACCTAGGTAACAGTGATGAGTGAGCAGCTAATAGGATAAGGACAAACTGTAGCAAGCACTGGAGAAACACAGGACTGCTTTCTGTAAGGAATAATCACCCCTGGTCACCAGGAATGCTAGCGTGAAAGTGGTCGGAACAACCCGGCAGTCTTTTGAAATTCTGTTAGGAGCCACCCTCCACCTGAATTCCCCCCAAATTCTGAACTGTTTGGACCCTAATCATGGTCAAACAGTTCTCTCAACTTCGTCTCTCAGTGACGAGCTCATCCTTATGGAAGAGGCCTCAGGTGTGCTGTATCCTCCATCCACAGACTTAATTCATCCTTAGCTTGCTACATTGTTACAAATTCTTCCTCTCTGGGCCCTAGCCTTCAAGCACTGTCTGCCAGTCAACAGAACTTGTTCTTAGGATAAAGTTCTCAGGCACCTTGCTATGCTGGGATATTTTGCAAGGGGATTTTGATATGGCCATCCCTTAAGTCTCATTATGAGAACTGCCACATGGAAACTGTTCCACCAACTTTATTGCATTCAAATGTATATATATATAAAAAATTGAACCAAGAGATCAAACTCTCTAGAAGTTTTCATCCAATCTGATGGATTGAGGCCAGTCGAGGCTAGTAATTTTCCTTCTGACCTCTTCCCAGGTCATTTCCCAGCATGGTGTGGTAGTTTCAGGGACTGCCCATACCCTTACTGTGCGACAAACTCTGACCAGTAAGTGGCTTTTATCAGCTGGAAGGGTATTTCTAGCCTTACCTGCTGAGTTAGACAGGTGTGCGAAGACTGAAGAATTCCGAGGCTGGCAGGTGGAGGCCGCACATGACATGGGAAACTGACTTCATACCATAGATTTAGTTAGTTAAGCCACTTGACAAACTCTAGCGAAAAGGAGGCATTTTCAGGGTAGGAGTCGCTAGCAATAGAAGCCCAGAATATTACTTGTTCATTTGCTAGCAACAATCAATCAATCAATCAACCAATCCAAAAAGTAAATAAACCCAAGAACCTAAAAACCAGAGAATGACACAATCACATGATCTGGCTAGAAGCTAGCAGACAAATACCTTAACATAGTTATTGCTCAAAAAGCTAAGAACAATTGCAGCAGCAGCAGCAGCAGCAGCAGCAGCAGCAGCAGCAGCGGTGGCAGCAGCTGTGGCAGCAGAGAGCTATGGGAACCATGCACCCAAACCCAAAGGATGATAATGTCTCATCAAGAGAAGCGGTGGTGGTTTGAACATGCTTGGACAAGGGAGTGGCACTCTTAGGAGGTGTGGCCTTGGAGGAAGAATGTCCTTGTAGGCATGCACTTTAAGATCCTTGTCCTAGCTGCCTGGAAGCCAGTCTTCTGTTTGCCTTTGGAAACAGAATGTAATGAACATGGTAAGATGTTGAACTCTCAGCTCCTCCTGTGCCATGCTTGCTATGTTCCCACTTTGATGATAATGGACTGAACCTCTGAATCTGTTAGACAGCTCCAATTAAAAGTTGTCCTTATGGGAGCTGTCTTGGTCATGGTGTCTGTTGACGTCAGTAAATCCCTGACTAAGCTGTCAGGGGCTAGGGTTATAGATCAGTGGTAGAATTTTGACCAAGCATGCACAAAGTCCTTCAGAAAAATAATATGAATGAAGAGACTGCCTTGGTCAGTGTCCTATTGCTGCAACAAGAAGCATGAGCATGGCAGCTCTTATAAAGGAAAGTATCTAATTGGGGCTGATTTAGAGTTCAGCGCTTTAGTTCATTGCCAGCATGCTAGCATGTAGGCAGACATGTTGCTAGAAAGGTAGCTGAGGACTCCTTATGTGGACCCACAGGCAGCAGGAAGAGAGATATACTGAGCCTGGTTTGAACATTTGAAATTCTAAGCCCCACCTTCAGTAGGGCAACTCTCTAAAGACCAAGCATCCAAATACATAAGCCTATGGGAGCCACTCCTATTTAAACCACCGGAGATACAAACTGTCGAAAAGAGCGAACTAGAGAGTGTGAACTTGGGAACAAAGAGAAACACAGGCAGAGTGTCTGAAGAACAACCGAAAATGCTTTGAGATGAATGCAAACAAAGGCACAGCATATCACAACTTATGAAACACATTTAAAGTAGTGTTCAAGGGAATTTCATAGCTGTAATGCTATAAAATAATAACATAAAGGTTTTCGGATAAGCAGCCTGGACCTACTTTTAGATGGTGAAAGAAGAAAAGGAAAGGAGAGTCAACTGAGAAGAAGAGGAAAAGAATAAAGATTAGAGAGGATTCCACCTCGTGCTTACTCCTCAAAAGACTTGTGCAAGATCAAACAAGTCACAGACCCAGCATGGTGGGGCTGGAGAGGTCACTCAGCAAGCCAGGACTGACTGTGGGGAGGACCCAGACTCCATTCTCCACAGCTATGTGGTGGCCCACAGTTATCTGTAACTCTAGTTCTTGACAACCCAACGCCATCTTCTGCCTTCCCCAAGCATGCATATGGTACACATATATGCAGGCAAACACACATACATTAAAAAACAAAACCAAATGAAAAAGATTTATTTTAAGCTAGCATAGAATGTGGAGGGGCTCTAGAGCGCCCCAACCCCAACCTGAGGAGCCATTGCCGGTGTATTGCTCCTGGGGAAGGAAGAGCCTTTCTCTGGTAGAGTGGCCAGTGTAGGTTCCCCTTCCCTAGTGGATGACCCGAGGCATATACATTAAGGCAGCAATAATTGAACTCAGCCATTAAAAACTTTAATTAATGAAACATTATAAGAGGAAGACATCAAGTTGGTAAGGAGACATGAACACATGAACGGGAGATCCTAGAGTAGAGGCTGAATGGTGGGTATGATCAAGATATGTATACATATATAAACATTCCAAAGGATAAATAAAAAATTTTAAGTTGTAACTTTCTGTCATTAAAAGCTTAACGATTTTTAAAAAATATTCATTTATTTATTTGTGTGAGTACACTGTTGCTGTCTTCAGACACACCAGAAGAGGATGTCAGATTTCATTACAGATGGTTGTGAGCCACCATGTGGTTGCTGGGATTTGAACTCACGACCTTGGGAAGAGCAGTCGGTGCTCTTAACCACTCAGCCATCTCTCCAGCCCCCAAGCTTAAAGATTAATATTCTTTATGAACACAGGCAGGGATTGTCAACAAAATACTAGCAAATAAAATACAGCAACATACTAAAGAAGATTATACAGCCAGTCAAGCCAGGATCACATCAGAAATGTAAAGGAAATTTATAACCAGAAGTCAATGTCAACTGGGCATAATAGGTCAGGCCTATAACCCTACCACTCAGGAGGTTGAGGCAGAAGGATCATTGTAAACGCAGGCCAGTCTGTGCCACACAAGAAATTTGGTGCCAGCCTGGGCTATAGAGTATGACCTTAGGGAGGGGGGGGGGAAAGAATATAGTATGCACTATTAATAGAGTACAACATGTGTATTAAACAGGAAGACTTATAAACCATCTTGATTTTACTGATATTTATGATACTGAATGTAGAAGATCTTGCGGAATCCACATTAGAACTAATTAACTAGCTTATCGAAGTTATAGGGCAGATAAAAGATAAACAAGTCAATTTTATTTCCTTTCACTGAAAACTCCTAACAACAATTACACTGACAATAGCATCAACAAGAATAAAATAGGCATAAATTTTCTACAACTACAAAAAGATCAGAAGTCCTAGACATATACCTACACACACACACACACACACACACACACACAGACACACATACTTCCACACCAGAAAATGTTAACGACATTGAGGCTGGCCTGCACTGATGTATCAGAAGGTTTAAGTCGTGGTCTGGAAGTTTGGTGTTCTTAGTGTGATAACAATTTCTCATGTCAATTTGCAGATGAAATGCAAAATCTCAACAGAATTTTATAGGCTGATCCTAAAATACATATAAGACTACAAAGGACCCAGAATAAATAAAATTACTTAGAAAAGATTAAAGTCAGAGGACTTGTCTCCCTTGACTTTAAAACTTGCTCCAGATTCATGATATTCAGAAGAGTGGCAAAATGCCAATGGAACAGAACTGGATGATGAACCTCCACATTTATATCTTGTGACTTATCAACAAGGCTGGCAAAAGCATTCAGTAGCCATATCCACACATTATCTATACCAAACCACAGGGGGTGTGTATTCTACCTGTGGAAGATTTCCTTTGGCTGACAGTTCTGAAGTTCATGGTTGAGGCTGTGTCTTGTAATGCCTTTCCTGTTGGAAGAGTCCTGAGAGGCTGCAGGGCATCAGATAGCAAGAGACCGGAAAAGGGTGTGTCCCCTGGGATGCCTCTCTCTCTCTTCTTATGAAGCCCCTGGGGTTGAATTATGGCACCCCACCCTGGTGACGCTGTTTTATCCTAATCGGGTCCCCAAGGCCTCACCTCCAGACAACACAGATCAAGTTTCTACTTTCTTATAACTCCTCACAGAGGATTAGGTCTATACTTATGAACCCTTGAGAAACACATACCACACCCGAACATCCCTTTCTGATCCCCCCCATGACTCATGTCCTTCTCATTAAAATAATCTATCTCCCAAACCCCCAAAATCTTAACTTGTTCTAGAATTCAACGTCACATGTCTCATATAAGACTCAAGGCGATTTCCTTGCCTTATAACTATAAGCCTAGAATGTTAAAATAAGTTATCTATCTCCAATATCCATTGTGGGACAGACCCAGGGCGTGTGTTCCTATTCCAAAAGGGAGAGAAATACAAGTAGAAAGTGCATAGCCACAAACCTAAAGTTTAGCATCCTGTTTCGCAGTGAGGTGAGAAGTGGGTACCCCAGGCCTAAACCTTTCCTCCCTATTATTTTGCTAGTTATCCCTTTGTGATATACACCAATTTGTGTATCTTTGCAAGGCCTACCTGACAATCTGCTGTCAGAGCTCCAATCAGCCTCTCCAAAGTCTCTGTTAAGGGTCCACTAGGCATCACCCCTGGAATGCTTTCTGCCTTGCTTCCCAGATTTTTGTTTGAAATCTTGGTGGAAGCCATTATGATCCCATAATTGCTGCATGTTGTACACCTACAGACCCATGTCTGGGTGGACACAGAGGCCTGCCATGGTCACGAGCTGTTTAAACACTGCCATGTTTCTTCAGTAAGAAAGTCAGAATTAGAAGGTGTCTCTGTTTCTTATTTAAGCCACAGCAATGGAGAAAGTTTCTTTGAGTGGTGCTGGAACACATGGGTGTTGGATGGCCTACTGTGCACCTGTATAATTCGGTTGAAGATAAAACTGTAGAAGCTGAAACTATAAGTGTACTTATGACTGCAGCTTGGTTACCTGTGTATGGTTCTGTGGTGCCTCAAGTTTCTTACTTTAAAAAAAAAGAAAAAGAAAGAAAGAAACAAAGAAAGAAAGAGAGAGGGGAGGGAAGAAAGAGGGAGGGAGGGAGGGAGGAAGGAAGGAAGAAAGGAAGAGCAGAGGTAGTTTTTGTGAGCCTCAGTATGTGGTTGATTAGTTTTAGATATGATACCAAAAGTGTCTGGAAATACTTATAGGTATGGCGCTAAAAGTATGGAAAAGCACAAGGAAAAGCAGATAAATCCAAAATTTAAAAACTGTTAGAGAAAATATATCAACAAAGTGGAAAAAAATCACCTACTAAGTAGATTAAAACATTGACTCATCATATAGCTGATATAGGACATATTTCCGGAATTTATAAATAACTTCTGTAATTCAGTGGTTATTTTTAAATGGCAAAGTATTGGAGCCTTTCCCCCATATTAGGTAGAAAATAACCAAGGCCATGAAAACATGGTAAGGAAAATGTAAATTAAAGCCACGGTGAAAAGCTGGTGTGGTGGCACATGCCTTTAATTTCAGCATTCAGGATGCTGAGGAAGGAGAAGCTCTGTAGGCTCCAGGCCAGCCTGGCCTACACAGAGAGTTCCAGGACAGCCAGGGCTACTTACTGGGTGAGACCTTGTCTCAAAAGAACATCAGAAACAGAAACCTAGCTGTGAGCCCTTACGCCACACTCACAAGGATGGTCCTAGACACAACTGACCAGGAATGCCAAACCCCAAACCTTGGGCAAGAAGAGAACGGTTGGCGAGCGAAGGGTGAGGTGTAGAACCACACACATTGCTAGTTAAGATGGAAACAGTGCCACAGCTGCGGAAAATAGTCAAACACAGAACTGCTTGCAATCCATCAGCCCCATTCTTAGGCACATAACCAAGAGAAAATACACACCGTTGAATGGATGTGGTTGTAAATCCATATCCACACACCAACTTGTCCATAAATGCTTTGGGCAGAATTATTCATGATAACTAAAGAGCTGAGTGTTTTCCAGCAGAGGAGTGGAGAAATGCATGTGGTACCCTTGAATCATGGAGCATTTCTTAGCAAGTCAAAGGAATGAATTATAAGCAACTATTAATTGTTCCTCCTAGGTAACCTTAAAAACAGGCACATGACATATATGCACCTCTCTTGCAAATGCTTAGAAAAGATCAGTCAAGGGAACCTGTGGCAGGAACTGGGAGAGAGGTAGTCACTATTAGGGAATGCTGGTGCTTTTGTTTTTTAGTTATTTTAAAGGTAGACATACTGAAAGTCCAAAAGTACTAAAAAACTGAGTCCATGTTAATTTTGTCTTAATCGTAATGCTTTTAAAAAAATTAGTGTTTCCCTTTAGTGAAGAAAAAAAAACCAATCATTAGTCTTCCAAATAGTTTAAATCTTAATTCCCTGTCTTCAAAAATCATTTGTATTAATGTAAAAATCTTATCTATTTTTCCAGAATAATCTGTGTGTGGAAAAGATGATGTGAGCAATTTTCCAGCTACGGAAGACTGAAAAGCTGTGGGAACAGGTGGCATGAGTTTAGTCCCATTAACTGCTACTAGATTGACTGCAGAAAGAGTTTCTGGAAAACAATCAAAATTTAAAAATACTGTATTTGTTTAAAAATAAAACAATTACCAGGAAGCGGGTTTCTGTCTGGAGAGATAGATCACTCTACATTTCCAGCTCTGGTTTGAAATGAAATCTCAACTAAAACCTCTGGCAGATCCTCCCACCCTTCAGGGACCTGACGTTTTTATGCACGTGCTTTTTAGAAAAGGAGAAACTTCTGTATGAGCAGGATCTGCTTCCATCCTGCCCAGAGGCTGATTGCATCCACATTGTTAAGCAGCTGGTGGCTGAGGATACTCACAAAAAGCAAACACATTTTAATTTCCTTTATTAATTTAAGATAGAGAGATCATCTTGAGATGGATTAAATTAGAGACCTTAAATAACTCATTCTGTAGAAAACTTATGGCCAAGCCACAGAGCTATTTATTCAGTGACAATAGAAACCACAGAGTTACAGGAAATGGAAGAGTCTAATTTTCCTTAGCAATAAAGAGACAAGGATGCCCACAGACAGACAGTCCCCAGTAAGCCGTGCACTGCCATGAGACTTACGAGTGTACTCACAGCAGCCAGATGTGCCTGAATTGGGAATATGGTGTGCTTAGCTCCTTCTTAGGTTACAGCTAAGGAGGGCGTGAACTGCACCACCTGTAGCACGTCCACAGCAGAGATGCCATGACCTCTTTAAGAGGCATCTGTCCTTTATTACAGATTTCCTGCTTGCTTCGGGGAATATGTCTTTCCCCATAAGGATAGGGTGAGTCCTCTGAACTGTTGAATGAGATGTTGTATTTATTTCTTCAAGATACAAATTACTTGTGCTTCACTCCAGGATGTGATGAGTCTGATGGTGGTTCTTCCCTCCCTCGCACATACAGGAGCAGGGCAGCATGGCCTCGCCAACCCTGACCTCAGTCACTGACTTTATTGATAAAACTGTGTATAAAGCTGGGGCTGACATATCTGTCTAGGTGGACTGAACTGTCAGTAAAGGGTGGGTTCACAAAGCACTGATCCCAATTACACAAAAGAATGTTCCCGAAGTTGGGGAGCTAAGACTTAGATATCAGGCACTGCCGTGTGGGAAGCCATCCTGAGCTATTCGGATTTAATGCTTACTCATGGCCCTAAGGTGGTGACTGCTAAAATATGAGAACAATTAACTAGAGCCTTCCCCATAAGCTGTCAGTGCAAGAAGAGTGCGAGTTCCTGCCCTAACCGCGGAATGTTCCTGCCGGCGTTAACTCTGGGTGTCCCCACCAGATGACCTCTTTGCTTCCTGCTTCGATCGCTAGGGGTGTCTCCGCCCTTCCCTCCTTTGTTCTTGTGTGAAGGTCAGTTCCTTCTCTGTAAGCCTTAAAACTCGTTTACCTCCCCGACACTAAATGAGGCCTTGACACAACCCAGACTGACTTTGCCTTTCTTAGTGTGCTTGGCCTCCTTTCTCTCTTCCCCCCATTTTTGACCCTCAGGTAGTGCCTCTTTGGGACCCTGGAATAACTGGACCTGCTGGATGGGTCACTGCCGGTCAGTGGTTAGGGCAGGGCTTCGATGAGAATTGAGCAAGTAAGGGAAACTCGTGGTAATAGTTGCACAATTGTGAGAGCAGACACTTAGTAGCAGGCATAGTGCTTAAGTCCAGTCTCACAAATACTCAAGAGACTGACTTAGTTTTTTAGAGCAGGAATTTCTACCTCCTCTGTTTCCAACTTGGGCTGATTCACCTCACTCTAGGTACCTGGTGGTCCTGTGCTCCCGGGAAGTCACCATATTGATGTTGAACACCCGATCCGCACGGCACACTTACAGGCCAGAACTCCTGGACTCAAGCGCCCTCCCATCTCAGCCTCTGGAGTAGCTGGGACTGTAGGCATGTGCCACTGGGCCCAGCACCAACTAGTTTTTTTTTAATCAACCTGCCAAACAAACAAAAAAAACCAACACAAAATGCCAAACAACTCTGAAGCTAAGTGCAAGACATGATTATAGGACAAGAGCTTGAAGGTGGAGGCAGGAGGATTGCAAACTCCAAGCCAGCCTGAGCTGCACAGAATTTGAAGACAGTTTGAACTAAAGAGTCCAACTAAAGAGTTGAGAACCCACTCTGGAAATCAGTTTGGCTGTTCCTCAGAAAATTGGACATAATATTATCTGAGGACTCAGCTATACCACTTCTGGGCATATGCCCAAAAGATGCTCCAACATATAACAAGGACACATGCTCCACTATGTTCATAGCAGCCTTATTTATAATAGCCAGAAGCTGGAAAGAACCCAGATGTCCTTCAACAGAGGAATGGATACAGAAAATGTGGTACATCTATACAATGGAGTGCTACTCAGCTAATTAAAAACAATGAATTCATGAAATTCTTAGGCAAATGGATGAAACTAGAAAATATCATCCTGAGTAAGGTAACCCAATCACAAAATAACACAAATGGTATGCACTCACTGATAAGTGGATATTAGCTCAAAAGCTTGGAATACCCAAGATGCAATTCATAGACCACATGAAGCTCAAGAAGAAGGAAGACCAAAGTGTGGGTGCTTCGGTCCTTCTTAGAAGGGGTAACAATATACTCATAGGAGCAAATATGGTCACAAAGGGTGGAGCAGAGACTGAAGGAAAGACCATCTAGAGACTACCCCACCTGGGGATCCATCCCATATATGTTGCTATATTTTTCCAACCCAATTACCCAGTAAAAGAAATCTCAATTCAATTACTAACAATACAAGCTATAAGCCTAGATTGGGCAGATCTCCCACTACACTACTCTATTCCCATCTATATTATCCCATATAACCTGCATTTTCTCCAGGCCATGATCTTCTCTCTCTGCAGCCTCTCTGTTGATCCTCCATAGCTCCTCCCCCTTCCTCCTGCCCAATCATTGGCTCAAGCCTTTATTTGAAAAGTTAAGGTGGGGAGAAGGTTCACAAGGAAACTCCTTATCTGTGGCCCCTCTGAGGAGTGGAATTAGCATCAAAATACAAGCCCAGGGCTCTCCGCAACACTACAGTTTCTGTCCAATTAAAAGACTTTTTTATCTCAGATATCAATTGAGTGCAATTATTACCATTTTGTAATTTACAAAGTACAGGATAGACCTAACACCTAGTTCATCAACTTTTATCAATTAAATAGTACCCCTGTCATCTATCCGAATTTAAAAACCTTATAATTCTACCCCTGACTGAGGTCCTGGCTTTAGATTGTAACCCATCTGAAAACCATTCTCTCAAATCTGTATCGTCTTTCTAAATGCTAAGTAGCTTGGACTGGCTATGAGACTACTATTCTTCAACCCCGTCAGAAATCCAAGAATGACTAATATTACCTGAAAGTATGGGAAGCACAAAATATAGCTTCTAAAACTTAACTAATTTATAGAGACTGCTGACCACCTGGACAGGCCCTGTATGTCAAAACATTGGAGCATCAGTCTTCAGCCTTCTGGCCTAGGATCATCTGACAGACCTTGGTAATGCAGAATTTTGAAGGGCTAATTACTCTGTATTGGCAGAGATTATCAGTCGACTATTCCGCATAGTGTGTCCTTTTTTGGACAGTATGTGTCTGTAGATGAAATGAGATAATTCTTGCCTGGTGACTGTCTCGCTACAACTGAAGCAACTACATTGATACTCAATTTCTTCTTTGAATTCAAGAAAGGGGTGCTGCCAGGAGCAGACAGGTCTCCAGCCAAATGATCTTTAATAAAGAGATGTCTTCCTAGAAGGAGTTGGGTAGTGTTCCTTCTGTTTCTATTTTGTGGAATAGTTTGAAGAGTATTGCTGTTAGGTCTTCTTTGAAGGTCTGATAGAATTCTGCACTGAAGCCATCTGGCCCTGGGCTTTTTCTGGTTGGAAGGCTTTCTATGACCCCTTCTATTTCTTTAGGGGTTATGGGACTGTTTAGATGATCTATTTGGTCCTGATTTAATTTTGGTATTTGGTATCTGTCTAAGAAAATGTCCATTTCCTTCAGATTCTCCAGTTGTGTTGCGTATAGGCTTTTGTAATAGGATCTGATGATTTTTTTTAATTTCCTCAGTTTCTGTTGTTATATCTCCCTTTTCATTTCTAAGTTTGTTAATTTGGATACTTTCTCTGTGCCCTTTGGTCAGTCTGGCTAAGGGTTTATCTATCTTGTTGATTTTCTCAAAGAACCAGCTCCTGGTTTTGTTGATTCTTTGTATGATTCTCTTTGTTTCCACTTGACTGATTTCAGCCCTGAGTTTGATGATTTCCTGTCTTCTACTCCTCCTGGGTGAGTTGGCTTCTTTTTGTTCCAGGGCTTTTAGGTGTGTCCTTAAGCTGCTAGTGTATGCTCTCTCCATTTCCTTTTGGAGGCACTCAGGGCTATGAGTTTTCCTCTTAGCACTGCTTTCATTGTGTCCCAAAGATTTGGGTATGTTGTGCCTTCATTTTCATTAAATTCTAAAAAGACTCTGATTTCTTTCTTTATTTCTTCTTTGGCCAAGGTGTCATTGAGTAGATTATTGTTCAGCCTCCATGTGTATGTGGGCCTTCTGTCGTTTTTGTTGCAATTGAAGACCACTCTTACTCCATAGTGATCCGATAGGAGGCATGGAATTAGTTCAATCTTTTTATATTTGTTGAGGTCTGCCTTGTGACCAATTATATGGTTTTGGAGAAGGTACCATGAGGTGCTGAGAAAAAGGTATATTCTTTTGTTTTAGGGTGGAATGCTCTATAAATATCAGTCGAGTCCAATTGGTCCAAAGCTTCAATTAGTTTTATTGTGTCCCTGTTTAGTTTCTGTTTTCCTGATCGGTCCATTGAGGAGAGTGGAGTGCTGAAGTTACCCACAATAATTGTGTTGGGTGAAATGTGTGCTTTGAGCTTTAGTAAAGTTTCTTTTACGAATGAGGGTGTCCTTGCATTTGGCGCATAGATGTTCAGAATTGAAATGTCAATAAATGTCATTTTCTGTGGCCTTCTGACACCTTTGAAGACCATCTACCTATCTAAAGCATCTCTGAACTGTTAAGCCTTGACTACTCTCGGCCATTTCTAATAGAAATAACTCAGGATCACCCTTTTAATTAACTCACAGCCATGAGTTTGCCCTTAGCTTACTTAATCATCTAAAAACAGTTTATAATAGAAGTTAGAAGGACTGGATCTAAACCTTGTATTCTTAAATGTGTTATATAGTCCCAATGCTTATATGGGAGTAACTATTAATCCCAGTTTTATATCAATAATAAATTTATACCAATGAAAACCTTAAATTTACATCAAGTAAATTCTGAATCAATATAAGAGATTATAGCTTCAACTTCATATCAATTATAAAGACTTCTATCAATGTAAGATCTGACTACGTGATGTTTTGCTTAAAAGTACATTTGCTAACCTATTCCTATTTGTCTGTTTCTATAATATTACTATATCCTCCTTTCCACCCCTTCCCCTTTACCTAAGAAGGAAGGATAGAGAAGAGGAAAGGAAAGGTAGAAATCCCTGAGTTTAAATTCTTTAGTTCCCTCCCTGTCCAAAGCTACATTTGTAAAGTATCTCTAAAATGACAACATATCTATAATTCCTAAAATAACCAGAATCATTCACCCCAACATAAGGAACTGGGGTGATGATTGTCTTCTGTCTGCTTCCAGCTGAATTGGGGCGAAGAATTCCCATCTGGGGGCCCAAAGGGAAATAGGAAAATTGGCTCATCAGAGGAGAGCTAGCTGACATTATTTGCCTTCCAGTCACTATGTGCTGAGAGAGTTCATTGCTCAGCTGACATCTTGACCATGACATTCTGAAAGGCTGGAGAGGCAAGTAAAGTTCTGGAAGCAAGTCCTTAAAAGAATCAGCTCTGATCATAGAAGCAGGAGGAGGGGGATGTGATAGGGGGTTTCTGGGGGGGGATTGAGAAAGGGGATAACATCAGAAATGTAAATAAATAAAATATCCAATAAAAGATAAATTAATGGGAAAAAAAGAGTTGAGAACCCATCTCACTAACACTACTACCCTTTCGGGCTAGAAAGAGAATATATTACATGGCTTCCCATGCTCACCTCCAGCCTATGGCTGGACCTGTGTGCCCCTGGTTGAGAGGTAGAGTCTATGCTCTTGAACCCAGACAGACCTCCACAGCTGCTGTCACAGCAGCAGGAAGCAGGAGTGATGTGAAGTATGTGATTTTGGAGGCCATAAAGGCAAGATGGCTTTGATTTGATTTTGATTTGATTAGGTTGCTTGGCGCTGGCTTTTATTCTGTCTCTCCAGGTCACCTGCCCATGCACCAGCTACTTTCCTGTCATAAGAAAGCCTGCATTGACAGTGGCTGGGCCACTGCTAGCCTCGCTGCCACTGATCCCACTGCTAGTGGTGAGGATGTGAACAGACCTCCTAATACCTGCAGCGTGCAGACCACCAGATATCCAGGAAGACTCTGAGTACAGGAGAGGAGTGGGACTAAGCCATACACACCGCATGCAGAACCCTGACATCAATACTATTCGGGTGTTGGAATATGTTGTCATGCAGCAGTTGATAACAGATACAAGAATGACCCATACCTCTTCCTGGCAGAAATCCACAAAGCACGGGATATGTCACAGGATCCACAGAAACAGTAGCTCAATAGGGAATGTTTGATTTTTATGGCTTTGTGCATTTTACAACTCCCATGATGCAAGTCAGGAATGAATCTAGGGAATTAATAAGATGATTAGTCATCCTTTCAACAAATGCCTACCATTATTCTGAACATCTTAATAAAGTACACTAGAAACCTGCATCTGGTCTAGCATGTCTAAGTTCAAATCCTGCCTCTAACACTTAGTAGTTGTGTGATTTACGGCAAGTTACTTGATCTCTCTGTTCCAGATTCCTTTATCTGTTAAGGGAGACAACATTAATTTCTGCTTTGCAGACTTTATGACATTTAAAGTGTTAATATACATGAAGTACTTAGATGAAGGTCCATCACACACTGTGTTAATGTATGTATGTATGTATGTATGTATGTATCTATCGATCTAGTTTGTGTGTGTGCACTCAGGTGTTTGTGTGATGTGCACATGTCAGTATGGGTACATGCATGCCATGGAGCATGTGTGGAGGTCAGAGGACAGCCCTCAGGAGTTGCTCCTCTTCCTTCCACCTTTATGTAGGTTTGGGAACTGGACTCAAGCGTCTGGGCTTGTGCACCTAGTGCTGTAACCTGCTGGATCACCTCTGCAGACCTTGTTCTAGGTGTTTCCATCTGTACTGACATTATTATTACTGTGTGTGTTTCTGCAGACTAAACTCAGGACTCTGTGCATGCTAAGCAAATGTTGTACCACTGATCTAGGTCCCAAGCCTTAGGCTTCTTCTTAGAATAAGATCCAAAGCAAAGACAGAAAAGTGCTAACATCTCTTAAGTGCAGGAGACATGTATATCCTGTACCATTGATATTTCTGCAATTTTAAACTGATGCTAAGATGAAATTGCACAGCATGGTATCGGTCTACAACAGTGTCCTATTAGGGAGGCAGAGGATTAACCTGTCCTGGGGAACAACTTCTGTGCACAGTGGCTGCGTGCCTCCAGCGCCTGCAGGCCTCTCAGGGAGAGGCTGTTGTTGGACTGAGAACTACAAATTGTCAAGTTACTTCAACTTGAGATAGAGGGTATGACCTTGAGGTTGGTGCTAGCAGAGTCCCATACTAAGAGGCAGCATGAGGCTGCTCCTTGTGGGAAACAGGAGGAGAAGGGAGAGGGGAGGCCAGAAACACTGCAGGAGGCTGGTTTCCATGGTTGAAGGGTGTGTGACCGATGTGCAGGAGCTAGTTCTAGAAAATGAGACAGGGCAGACCTGAAGAGCTTGTTTCTGTGAGAGCAAGCATTCCAGAAGTTTACCTTGATAGTGGCTCAGTCATAGAGGTGGGGCCAAGAAGTGTGCCTCAGGACACCGCCTCCAGACAGCCTTCCAGGCTGGAGTCTCAAGACTGCTCCGTACCTCCCTCAGTGTCTGTGCCAAGGCCTTGCTTTCACAGTGGCTCCCAGACACAGCCTTGGAACAGTTACCATCATAGGCCCATTCCCAGGAGACCCCTCTGACAGTGACAGTGCTCCGGACTCCACAGTGGCTTTGCTAGCTTGCCTTAGATGCCCAGAGTGGCCTGGGATGTGTGTATTAGACCTTTCCCTTCCTCTGTACTTGGTTTCAGACTAGAAGGCAGGAGTAGAAAAGGCTGGACCCATGGCATCTCGCCCTTTTGTCAGGAAGGCAAAGTGCTCCCTGTGTTCTCCACAGACTCTATCCTATGAGCCAGTCCAGTCAACCAGAGTTACCTTCCTGAATACCTTAATTGTAACATGAGGCACTGAAGAAATAAGTCAGGCCTGATATGGTTGTGCAGATCTCCAATCCCAGCATTCGGGAAGCTAAGGAAGGAGAGTGGCAGGTTCCGGACCAGTCTGGGATATACGTACATATACGCACACATAGACACATACATATAATCATACATGTATATATAGTGAGATTTGTCACTAAATATGAAATATGCACACGCAATAGAGATAGGCAGGCAGACAGAGACAGAGCTCAAGCATGCAAGTCATCTCTGAGTACTTTATATACTGAAACAGTTTCCAGTAGTTCCAGTAGAACAGATCCAGTAGAGTAGACAGACTGGGTCTCTGCCCCAAGGAGCACTGCTTTTCAGAGACCAGACAAGCCAGTGAATAGCTACAGTGGTTAGTCATGTGGAGGGTGTTGTGAAGGGGAGGGCTGGAATGCCGGTGGGTTGACATTACATGCTCTGTGGCATTCCCCCTCCCCTGCCAATGACAACTTGAAAGTGATAGGTAGATATTCTTCAAGATCCGGTAACTATCCTGATGCCAAACATAGGAAGGGAAAAAAACTAGAAGTGACACCGTCTGTCTGTGCTGGGCCGGCATAGACCAGACAGAAGCAGAAAACAACTGGCAGGGGACAGAAGTGGGACTGAATTTCCTTCTGGAGCCTCTGAGATGTCAAATAGTTCCATGAATAGCGTGAGGTAAGGGATGTTGTTGTTGTTGCTGCTGCTGCTGCTGTAGGAAAAGATTTGTTCTTCTTGTCTGGGCCAGGCAGCTAGTGGCCTGCCAGCAGGTTCACTATCAAGTGGGGAAACACGGCAACCTCTTTACATTGCTATATGTTTTTGTTACATTAATTAACGAATTAATTAATGTGTGTGTGAGAGAGGGGATAAAAGAGAGAGAGGGAGAGGGAGAGGGAGAGGGAGAGGGAGAGGGAGAGGGAGAGGGAGAGGGAGAGGGAGAGGGAGAGAGTGTTCTGGGATCCAGTTCAGGCCGGCAGGCATGGTAGCAAGAGCAGTTGCCAGCTGTGCCATCTTGCTGGTCTACCTCTTCACATTCTTGACAGCCACTTGGCCTGTTTCAATCAGCCTCTCCTTTTCTGCACAGGGAAATTTCCCCAACCTCCAAGTTATGTCTCTGAAGTCACTCCTATAACATCCTGTTAACCACCAAGCCACCAGCAACTCTCCCTGATTTCCCCTCCAAGAATCAGAGGCAGACCTAGTCCTGCAATGGCTTGCCTGACTTTCTGTTGGCCAAAGCCGGTCACATAGTCCCAGGATATAGATGATAAGAACACAGCTCAGTAACCGATTTCCTCCATTTTCCACAGTTCTACAACCTCCCAGTATTTAGTGAAATTTTGAATCCATTGAGGGATTGACCCACTCATTAGGTCAAAGCCTTCAGGATCTGCTCATCTCTGAAATCACCTTCACACACTGTAGTGGTTTGAATATGCTTGGTCTATGGAGTGGCACTATTAGAGGTGTTGCCTTGTTGGAGTAGGTGTGGCCTTGTTGGAGGAAGTGCATCATGGCGGGGTGGGTTTAGAAACTTCTTCTAGCCACCTTGAAGATAGTCTTCTGACTTCTTTTGGATGAAGATGTAGAACTCTCAGCATCTCCTGCACCATGTAGGCTTGGAAGCTGCCATTCTCCTACCTTGAATGATAATGGTCTAAACCTCTGAACCTGTAAGCCAGCCCCGATTAAAAGTTGTCCTTTCTAAGAGGTGCCTTGGCCATGATGTCTCTTCACAGCAATGGAAACCCTAAGACACACACATCCCCAGAGAGAGGCTTCACTAGTCTAGACATTGCTCACCTAATCAAGTTGACAGTTCAGATTAACCATTACAGCCCTTTGGAAATAAAATCTCAGTCAAGGCCTGTCTCTGAAAAATTTGCATTACCGCAGATGCCAGGGGGACCAGACTAAGAGATTACATCAGGAGTCAAAATTCCAAGCCATGCCTGGTGCCGCATGAAGGGCACTGTTTTTCCATGTGTGTTAATTTACACTCATATAGTAAACATGTAATCTTCTAAGCCATTTTCACATCTGCACTGAGATAATTTACATATTATATTTATCCATTTAACTAGATGACCTTTAACAAATATGTTAAAGGTTAATATGTTAACTAATTAATTAATGTGTATGTGTGAGAGAGGGGGTAAAAGAAAGAGAGGGAGAGGGAGAGGGAGAGGGAGAGGGAGAGCTGTATAAACATCACTACAACATAGTTTTAAAGCACCTCCATCCCCTAAAGGCTCCTCAGTCCCCCTACATTATGCAGTGAATCTTTACTCCCACTTTATCCGCAGACAAATACGTCTTTGCTTCTTGATTGCCGCCTCTGAAATTTCACACAAAGCGGGTCCATGACATGTGGAGTTTGTGCGGGGCTTCTCTCCTCCCTAGTAGTATTCCCAGTATACCAGGGCTTATTATGCCATTTTCGGACACCTACTTTTATTGATTTCCCCCTTTGTGCTCACCCACCCGCTCCCTTTCTGCTTTCATTGTGTGTCCAATTGCTACCCACCTTACTCAACACCTCTTTCTAGCCTTGTGCTCTCCTTTCTGGGTCCCTAGCCTGAACCCACTTATATGGATATAGAAAACATCGTAAGCTACGATCTGCATGTGAGAGAGAACACATGGTTTTTGTTTAACCAGGCTTAATGTAGCACTTTCTGTCCCATTCATTTTCCCATAAGTTTCGTTTATGTTTCAGCTGAGTAAAATTCCATCACGCGCGTGCGTGCGTGTGTGTGTGTGTGTGTGTGTGTGTGTGTGTATACCACAGTTTCATTATCCATTCATCTGATAGACATCTGGGACAGTTTCATCCCATTGCCACTGTGATCACAGCAGCAGTAACTATGGAAACACTAGTAGATTGTGGAGTTCTTTGGCACTTCCGGGTCATATAGCAGCTCTGTTTTTAACTTTCTGAGAAACTTCCCGACTGTAATAGCCCCGCCAGCCTCACTCCCACCAGCAGGGGAGTGTAGCTCATTTTTCCTCCAGCCGCACTGGCATCATCTAATGCTACCTATTTCCTTGATGAGGGCCATCCTGACTGGGGTTTGGTGGAGCTGCAGAGGGGCTTTGCTTTGCAGCTGAGGGTGTAGTCCATGGTTTTAGAGGATTTATATGTCATTTGTGTTTCTTATTTTCATAGCTGTCTATCTGTTTTACACACACCGATAATGAATTCATTGAGTTGGAATGATGAGGAATCATTCCAGACCCAGAATAGCTCCAAAAGAATTAAGAAAATAAAGACGCCAGAACTGAGCTCAACGCAGAAGCGAGCTCTCTACACTGAAAACTTTCACACTGAAAAAGAAGTTAAAGAAGAAGTTAGATCACGGAAAACAGTCCAGTTTCTGAGATTATGAGAATATCATTGTGTAGTCCACAGATTCAGGGCAACCCCCACCAAAATACCAGTGAGATTCTTTACACAGCTGGAAAAAAATCAATCCAAAATTCGTATGGAAACAGAAAAGACCCTAAATAGCTAACTTAATCTTTAGAGGAAAGAAGACCACTAGAGGTATCATAATATCTGGGCTCAAACTATCCTGCAGCGCTGTAGAGACAGAGACGGTGTAGTGCTGGCCTGAAAAAAGACCTGTGAAGCGTAGAACAGAGAAGAGAACCCAGAAAGAATCTGCACAGTCTATGGCCCGGGTGTCAAAAATACGCTGGAAAGTATTCACTGGCAAACTGGACAGCATTTTTATTGCTCACTTTGTTTAGAAGATTCATTTACATTGCTTCTTTGTGCTGGTAACAGCAATCCTCCATAGGCAGCAAATATGCTTTTACTACATCCTAACCGTTTTTACGAAAAGAAGCTGGCTCAGGTCTTGAATCTTGGTAGTCGAGTTTCTGGTTCTTGCCTCTATTCCAGAACTGTGGAGACTGAGAGTTGGAGGTCATCTTCAGCTATGTAACAGGATATGCTTGGCTTTAAGATTGAGACCCTGCCTCTAAACAATAAACAAAAAGAATAGTAGATAAGTAAATATATAAATAAGACGAAAAGATTGGAGTTCTGAGGACATGAGTCTACGTCAGGTCCTCAAAACCCATGTACAAACCTGGGCACAGTAGCATGTTTATAGATGTGTGTGTGTCTCTATCCTGATGCTGGGAAAGCAGAGACAGGAGGATTCCTCGCTTGCTGGGCAATCCAGCTAAGTCAGTGGGCCCCACCTCCAGTGAAGGACCATGTCTCAAAAATAAGGCAGAGAGTGATTGAGAGACACACCTGATGATGGTCTCTGTCTCCCAGAAGCCTGTACAAACGCACGCACATGCACACACATATACACATACAAACACACCCCCCACATATATTCACACACACACAAATGCTCACACATGTGCACACATACATGCTCACTCACTCACCACATACCCCACACATACATGCACACACACCACATATGCACACACACACAAATGTTCACACATGTGTACACATACATGCTCACACATATACATGCTCTCTCTCTCACACACACACACCATAATACACATACACACACACACACACACACACACACACACACCATAATACACACACACTGTAATGCACGAGTGACTGAGTTTGGAACCATGGTTTTGAGGAGATGACTTTCTGCTGTCTTTAGTTCTCAGTCAGGACTTTGCTTGCTTATCTCACAGCTGTGAGTCACAGGGGTGAATACTGAGAAATGGTTTACGTGGCCACCTTTCATACTTTGAAGGGCTCACATGCGGCCCAACCGCGCTTCTCAAGGCACCTTCTGTCTAATCTCTCTAATGGAATTTCGTCCAATTTTAGTGAATGTGACTTGAGAGAGCAGGGCCTGAACCAGGACAGGATCATGAAGTGTGAAGCTTAATCAAAAAAAAGCCTTTATTTTTCAGGAACTTTCTGGAATCATTAACTCAAGCACACGACATCATCCCATGTCTTAGACCCTGTGCATCCTGTTTTTCTATGTGGCAAGCAGCCCTCTGGACCACATCTCAGCTGTCTCCTAGCTCAGCCCTCAAAGCCACCTGTAGTTTCTCACTCTCATACTCCTGCCCTTGGCCTGGTCTTTTCATGCAGACTGAGCAAAGGGCTCAGTTCCTTATCTCTGTCCTCCATCGATGTTTCTGTGGCATTCCTCCTTCTACGCCTAGTGCCCCGCCCTCCTGCCATCCGCCTCTCCCCTAGCTGCCCACCCTACAGCCATCCGCCTCTCCCCCTGGCTACCCGCCCTCCTGCCATCCGCCTCTCTCCTAGCTGCCCGCCCTTCTGCCATCCGCCTCTCCCCTAGCTGCCCGCCCTCCTGCTATTCACCTCTCCCCTTTGCTGCCCACCCTCCAGCCATCCTCCTCTCCCCCTGGCTGCCCGCCCTCCTGCCATCCACTTCTCCCCTAGCTGCCCACCCTCCTGCCATCCGCCTCTCCCCTAGCTGCCCACCCTTCTGCCATCCGCCTCTCCCCCTGGCTGCCCGCCCTCCTGCCATCCGCCTCTCCCCTAGCTGCCCACCCTCCTGCCATCCGCCTCTCCCCCTGGCTGCCCGCCCTCCTCTTCTCTTTGCCTGTCCCTGGCTTTGGCTTCAGCTGTGTTATTGGCTTTAGCCTGTGGTCAATGGCTGTTGGCAGAAGAGGTACAAGCAGAGGTTGAAGGTATGCCTGAGCAGCTGAACTGACCTCTTGTCCTCAGAACCACCATGTGAAGAAACAAAATAGCACAGGCCTGGGTTCCACAAACTAAGGAGAAAGCCCAACAAGAACATCAGTGTGATAAAAGCCATCCCAGAAGCCATCCCTGGCCATCCATGTGTACCTGTAAATACACAAAGGCCGTGCTATGCTGAGATACAGTGGGCAGTACTTCATCAGCAAGCTCCCTCCACCCACCCTCCACCCTGGCCTTTCCACTCACCCTGCTCCTCCCGGCCTGGGCAGCACCTTGGAGGATACAGGCTATATCTCGGTATCTTAGAATCCTGCAGTGTCCGCTGCCTGGCACTCAGCAAGTCTCTGTTGGACAGAGTCAAATCTGGTCCTTTCAATCAATACCCTTAGAGGAAAAATGGATGAGGCATTTAGATTTAGTTCTAGGGTAGTGAGACCCCCTTTATGAATTTTCATTCCTGTTTGGTCTAGTATAGGGGTCTTCTGTTTCCCACTTTGTGCAGAAGAGGCTGTGCAGCCTGGGCCCTAGTCCTAAGGGACTGCCCCTACTCCGGCTTGTCCTTCTGCCATCAAGGGTTGTATCTCCATGCAGGTCCTCTTAGTGGCCTTTCTTTTGACACTGCAAACTGATCTGTCACTTCTAGAAAACCTTTAAAGGAAAACACGATGTGAGATCAGCAAAGAAATTAATTCTGCCCTGTCTGAGAAGGTGCAGCAGTAGCAGCACTGGGCACGGGAGAAAGTGTATTTTTGTTTTTATCTTAAAGGGGGAAATTTTGAAGATGGGGCCATTGGCCTTCATAATAGCTGCTCTCCAAGAACAGATGATAATTGTGTGTTACCATCTTTTTACCACATTGTTACCACAATTACCAGATAATTGTGCAGCAGTGAGCAACTTGGAGAAGCCCGAGTTGTTTACTTCCCAAGTTCACTCAGACAGGGTCTTAGGGATGGGCTCCCTGACCCTCACTCCCTCAGTGCAACAGTAGCACACCATTCCACAGGTGACTTGTGGGGCAACAGTCTTGGGGACACTATCCATTGCTGTAACTCGCACAGATCCTGTTTTAGCACTCCACCATTGGTATCCACTGCTAAACGGACTCCTGGCTTTCAAGTCTTCAACTTGAAACTTGCTCCAGAAGTTGAATAAAGAAGGGGAGAATAGCGTGAACCCAGAGTCTCCTCCCCTCCTCTGAGGAAGCAGCACTTCCTCATTCCATTCAGTTTTAAATAATTGTGTGTGTGTGTGTGTGTGTGTGTGTGTGTGTGTAGGGTTATTGGGGTCCTGTGTCTGCTCTGTCACAGGGCACGGCTGTTCAGGGAGGCAGGATGCTGGAAGTTTGACCTGCTTACCCCACACTGCTGCTGGACTATAGATAAGCATCAGGACGCCGCTCAGGGGAGGGGAAGTTCAGTCAGAGGCGTGGGACAGTGGAAGCTGGCTCAGGGGTCCCCAGGCCTGCAAGGAGGCCAGAGCTGTCTTGGAGGACAGAGTGAGGGCCCGTGGGCTGGATCTGGCGCTGGGGTGGAGTGGGGGGAAGAACACAAGGGGGAGTTCCAATTGGTCCCTCCGGGAGAGTTTCGGGCTTGACAGAGGTGGCAAGCTTGATTGTGGCCCGGCTAGGAGCACAGAGAGGCCTTGATAGGAGACTGGATGGCCGCTCTATATGTGAAGGCCTTCTCCATTGCTCCTGATGAAAAGAGGCAGTCCATGGTTGTAAGGCATTTATTGTCATGTCGAAGAGTGAAAGAATAAAACCATACCCCACTTTTCAGAGTGGGCCTGACATTAAATACCTTTTGCAGGGAGGAGTGTCTGGGAAGGAGAATTTATTGGCTAAGTCCTCCAGGCATTAAGATACCTCCTTAAAATGAAGATCTGTCTTGAACCAACATGACCACAGGTCAAGTCCTCCACTTATGGGAGATACCCTTATGTAACTGATGGCCACAAATCCATGGAGGGCTGTGGCTAGTGACACCTACTGTCCCTTCAGGGTTTCCAGGATTCTAGCTTTAGTTCAACCAGAAACCCGGCTGCCTTTCATAGCCCCATATGTGTGTGTGTGCATGTGTGTGTGTGTGTGTGCATGCGTGTGTGTGTGTGTGTGTGTGTGTGTGCTCCAGCACTGATTGCACATTTCATGCGTATTTATTCATGGGAGTGCAGGTGTTCATGAAGACCAGAAAAGGGGGTTGAATTCCCTGGAATAGGAGTTATGGGAGGTTAGGAACCCTGACACACACCGTGCCCATGTTGAACTCAGGTCCCCTGTCTCGGCAGCATTGGCTGCTCAGGCATCCTCCAGCCCTCTGCGCCTAACTTGAATTCCTCCTCCTTATTTAGTGCAGGCCCACATGTAAGCAGACATGTTCACACAGGAAGGCATGGTGGATTGGCCAGATCCAAATGACATTTTGATGTGCTCTGTCCTTGCGTTCAGGAAACTGTGTAGAGCCAACCCCAGCCTTGACTAGCAACTGAGACAATATGAACATGAAGGAGGCCTGGGGTCTGAAGACACATGATGGAAATGGGGTTTAGAGGAACCCCAAGGGTTCCTCTGTCAGTCCATGCTGGACAGTCTGTGGAGCAGAACAGGAACAAAGCACACTGTGGGTCACTATCTCATGAACTTTGTCCCACAATGCCACCCGAGACACACAAATAAATGTCCCATGGGTTAACCTATAGACTTGTAGAACTGTGACCCAAATGTACAAGCTGACCTTAAAAGAGCAGAGAGCACGTTTCATTCATTCAGTTATAGAATGACTCAGAGGAGACCCAGATGTGCGAGCGGAGGGCAAGCTCGTGATTAACTCTCTTCTCCAGCCCTGGCACGGCATGGCTACCCTCTTCTGCTTGCAGCTCACTCTGTGGAGTAAAACCAGGCTCAAGGGCAATTTTCCCCCAATCATGAAATTGACTCCAGTGTGTTTGTGTTCTTAGCTCAGGGTTTTGCTTCGTTTTGTATTTTGAAGGTGAGTGGGAGATTACTAAATGACATTTTTAGAATTGGGATGTGGCTCAATCAGTGGAAGATACTAGGGAGACACACCCGGGAGCATGGGTGTGGGACTCTCAGGGCTGTCTGCCCTTGTCTGCTCTCTGGTCTCCTCTGTTTTAGTTTGTTCTTTGAGGCATCATCTCATATAACCTGGGCTGGCCTCAGATGAAACTGTTGCTACATAGCACGAGGAGGAGCTTGAACTTCTGATCTTTCTGTCTCCACCCTCCAAGTGCTGGGATTACAGGCCTGGGCCCCAAAGCCAAGTTTCCGTGCCATTGGCAGTCAAGTGTAGGGCTTCAGGCATTCTCAGTAAGCATTCTCCCAGCTGAACCAAATTTCCAGTCTCCCTGGCTCTGTTTGAAGGAGAGAGTGAAATTGACGGGAGCTTCTGCACACGTGCTGCAAAATTAACATACAAGAAAAATTATCAGCAAAAAGAATAGCTGGAAACTCCTGTCTGGAGTTGCTGACAGGAGCCAAAGCACTAGAGTGTTATTATCATAGCAAAATGATCATCTCTGGGTGAAGATTTAAAATGCTAACGAGGCGCATGAGTGATGCATGAGGCGGTGCAGAACTGCACGTTCCAAGCGTGAGTGAGAGAGCCTGGATTATGCAAATGAGCCTGGAAGTCTTGCTATGCAAATAATCCCCAGAGCCCAGATAAGTGACACAGAGCCCCTCGCTTTGCACTGCTGTCCGAGCTTCTGTACCTCGTGCTCTGGCCTGCTTCCTGCTTCCTGCTTCCTGTTTCCTGCTTCCTGCAAGGCTGTGTTTTTAATAAACAGCTCCTGTTACTCTCCACATTGTCCAGTTTCTTGTTTTATGACATAAGAACCCAGAGCCCCTTCAGAAGTGTCCACTGAACCCCAATTTCCACCAATATCAAGCTATCCAGGGTGATTTTGTGAAGTTTCTCCATCTTCACTGACTTGGGATAACTCTCAAAACTATAATAGTTTTGTTCCTAGAACTAAAGCAACTTGTTTTTCCTGCCTTCTCCACCTGGATTCAAAGACGGCCTCTCTGCAAGCATGGACTATGAGCTCACACGTCACATGGCTTGGAACCTTCCCACTTCCTATAAGAAGGGACACCTGGGTCCTCCTCAGAGCTCCTGCCTGTCAATCACATTAATATGTTTTTAAATAAATCTCTTACAGTCTGTGTCAGTGCCCTCCCCCCACTTAGGTTTTAAACCTAGAACCTTTTAGAATGCAAGGTCAGGTTCTTGCAGATTCTGGCCAACTGTCAAGGTGCTGGATTCTTCATCCTGGCAGCCTGACCCTTCCTGATGCTAAGGCACTAACTTTCTACAGTTAACCAGAGGCTTAAAGAATTCTTTTCTGTAGCATTCCAGAGATAACTATGTGCCAATTTATCTAGGAATATATATATATATATATATATATACACGCATGTATATATTTATGTGCATTTATATACATATACTACATATACATACACATACTATACATACACATATATTATAAATATATAGCAAGTTGTGATGCCCAAAATGTCAGTGCTATATAAATAGGGAACTCAAAAATAAGATGGCAACAAGGAACATGACTACATAGGATCTCAGAAGAACGATCTCTTTACTTCAACGGTGTGTGCAAGGTTCATTTTTTTTCAGACCAATAAACTCAGAAATGTTAAATAATGTTTCCTTTCTATTCTGAAAAGGTTGCATATATTTTTCTGAAAAGCTCGTGCTTTATAAATGGAAGAGAATATATTTAGCAACTGAAAATTTCATTTTCTCCAATTTCTATACGTTCTTACTCTATATAAATGGCTCTACAAGTGAAACATTAGTTAACGACATGCGTGCTTTAAAGAAGAGAAGAAATCAGACCCTCGGTGATGAGAACTAGAGAGACAACCCTAGAAGCTGAAGCTTGCCCTGCCTGGGGGGAGGGGCTTGTAATCCAGACAGAACTAGAAATTTGCCCTGGTATTGAAAACATTCATGATCACGGGGCTGGCCTAGTTTCTTGTCAGGCACAGTCGAGTCTTGACAAACTGCTCTTGTAAGATCTGTAGTTGTCTGTGTGTTAACTGTCTGAACAGTTAGAATGCTGAAGCTAGGTTCCTTTGACCGCTGGGCTGTGGGAAGCTGAAGTGCCCTAATTGCAGATGCTACTTAGAGCACCAAGAGCAGGCCAGGGAAAAGGAAGTGGAGTGGAACTAGAGAGATAATTGTCAAATTGTGGCTGGTCTGGATGGAAGGGTGGGGGTGGGACTCCCAAACCAGAGTCCCCCATTCATCCCTATGCTCATTGGTAGCAGTGCAGTGCAGGGCAGGCACGGGCTGCACATCTCCTCAGGAGATGCTGCCGCTGCGGTTGGCACAGAGGTGATGTGGGCAGGGGAAACTGCGTCACCAGACAGGAAAACTGCTCAGGTCCAGCCGATTAAGGAACCCCAGCAATGCTCATACCTGAGAGCGATAGGCATTTGAACCAGCTCTGGACCAGATTCCTATCCTGGGACACAACATTCAAGTAAGAGGACCACGACAACTGGTTACATAGCGTACAGCCCAGAGTTCTCCAGGCCAGAGAGGTATCTACATGGGCTGGCCCTGAGAATTTAGCCAATAAGTTTCCCTTCCCAGACACTGCTTCCTTTAAAAGTGTTTAATCTCTGGTCCACCCTGAGGAAGTCATATGCGGCTTTTCCCACCGTGAATAAACAGTTTGTACGAGCGAGCACGGACTACCTCCTTCATGGAGGACTGCTGTGGGGGCAAGCCTTCATCACACAGAGCCATGCCTAAGTCTCTCAGAAGGTCCTTCCACACTGCTGACACTCACCCTGAGCTAAGCTAGATCCCCCCTCACCCCCATCCCATCTTCAACTCCTCTTGGTTCCCAGTGTCTGGGTGCCCAGGAGTCTCAGAACCACAGCCTCAGCCCCAGCCTGTGTGGTTTCTCACCTAGAGAAAGAGCACAGGCTGGGACCTCTATCTCAGGCTACATTTCATGTCCCCTGAGCAGCACAGCCCTGTACCTGATGACAGTGAGAAAGGAACACTGCCTCCCCCACCCCCCAGAGGCATGCTGACATGCTGACATCCCAGCAGCAAGGTGAGACTCAGAACCACAAGGTGACAAACACCTGGACACTGGTCTGGAAGGACAGACAGGACAAACAATGCTCCTCTTGACATCAGGGCCTCCCCCACGGAGAAGCAGAGGGCAAGCACAGTAGGGCTCTCAGAGACACCCGCTGCTCTCTCAGGGTGAACTCTGTAAGGCTGATGGAGGGGAAGATGGCTCCCTCAGAGCAGGGCTCCCAGGCTAGAGTCTCCAGAGTGATGTCAGGGACATAGCCCCATCTCAGAGAAGCATGCACCCAGGGACCTGGCTATAGACTGGTAGTGTGTAGAGCCCTGGGCTTGGATGAAGCCTCAAACTTGGTGACTAGCACTTGTGATTGGACCATAGTATCCATGCCTCATGGGTAGGGACATCAAAGCCCTCCACAAGTACCCCTCACCAGAGGCCAACAAGGATAAGATTGGCAGCATTCTGCATAGCTTATTGGGACTGCACAAAGGTTACTCAAGAGAAAGTAGGTTCTAAACCAAAAACCACTTGCTATCAGAATAAGATCTAGCACCCCACAGGCAGTAGCAGCACGGCCCGTGGGAGATCATGAGCTGATCACATAGACAGTGGCTCGATTCATAGCCTACAGAACTAATAGGACAAGTCGAGGAAGAGAGTAGACACAGGTGGCCATAAGGGTTGACCACTGCCCTGGTTGGCAGAGTCCTGTAAGATGGCTTCTCTGGTTAAGCTGAGGGGACAGACCAAGGCTGTGCAGGCCACTCACTGGTTTGACTCTCAGTGTACTCAGAAATGACCAACCTCCATAAAGATGACCTCAGTCTCGCCCCACTTCCTACCACAAAACCCACAAAAGGCCACTGAACAGGGCAACCGCTTCCTTCCTGCTTTAAGGTTTTTTGTTTTTGCTTTTATTCTGCTTGGCCTGAGACGGTGAGGCTGGAAGCCAGTGCTTAGGGTGGCTCTGTTGATCACTGGTCGTCCCACATTCTAACACTAAGAACTGAGAAAGGCTCCATTGTTCTCTTAAAAAAAGCCAATAACAACAACAAAACCCAAAACAACAAAAACATCTCTAGAATTGGCGAGATCAGGTTTTCTCTGCTCAGCAGAGAGTGAGAAACAGTCCCACGGGTGCACCAAGACTGCTGGTGCAGGGCCTGTTAACGCTACCTTCCTTAGAAAGGAGTGAAGTTTGCCTTACTGCAGCAAGCCTGCCCAGCTTCTGGAAAGCAGTTTCCAGGGGTTGGGGGAGGGGGACTTTGGACGATCCAGAGCCCAGAGGATCTCACCTGGATTGCTGAGGGCCTGGGCGGGGCTCTACCCCTTCTCTGCGTCTCCAGAGACCAGGAAGAATCACGATGCAACCGGCTTCCTTGTTTTTGATGCTTGAAGGCCTGGAGGCAAGCTGAAACTGGTTGAGCTTAAAATGGCTGACAGGGTGATCCCCAGATGACCTGAAGCACCATTATAAAGCCACCTGATGTGAGTGACATGCTCATATTCTACCTTGAGGAAGCACCAGATGACAAAAGAGGAAGGAGGTGGCAGAGATCCCAGAGGTCTCTGCCAGGAAGACACACGATTCTCCTTTTGTTAATTTATGCCCATTTTTCTCACTCTAAAGGAACTGAGGTGTTTGCCAGCTACTCTCTTTCTTCTCCACAGTCTGGCACGATATCAAGCAGTTTGTTTGGAGAAGATTTGTTATTGATTTTACTATTGCCCCTGGGAACACAGACAGGTAAAGGACATATTTAATGTCTCTCTCTAAACCTGGGGAAAGCTAGAAAATGTGTCTCCCACAGCTCCAGAACACAGGGTAATTTCCAAGCCAACGCTAGCTGAGTTGGGAGCTTCGGCTGAAGCCTAGGATCTGATGGCCCTTGATCGGAGAAGGCTCGCTACCAGGGGACAGCTCGGCTGCAGGCTGTGCAGCCTCCGGAGAGCCGCGAGGCGGTGGTGGCAACCGAAGTGGAGCGTGGCTGGGCGCGTGCATGAGTGTGAGGCATCCTGATTTTCTTTCCAGAGACAAAACAGCCTGACTGTAAGCAACCGAGGGGAGGAGAAAGCTCCTAGCAGCTTAAGCTTGGCCACAGACATGGAGGGAATCGTGGAGGAAGGCTGCTTGCGCTCAGTGAAGGGCTTTCTCATAGCCAGGACCTACTGCCTAGGGAGGGTGCTGCCCAGAGTGGACTTGGTCCTCCTGCATCAACCATGAATCAGGAGAATCCCTCACAGACAACACGCCCTCAGGCCAGTCTGATCCAGGCGCTTCCTCCCCGCCCCCCAAGGCTAGGTTGTGTCAGATTGATATCTAAAGCTTACTAGGATAGTTAGTTGTGTAACAGTGAAGCAGTAAGTTTCTGTGTTAGTAATTATTCTATTGGTGTGAAGAGACACCATGATCAGAGGAACTCTTAGAAAAGAAAGTATTTAATTGGGGCTGGCTTACAGGTTCAGAGGCTTAGTCCATTGTCATCATGGTGGGAAGTGTGGATGCAGGGAGTGTTGTGATCATAAAAAGAGAAATAGGCGTGTAAGAATATGTTGTATGGCAGTGTGTGTGTGTGTGTGTGTGTGGGGGGGTGCCTTAGCAGGCCCATGCTAAGATATCCCTTCCCCCTGAGGGACTAGACTCACGATGGAATGGTATAGAACAGAGTTTATTCAGGGCATGGGGAGGAGAGTTAAGGGGGTAGTAGAGGCAGAGAAAGGCAGAGAGAAGGAGAGAGTAGAGAAGTAGAGGCCGCCATGAATACGTGGAGGAGGGAGGGGGAAAGGGGAGGGAAGAGCCCAAGAGAGCAAGACAGAAGCTAAGAGAGTGAGAGATAAGAGAAGCACAGAGGGGCGAGTAGCCCCTTTTAGAGTGTGACAGGCCTACCTGGCTGTTGCCAGGTAACGGTGGAGATGGGGCGGGGCATACCTGGCTGTTGCCGGGTAACTGTGGGGTGGAGCTTAGACAGAATCCTAACGGACAGCAAGCATGGAGAAGTAGTTGAGAGCTTCATCCTGATCACAAGCAGAGAAACACTGGGCTGTCCCGGGCTTTTGAAACCTTAGCGGTAATCCATTTCCTCCATCATGGCTTTCAAACAGTGCTAAACATTCAAGTATAAAAACCTATAGGGGGAATCCTTACTCAAACCACCACAGGTTCTTGTGAGAAACCATCCAAGGAAATTTGAGTACCTGTGCATTGTACGCCACGAAACACAGCTTCACCCTCACGGAGAAATTAAAACCAGGGCTGCATGAGAGGAGCAATGGGCAGGCCTTCTGCAAGGGCGAAAACATGGACAACAGTTTGCACTTCCTCGAAATGACATTCAGTCACGTGATGCTGCGTGCTTGAAAGGCTTTGCCAGTGGGAGATAGATAAAGTGAGGTCAAGCTTGGCTCTCAGTGAAACCCAATCTCAAAATAAGAAATTAAATTAATCACCATAAGCCCACTGACTCACGTATATTCAATAGAATTGCAAATACAACCACATAAAACTTGAACATGAATAGTCCCAATGTAGAAAAACAACAAATGTTCACCAACAGATGAATAGATTAAAAAATACTATTCATACAAGAAATGTGATTCATGCCACTGAAGGGGCCATAAAAAGAGAGAGAGGGTTTAGAGAGTGGCATGGTGGTGTGGGGGAAGGGGGGGCCTAGGCGGGCCCATGCCCAGGCACCTCTTCCCCCTGAGGGACCACACGCACACAGACATGGTAGAGAATAGAGTTTATTCAGGGCAGAAGATGGGAGTTAATGGTATAGTGGAGGCAGAGAGAGAGAGAGAGAGAGAGAGAGAGAGAGAGAGAGGAGAGAGAGAGGAGAGAGAGAAGGGAGAGAGAGGGGAGAGAGAGGGGAGAGAGAGAGGAGAGAGAAAGGAGAGAGAGAGGAGAGAGAGGAGAGAGAGAGGAGAGAGAAAGGAGAGAGAGAGAGAGAGGTGGAGGCCAGACATGACCATGTGGAAAGAGGGGGGAGGGGAGGAGAGCCCAAGAGGGGCAGAGAGGTAGGAGTGCCAAGGGGGAAGAGAGATGAAAGAGAGAGGAGGGGCAAGTATCCCCTTTTATAGTGGGCCAGGTCTATGGGGCGGGGCATACCTGGCTATTGCCAGGTAAGTGTGGGGTGGAGCTTAGACAGAATACCAACAACCACCACTTGGATTACCCTGGAATATATGCTAAGTGAGTAAGGCCAGACATAAAAGAATTGTACAGTTTTGTTTTTTTTTTTTTAAATAACATGTCCAGGATCAATCAATAAATCCACAGAGGTTGAAAATAGATTAGAAGTTGACTGGGGCTAAGAATTGACTGCTTATTAAGGAATAAGCTGTTTATTTGGGGGGTGATAGTTTTCTTGGGTAAGACAATGCTGGTGACTCTGTGACTTGATGATAATATTAACACTAAATCATACACTTTAAAATTACTGGTGAATTTCAGGTTATGTGAATTGCATCTCAATCCCGGAAACTACCCTCATCAAAGGGAGGAGAGGCCCTGAATGCCAGGACAGGGAAGCGGGTGGTGAGTAGGGGGAGAAGGAGGGAAAAGGGGGTTTGTGAGGGGGAAACCAGGAAAGGGGACAACATTTGAAATGTAAAGAAACAAAATATGTAATAAAAAAAGAAAAGAATTCATGTGCACCGAAATCCCCCCACCCCCCCACCACCTCCAAGCGCACGCAGTTTCCGACAGTAGTCACTTCTGTGAGGACGTTTATTTATTTCTCTCCGGTTCTCACACCACCCCTTCTTCGGTGGCTTCCTACGGGGCTGCACTGAAGGCTGCTGAGCTATTTTTGTAAGGAAAAGGCAGCGTGCTTCCTTTGTCGCGTGGGGCGTCCGCTGAAGAGGGGGAGGTCACACAATCCCGTGTCTGTCTTAAGAGGGATTTAAACAGTCCTCTGATCTTTTAAATATTCAAAAAGATTATTTTTGAAGCTGGTGTCTAAATGTAGTAGACAGGATGTAAGGGGCTCCGGCTTCAAAGCTGGAATTCGCAAAGCCCCGCCGAAGTTAATAAAGCCGACTCGCGTCCTAAAATTAAAGTGGACCGAACAGTTACCAGGGGATTCGCCCTGGACTAGAAGACTTTCTAATCGTGAACAAACGCGCATCTCCTTGAAGCCATTTTACTTGTAAATTTTGTTTTATAGCAGTGGCAGCGCCTTCTGGATCTCAATGCATAGGGACGTTTTTTTCTAAATCAAATTGCATGCGGTATGTTCAGTTCTAAGAAAATGTGCCACATAAAACACTATTACCTTAAACCATAAACGTGTATGGAAATAACATAGAATCACCTGCTGAATTCTGGCTGGTACTCAAGTTTCTGACACAAAACATTTTTCATCCCCCCCCCAAGAAATCCCCACCCCTACCCTCTGCGTCCTCCGAGGGCTGCTTCATGGCGGTGGGCTCAGGTGTAGCCGGGCAGAGAGCTGCGAAGTCCGAAGTCGGCTGCAGACGCTGTTGCTTGCTGTCTTCTCTTCCAGTTTACAATTCTGCTTGACAAGGTTTATTTCCCGCATTTCAGGCAAGGTACCAGGAACTGTCGGCTCTGGTGCACCTCTTTGGAGAGAGTAACCTGGTGCTGTGTCTTCTGAGCCGGGTTGCCGGTTTAGAGTGAAGATGGTGAATTTTTCAAACCTAGAAACCCGGGAGAGGGCTCCTCTGAGCTTGGGTTATTAGAGTGTCCTTGGCTCTCCTACCTGGATCCTCCTATGTGGTCACAGGCCCCAGACCCCTATTCTCGCAGGCATAGGCTCCAGCACATGTACAGTTTAGCAGGGCCCGGGGATGAAGGCTCTTTACCCACCCGGCCATTCTCCCCACACACCTGCGCCCTGGCCCGGATTCTGCTTCGGTAAATTTAATCTGCCACACTCCACCCGCCTGTGTGTTAGGCCTTCCGTTGCAGTGGCTGACACCGACACCATGTGTATGCTCTGACCCCTGTTATTGGTCTCTTTCCCTTCGTCCTCTCCTGCCCTCCGCTTTGGTCGTGGTTGTTTGATTTTTCTTTTTAAAGCGATGTTTCCTGAACGGATAGACTCCAGGATGGTCACAAACTTGTAATGTCTCAGTCTCAGAATGATGAAATTACAGGTGAGGATCACTATACCAGCATCCTAAGGTCCTTCTCTTCCTCCTCCTTCCTCTTTCTCTGTGTGTCTGTCTGTCTGTCTGTCCGACTGTCATTCGGTCTGTCTGTCTGTCCGACTGTCATTCGGTCTGTCTGTCTGTCTGACTCTCCCCTCTGCCTTTCTCCCTCTCCCTCTCCCTTTCCCCCCCCCCTCTCTCTCTCTCTCTCTCCCTCCCTCCCTCCTCCTCCTCTTCCTCTCTCCCTCTCTCCCCTCCTCTCTCTCTTTCTCTTTCTCTCTTTCTCTCTCTCTCTCTCTCTTTCCCTCCCTCCCTCCCTCCCTCCCTTCCTCTTTCTTTCTTTCTTTCTTTCTTTCTTTCTTTCTTTCTTTCTTTCTTTCTTTCTTTCTTTCTTTCTTTCTTTCTTTCTTTCTTTCTTTCTTTCCTTCTTTCTTTCTTTCCTTCTTTCTTTCTGAGACAGCATCTTCTTACACATCCCTGACTGTCCTGGCACTCACATCCGTAGGCTCCAGGGTTCCTGGGTCTAACTTGACTGGCTAGCGTTAGCATTGGCAGGCAGCTCTTGCTTTGTTCACAGAAACATAATGTTGGAGGTCCTCACAGGGAGTACCTAGGGCCACACCCCCACGCTGGAGCTCATCCTGGGGTGTGGGGGGGGGCAGCCTCATGGCAGTTCCTGTGGGCAGGCTGCATGTTGAACCTTGATTTTTCTCGTTTGATCCTCAAATACTTGTAGACGTTAGGTCACCTCCCTAAACCTCATGGCAGCTGGGGCTCTGTGCCCTCTAAAAGGCCACATATGGCCTGTGCCAACTGCAGATGACTTGTACCTGTGTACTGCTAGATTCACCTTCCCTGTACTCAACAGCCCCTCTGCAAATGTCTCCAGCCTGTTTCTCCAAGTGTCAGCCATACTTCTTGAGCTGTAGGTATTTCCAGCCAGGTAAACTGTGAGTGGAAAAAGAATTTATATAAGAAACTGGTATAAACGATTTTTCCAGGACTGGAACATTTGCTGAGGTTTAGATAGTTAAACATGTCTGCAGGCTTAGTTTTTTTTTTTTTAAACTACTTTTAATAAGAGTTCTCAAAGCTTCAACCTCCTTTTAGCCCACCAGGCAAAAGTAGGGCATGTGGACCTGTTTAGAAGTAGTACTTTGGGGTGATTCCAATTTCCGTCTGTCATGATGCCAGCAGTCCAGTTCAGTATTGTTAATATACCAGACATGAATCAACTGTGGCAGTGCCATCCAGCAGAAACTTCCATTTCTTCTCTCCACCTTCACAGCACCAAGGTCCTGACATGTTTTCCCCCAGTGGGTCTCAATGGCTCTTGAGTCCTACTCAGTGACATGACATGGAAGTGATCCAGAGTCTGATGGCTGCCACGTTGCATATAGAGGCATATAAAAGTGTGAGGTGGAAGGCACTTGCCCTGGCTTACCTACAAACCATTCCTGGACATATTGCTGCTGGGGAGGCTGAGGAGAAGCCCTCTCCTCACTAAGGTGTTAATATATGCATTAGGATCATTTCTGTTGGCACTCAGGAATTTCCACTGGCCTGCCCTCAGACGCCATAGGTGAGGCACATGAAAACCCTTTCCACCCAGCAGCTCTCTCTCCTCTCTCTCCTCTCTCCTCTCTCTGTCTCTGTCTCTGTCTCTCTCCCCCCCCATTCTCTCTCTTTGTCTCCCTGTCTGTCTGCCTGTCTCTACTTTGAGATGGCCTCTTCACCCCCCCCCCCCCATCTTCCCCATAAACCTCTTACACTAAATCTGTTGCATGACATAATTTCTTTTTTATTAGATATTTTCTTTATTTACATTTCAAATGTTATACCCTTTCCTCATTTCCCCTCCAAAAACCCCCTAACCCATCCCCCCCTCCCTGACATAATTTCTTATCTGCACTCCTTAGTACCCAAAGGTACTCATCTCCATCTCATCACTTCCCTTCTTTACTGAAGATGCCCAGTAAATCCCTGCCTTGGGACTGGCAAATTGAGCTCAAGTGTGGTCCATATGCCTTTCACTGACTTGACACCACTGCAACTGCAGAGTCGTGGGTGGTTTTGCCTGCCTGGATGCCAAGTATCACTTTTTATAGCGTATTTGGTATGCTGTTTGGATAAAGGGTTCTTGTGTTGGAAAGAAAAAGAAAAGCTGTTGTCTAAAACATGGTTCAGGAGCAGAATGTTAAAAGGCTAACTCAGTCATCATTACCCAAGGCTAACTCAGCCATCATTACCCTTCGTCTCTTTTTTTTCTTGTTTTTCTTCCAGCAACAACTCATTTTTCTTTTACGGAAGCAGTTGCTTCAGGTGCCACAGTTAGGAGGTTGGTTCTCTGAAAGCTTCTGGGGCCAATGCTTTGCAGCAATGCTTTAGAGATTTTCAGCAAACTCCCTGCTGTGCAACAACAAGGGTGAATCCCTAAAGACATGATGAGTGAGGGAAGCCAAAGGGAACCCAGAACCAACAAACCCACCCAGAGAGGCCGATGTAAACCACCCCTGGAGGTGCTCCTGGGACTCACAAGGCACATTAAGGGAATTCCTGGGATGAATGACACATTCCACCTCTTTTTGGGGTGTTGTTACAGGTGAGCAGAACTGTCCAAATTGCCAAGCTTAATGTCTGTATTTGATGCATTTTATTATGTTTTCAAAGTTTTGAAAATGGAACACATCAAGATTCTTATTACATTAAATATGCCCCGAATCTGCTTTTAGGATTGGGGGATTGGATTCCAGTTGCACAAGTCCTACCTGTAGCACCTTTACCCACTAAGCAACTGTTTTTAGATGTTGTTTTCATATCTACAAACTGGTAGCAGAGACAGCTCTTGGCACAGAGGGAGCTGGAAAAGGGGGTGAGCTGCTGCCTTGGAGCTCTGCGTGAGCAGTGTGTGCCTGCCACCTCTTCTTCCCTGAGTTTGTTCATTGACGGCTCCTGGACGCTCCATGTTGCCTCCACTCTATTTCTCAAAACCACAGGACTCCATCCCCACAGACTACACATCCACAGGCTGCACTCCCGAGCAGAATGTTCTGGAACTGAGTCAGGCAGTGTCTGCACAATGCATTTGTGTTCTAAGTATATGGCCATTTGTTTAGACCATGGGAAGTAGGATTGTCACAGGGATGGTCTGGTTCCATCATACTTCTGCATGTCATCCTACACAAGGCCCACACTTGACAGAAACACTGTTTTAAGGTTCATGGCTTTACCTGATCAAATCTCATATAAATTACTTAGCTTCCAGTGGTTCTAGTTCAACCCTCATCACATTAAACAGCAATATTATATTGTGGGTGTTTTTGTGTTTTGGGCAGTGCTGAGGTGGGGAAATGGGAGGTGGTAGGTGGTGGAGGATGGGAGAGAGAGGGGGAGGAGAAGGAGGGAGAGGAGAAGGGAGAGGAGGGGAGAGACAACAGGGGTGGGGTGGGTGGGGAAAGAACTTACTGGAACCCTGCTGGCCCCCATTCTGTGGGCTCTGGAACCTTCCCAGCGCAGGTTGGCAGGGCCTTTATTCCAAAGCCTGGCATTTATCCCCAAAGCACCATTTCCAAATAGCGAGGGTGACTCAAGTGGATCCACAGGGAAGAAAAAGGAAAGTGATATTTTAATTTTACTCAGTTCAGAACACAGCCGTTCTCAGGAATGTGCCTGCAGTTCTGACTCATGAATGCATCAATGCTTTATTTTAGGGAACAGAAACGTGTTCAGTCCAAATTGGCCGTGGAGTAAATAAACATTATTTTCCCACTGAATTCAGCTCTAAGACAACAGGAAATCTTTCTATGAATACTGGAAAGACAAAAACAAAAACAAAAACAAAAAAAAACACACAGCAGTGAAGGGCCCCACCACCCAGAGAAGGGAGCCCCAGAGGTGACCACACTAGCTGCAAAGGACCGCCCTGCGTGCAGGCAGTCTGGGTTGCTTCCCCAGACACCGGGCTGGAAGGATTGCTCCAATTGCCCCCAACTTAACTCCATTCTGCTACCTGAGATCTATTCCACACAAGGACCAGTAGGCATCTGGCTCACTGGTTTTGGCTCCTAATTAAGCAATTAGTAAATTCATCATTGTGCCCATCAAATGCATATGCACTAGGCAGTGCTGTTGGGCAAGGTTGGAATGTGAGCTTTAGCCTCTCACACCCCCCTTTAAGATTCAGCCCCTTAGCGGCTATTCAGACAGCTTTAGCCAGCTTGTCTATAGGGAGTGGGGGTGAGAAATGCACAGCTGGGAGGATTAGAGGAAGGAAAGAGGGAGCACATGCGCGCGCGCGCGCACACACACACACACACACACACCCCTCTTGGGTTGAATATTTATTGAGCAAATATTAAGAAGGGATAGGGACAAAAGGGGAAAAAGAAGGGTGGCTAATGATGGTACAGACAGCAATGCGGTAATAATATAAATGCAGAATTCTATCTCAGTATTTCATTCCTTTTCATTCATTAATCACAGAATGGATTACCAACTAACAAAGAAGAAAACTCTCCAAACTTTGCCTCATTTTTGCTACCCAGAGACATGCAATCTTTTCAGCTGTTTAGAAGCCCTGACGTTTAAATTAGAGGTCCTGAAAGATTGTTTCCTTTCAATTAAAAATCCAATCTGGTTTGATTTCTTTTCTTGTCTTTCATTGTACAAATAAAAAATGCTAGCATAAGCTGGTGAAATGGGTGGGTGCCTGCCACTGGGCATGATAACCTAGGATGAGTCCTGGGACTCTCATGGGGAAGGAGAACATTCTGTATTGAAAGTTGTGGTGATTTGAATATCCTTGGCCCAGGGAATGGCACTTTTAGGAGGTGTGGCTTTGTTGGAGAATGTGTGTCACTGTGGGAATGGGCAATGAGAGAGACCCTCCTCCTAACCATGTGGGAATGGCCTTCAGATGAAGATGTAGATTACTCAGATCCTCCTGTACCATGCCTGCCTGGACACTGACATGCTTCCTGTCATGGTGATAATGGCCTGAACCTCTGAACCTGTAAGCCAGTCCCAATTAAATGTTGTCCTTATAAGAGCTGCCTTGGTAATGGTGTCTGTATAGCAATGAAACTCTGTTAGGATTCTGTCTAAGCTCTACCCCATAGTTACCTGGTAACAGCCAGGTAGGCCTGGCCTACTACAAAAGGGGCTGCTCAGCCTCCTCTCTCTCTTACCTCTCCTACATCTCTTGCATCTCTTATTCTCTCACTCTCAGCTTCTCTCTTGCCCCCACTTGAGTTCTCCTCCCCTCCCCCTTCTCTCCACATGGTCATGGCTTGTCTCTGCTGCTCTACTCTTGTCTCTCTGCCTTTCTCTGCCTCTCCTACCACCTTAACTCCGCTCCCCATGCCCTTAATAAACTCTATTCTATACTATACCAGTGTCTATCTGTTCCCTCTGGGAAGGGATGGCTCAGCATGGGCCCGCTGGGGCACCCCTTCCCCAAAACCACCGTATACCATAGTCTCACACCTCTTTTTCTTTTTATAATCACAACATTGGTTCCATAACTTGGATCCAGAAACTCTGCAGGTTTCCATGCCATCTCAGCCACAGCCACACTCACCAGCCCCAGTCCAGTAAGCACCCATCACCCACTGGTCAGAACGGCCGTTTGCATGGTCCTAGGTATTTCTTGAGCTTGGAGCTACCCCTGTGGTGTCCTTGAGGATGGGAGACATTCAGTTTTTCACTGGCCCTCATTTTCCCTTGCATCTGATTTCCCCCTCTTTCTTGCAACTGAGAATTCCAGGCTGGGCCTGGTTACCCTCCTATGTTTTACCCTTGGGTCAGTCTGTTATCTTTCCTCTCCCCCCCCCCCCCCTCATTTGCAATCTGCTGGTTGGGCTGGTTTGCCTGAAAAGGAGGTCTGGCTCCCGGCTCTGCAATGTCTGGAACTCTGCCTCCCTCCTCCCTGCCTCCTCATTCTCCTATCCTCCAGATGGCTCCCTCAGCTCAGCTCTAGGTGTGGTGTGGGGTGGTTGCACAGAGCCACAAGTGCGTTGCTAAGATACAAAACAAGCTACTTTAGGTCCTTTCTTTTCCCCGCCCATCACGGGCCACGACTTCCTGCTGCTGGCAGGAAGTTCTGCCCTACAGCCATGCAGACCTGCTGTGCCAGCTGCTGCCTCCCGCAGGCAGCCCGCCTCTGTCAGACAAGTTTACGTTTTCTGCTGCCAGACTGCAGAATCTCACAAACACACACCGGCCATAGTAATTGGTAGTTTCTCCTGTTGATGGGAGGCACTCATAGGCCCAGACAAGGCCTGCCCAGCCTCTTTTGGGCTAAGGGTTGGTTTTCAATGTCCAGTCCATATGACTGACCTCCTGACTAACATTCGTGTTAAGACATATAACCCTTGGGTGACTTCCCCTCTCAAAAGCAATCTAAAATTCCCTTGTGCTCTTATAGCGAGGGAATCCCTGGACCAGGCTGGATTGCTTTCCGGCATTTCCCTTCCCTCTCACCCTGTGGGCGCTAAATTGTCTTCAACCATATATTTTAAGAGATCTTCACTCATACTACCGCCAGTCTGGTAAATGAAAAAGGCCCAAGCCTTACCTATCCGTGCACCCACACCCTCGTTTGTCCCCATAGCCCATGTGCTCAGTTTGTGTCACAGGCCTCAATCTGCCTAGACAAACATATTTTTGTCATTACAGTGTTATGCCACTACTGCCATCAGCTCTCTTATTCTAAGATTCTCGTCCTATTGTGACGGCTGCTATTCTATCTCACGCTCAAACCTGTCAGAAGTTTGTTAATTATTAAATTCATGACACACAGAATTCCCCAAAGCCTCTAACAGTTTCTCCCATGAGGTCTCAGAAGATGTGGACACTGCTACAGGATGCTGCCTAGACTGTGTGTGATATAATAATCACTGAAGAACGCAGTGCGCAAGACCAGATACCTTGAGTCAAATGACTGAGCTAAATCAAAGTAAGCCATCTCTCATGTCATGCATATCCATTCCACAGAGAAAAAGCCCTGTGTCTCCTGTGCTTGAAAGCCAGATTGACAGCCCAAGTCACCGTGGAGACCAGAGACCACAGAGAACTGCTGGCCATTGGAATCTGTCATTTTTAAAAATAATATAACTACTACATTATTGTTTATTCCTCAGACTTCGGACTACATTGTCAGCTAGACAGTTATCTCCTTACCTAAACTCTGCTTCCATTAAATGCTTCATATTTCCTATTCTTGCTTTGTCACTGTCCTAACATTATCTGAGTTCCTATAAATTTGCCTAACTCTAATAATAAACATTCCACTATATAATTCAACTTTTTAATCTTGTTCCTTCTGCTCCACTAAAGGCTCATCTTAAAGACTGTTCATGTGGTTAACTCATGTTGTTATCTCTTGGGTAAACTTGCTAGCTATAGGAAACCTACCCAAATCTACCTCTCATGGACCAAATAGGCTCCATCCAGATAAGTACATCTGCCCAAAGTTCCCATGTTACCTCTTCTAAAGGGTGGGATTCCTCTGGATTTCAATTGCACATCTTAAGAATTTTTTTCTCTCAAATGTACTTAATTTTATTCCCTACCTATACTAATGTGTTTCAACATCTTGTCAAGTCCAGGTCCATCTTGCTACATCCAGGACAGCTCCAGAGAAGCAACCTTCAGATGCTCCAATCTCCTCTCAGCTTCTCTGGACAAAGACAGCTTCTACTGGACCCGTTCTTCTGACCTATCCTCAGAGGGCTCCACAGACCTTGGATAACAAGGAAGCAGCCACTCCTCCTGAGACTGGACAAACATCCCCCATACCCCTTTCTCTAGGTTCCCCAGAGACTTGTTGCCCCCAGTGTGAGCATGAAGCAGCCAGATCTCACAACGACCCTATTCCTGCTTCACTGTCACCTCTTCTGGGGTGACAAAACTGGGGAATGTTAGGATTCTGTCTAAGCTCCACCCCACAGTTACCTGGCAACAGCCAGGAAGGCCTGGCCTACTACTTACATCTCTGGTATCTCGTATTCTCTCACTCTCAGCTTCTCTCTTGCCCCTCTTGGGCTCTCCTCCCCTCACCTCCTCTCCATATGGTCATGGCTGCTTCTCTACTCTCTCCCTCTCTTTGCCTTTCTCTGCCTCTACTACCCTCTTAACTCCCCTTCTCATGCCCTGAATAAACTCTATACTATACTATACCAGTGTCTATCTGGTCCCTCAGGAAAAGGGAAGCTTTGGCCTGGGCCCGCTGGGGCCTACTTTTCCCCCTACACCACCGCATACTACAGTCTCACACCTCTTTCTCTTTTTATGATCACAACACTAAGACAAAAGTTGTCTCTGACCCTCACAGGAGTGCTGGGGCACATATGTCTTGCCCTCTTCCCACAATAAATAAGCAAAATATTATTTTTTAAAAGGAATGTTAGTATCCCCTGGAAAGCCCCTGCCGTGTCCCCACATAAGATTGTACTGTCCAGAGCCCCTTGTCATCCTATTCATTAAAATATGTCCAAAACTAAAGCTGTGGAGTGTGTGTGGTTTGAAGACTTGGCTACCAGGATCAGCCTCCTTGCAGTGAAGGATGTGAAGATGAGAGAGGAGTGTGTAAGGCCGGGAGGGTTAAGTCTTGCGAGGTCCCTCTTGGTGGATCACCTCAGCTAAGCCACAGGCTTTGTGGGCTTGCCTCCTTACTAATAAGTGGGAGGCGGCATCGCTCCCCAGTTTATAGGGTTGATCTTGATGATCTGAGGAGACAGATGTCAGGACTCCCTGGCAGCATCTGCTGCTTCTGCTTCTTACAGCTCTTAGATCTGTGCCTACCTGTCACTCGAATTCCCTATCTGCAGCAGCACTAGCGGACAGAGAGAGAGAGAGAGAGAGAGAGAGAGAGAGAGAGAGAGAGAGAGAGAGAGAGGAGAGGCACACATCTCCAAACCACACTCTTCCCTTGCTGCTACACTCCCCACAACAGGATGGAGTTTACTGTCCATGCCGTGGTCATTTCCCTCTGCAACTCCTTGCCCTGCAGCACAGTGCAGCCCATTCCTGGGTACTTCTGCGACACACATCAGAGTCCCACACCTGGCATGATGGTTCAGAGAACCCAGGGTTTCATGTACGCTGGGCAAGAGCTCTACCACTGATTCATTTCATTTTACATTTTGAGATTAGGTCTCGTAAGTTGTTCAAGGCTGTCCTTGAACTTGCTCAGCAGTGCTAGTTGTTCCTGAACTTGCAACCCTTCCGAGCAGCTAGGATTGCAGCCCTGTGCTACTGGGCTTGTTTAATCCATCTGCATAGGCACTCTTGCTACAGGAACACCCCGCCCCAGCAGTTACCAACTGCACTTCAGCAGGACAGTCTGCTCCTGCAGACACGCCCTTCCTGAAACCTCCAGTTTCCTTCCAGCCCCCCAGCGACTTCTACCAATTCGCTGATCAAAGCAGGGCAGCACAGCACAACTCCCGAGGTAGCGCAGAACTTGATCGTTGTACAGGAGGCTCTAGGAGGGATGGAGGTATTGAACAGAACCGGGGATGAGACCACTTCTCTTTGTGCAACTACCAGAGGACATAAGAAATAGTTCTCAGTTATAGTTTCTATTGCTGTGATCAAATGCCATGAGCAAAAGCAACTTAAGAAGAAAAGGTTTACTCTACCTTATATCTGTGGTCTGCCATCTATGGGAGTCAGGTAGGAGCTTGGAGGCAGGGCGGAAGCAGAGACCATGGCAGAGTGCTGCTGTGTGGCTTGTTCTTCATGCCTGGCTCAGCCTGCTTCCTTATACCATGCCAGATGACAGCCCGGGGGTGGCACTGCCCACGCGGAGCTGCGTACTCCCACACCAATCACCAGTTGAGAAAATTCACCTCAGCCTTGCCCGTAAGCCTCTCAGTGTGGTGTTTTGTCAACTGAGGTTCTGCCTCTTCTCAAATGACTCTAGTTGGTGTCGGGTTGACCTAAAACCTAAAACTAGCCAGCACAATTTTCTAGCTTGGTGGCCCAGGTACTCAGTACCTGCTGTGATCCTGTTTGTAAGAGGATAGTTAGGAGGGATTATTTATAGATTTTGTCTTAGAATTATAGTTGTGTATTCATCCTTCCTCAAATATACTCTCAAATTTTTACCACAAGTAATATTATCACTGAAAAAAATCACACTTTAAAAAAATTAAAACTTTTTCTCCATTCTTAATTTGTGATTTTCCTTCATGTCTGCAGACCCAGCATTCACTCTATGATCTTTCTCTCTCTCAGCTAAGTAAGTTTTAAGCATTTATTTTTTTGAGAATTTCATGCATGAGTTTTGTACTCACATCATTTCCATCCCACATTCTCCTCCAACGATTCCTGTACCACCCCACTCACTATTTCATGGATTCCCCCTTTTTAAAAAAGATTTATTTATTTATTATATTTAAGTACACTGTAGCTATCTTCAGACACTCCAGAAGAGGGCGTCAGATCTCGTTATGGATGGTTGTGAGCCACCATGTGGTTGCTGGGATTTGAACTCAGGACCTTCAGAAGAACAGTCAGTGCTCTTAACCATTTAGCCATCTCTCCAGCCCCATGGCTCCTTTTCTTAATTACTATTTTCATATACACATATCCTCCCTACTGAGTACATATAGTATATGTATAAGTGCCTTGGGCTGACCACCTGGGATGGATAACTCTCCGGGAATGTATCCCTGAAGACTGATTCTCCTCAGCAGCCATTAATGGCCTGTAGCTCTTTTCCTGGGTGGAGGGGAGGTATTGTGAGAACCCCGACCACTCTGAGTCCTCCATGATCAATAAAATAAGCCAAACATAAATTATAAAACCTGGGAGGTAAATTTATCTGTTTTAAGGTTATTTTTGTAGTACTCTGCAAGATGGAATTTTATATCTTTATTTAATATTATATTTATATATTTATTTATATTTATATATTTAAAATTATATTTATATAAATATAACATATCTATTATATATTTATTATATACCTTTAATACAAGTTAATTTTATATAAACTTTGACATATTACAAATAATTGCATTTTTTTCTTTCCTTTTTTTTCTATATACACAGTCTTACTCTATAGACCATGCTGATCTCAAATACACGAATCTTGTAAAATTAGTGCTAGGAAAAATGATTTCTAAATAAATGTGTTTTTCCCTCACATATAAGTAGTAAAAAACCACCACTCAAACAATGATGGAATATTACCATTTGCCACAAATCCGACAGTATAAATCTGGCCCCGTAAGGCTACCGTGGTACACCACGATCACGGGAGCACGGTTCCTGCCTTGACTTCCTGCTCTGACCTCCTTTCACGATGATCTGTAAGGCAGATGATGAAATGAGCTCTTTCCTCTCCAGTTGCCTTTGGTCCGATTCCCAGCATCCACCTGGCGGCTCACAACCAGTGCTAGGGTTCCAGGTGTCTTCTTCTCATCCCCATGGCCGCTGCCTGGACTTGGTGCACAGACACACAGGCAGGTAAAACACCCATATACATAAATTAAGATTTAAAAGTTACCACCTCAAATATTTAAAATTACTTAAAAATATTAACCACTTATAACTAACAAAACCAGTATATTTTAAAATCGATATTTAAATGTTGAAGTAGGGAGAGGTGTGAGAGTTCTTTATCAGTTCTACCACTTAGCAGTAAAGATGTTATTTAGTGGAATGTACTAAAGCGGTGGAAGATCCTGTGGCCCACACTGCCCCTCTGTCTCTGGTGGCACATGCTGCCACCCTCAGCAGCTGCGTCCCTGTGCCTGCACTGACTGCGGCCAACCGTGACCCACACAGAGGACTTTCCTTACACTGAAATGATGGAGAACAAGGCAGAATCTCTGAGAGAAGGCCACGGAAAGACCACAAACTGTGTTAGGAAAAAGAACAATGAACTTGAAAGTTCCTGGGCACAGCCATCAGCGTAGATGGCTCATTCTCAAGCAGGCTGTGATTATAGTCATATTGTCATTGTTGAATAAAGATGGCTCTAGCAAAAAGGATGGAGGCCAATGCATAAACTGACCGTGAAATCAGCAGGCAGCTGGACACATCCCACGTGCTAATAAGCAGCTCCACTACAAAGGGCCTTAATGATCTGAGGTAAAGAGCACACAGAAAACTAACCAACTGGGAAGAGGCCAGCCTCAGTGCACGTGGGGCTGTGTAGGTCACTAGGACACAAAGCAAAGGCTGGTGCAGAAGGGCATTGATCCGCCACAGTGATTTATTGAGGCATTAATAATACAAGTATACATCAACTGATCCACAGTCAAAAGTGGCAGGTCCCTAAGAAATTTACAAGCACTTAAGTAAATCAAAATACATATTATTTTGTTCAATCTGACAGTCTTCTGTGTGGGGAACAGAAGGCTAGTGATAGGCAGGGTCTCAGTAATGCACAGTGATTCTGATTGGACCTTTTGTACAAAACCTTGTTCCCAGGAGCATGCACCCACCAATAAAGACTTCAGTACAAAAAATTAACCCTATGCACTACATTTAAGTAGAAACAAGATATACTTCTGAATGTGTGTTTTCCCCAAGAGCACATAAAAGAAAAAAAAAAAAAACAAAGAACAACAAGGAAAACCCAAAGCACACAGTAGCACAAAGCTCTGTATGAAAGGTCTTACTGATACAGCTCCAACATGGTTTATACTGGAAACAGAAGCTCCCATCCACACTGCAGTGGGAGAATCCCAACTCTTTCAAGTTAACAGAAACAAAAAATGGAATGAAAGGGAGAAAGAGGGGCAGAGAGAAGGGGAGGAGGTGGCAGCCGGAAGGAGGAGGACAAATGACATACCATCACAAAACAGTTTAAAATTTAATAAAAACAGGAAACAGAACGGAGGTCTGGAGGGGCAGGTGGGCTACTGATGCACTTGGTGAATGTGCTGGCACACGCTGGCACACGCAGGCCCCTAGGTGGCGTACCGCTTCGTCCACTGTCTGGCCATCCGGTCGTGCTCTGCTCTGTTGGTCATGTACTGGGTGGCAATACTGCCCACCAGAGGGTCAGCTGCAAGAGAAGAGAGGCAGGTGTCAGTGCACAGGAGCATGCCGCTCCAGGTCAACACCACGGAGCAAAGCCCTGAATACCACCGGAGTAAGATCACGGCTGCGTGTGTGTGTGTGTGTGTGTGTGTGTGTGTGTGTGTGTGTGTGAACACCACTGTAGCTTCTCCGCCAGCCCGCCAGCCCTCCAGCCCACCGCCAGCCCGCCAGCCCACCAGCCCACCAGCCTGCCAGCCCGCCAGCCCGGAGGATGAGTCGCTGCCTGTGTAATACCAATACCTATTTCCCGACAAGCTACACTGTCTCTCCCTGCCCTCACCACACCACACACTTCTCAGGCTGGTCCCCTGCTCTCATTCCTCAAGAAGGCACAGGCGGGCTACTGTGGACTCCATATTGTGGAGTCATGCCACATGGTAGGAACTTGACATTAGCCAAGGACAATTCCTGGCTTTGGGCAGGAATCTGACGTTAGGGCATAATAGGGAAGTAGGTTACAGCAGGCATTTTTATCCTAGGGTGGAGCACAAAGAGTGTACTTGACATTGGTCAAGGTGAACTTCTCCCAGCCTAAGCTGAGCGCTGAGCGTGGATTCCCATGCTAGTCAGGATCCTGCCCCACCTAGGGTGGAGAAGCTCAGTGTGAAGGTTAAGCTCAGTGTTCCTCCAGGTCTACTAATTCCTGAATTAACCAGGTGACCCACCCAGCTGCCTGAGCAGTGGAGCCAAGGACAGCCAGATGACTTCCCCTTCCCCGGAACTCAGCCTGGAGTCTGAGGGGAGGGATTTGTCCAAACAGTTAAAAGGTCTGACCCCCATTAAAGTTGGGGCCTCGATCGGTAAACTCATCCTGGCCTCGTTCTTTTCGCCCCTTCCCCATCTATCCCTTCTGTTCCAGCAACCCAGTGCGTAGTAGGTGCAGGCAGCTACGGAATACAACAGGCTACGGGAGGGGCTGCCCGTAGATGTGTGGCTCTCACCACAGCAGCGCTCTCAAACACTGTAAGGATGGCCACAGCATGTGGAGCATGGAAGTAAGCGGCAGGAGGGAGAATGCCTCCTCTTCTCCAACCCAAGTCCACAAGGCCCAGAAATATTGGTAACTGTTTAACAAACCCACCGCAGATCTCCCAGGGGCTGGCAGGAGGAAGAAGCAAGAGAAAGGGGGTCAAGTGCACAGGCAGAGCAAGGGGCCCAGGGGCGCCTGCAGCCAGCCTGCTGCCCTCAGTGTGTGTGTGTGTGTGTGTGTGTGTGTGTTTGGTGGAGAGGGGGCGCCTCAGTGTTTGTTGGGATAAAAAGTGAAAGCAGTTTCCCAGCATCAGCAGCTTTCTGGAGAGCCTGCCATTTATCCGGTTTACTCTGGTTCTCATTTCATTCTTCCCCTTGAAGTTTATTTCCTCTATATTTGGTGGTGAAAATGTGGATTTATCAGAGCAGTTACCTGAAAAGGGATTAACGGGAAAATGGCAGCAAGAACTAATGTTGAATGTAAACCAGTAGTGTGTGGAGGAGACGTGTGGTCAGCACTGTCTGTGACCGAGCAAGGCAGACGCCACAGGAATATCAGCTTTCCCCATCAGCTAAGCTCAAAAGCTAAGACCCAGCCTGAGTTATCTTGTTATAATTACCCCAAGGAAGAGGCCAGTTCTAACCTCACTCGGATCACAGAAGTCAGCAGCCTAAGGGCTTGCTCTGTTCTTCTGTGACTCTCCTCACGTCCACATCAAGAACACTACCCCCTCAACCCCACCCAACCAGGAGCCAGACACAGCAGACATCCCCTGGGGCACACTGGCCAGGTTACTTCTTAACTTGTGGTCTTTAAGCTGAAGCCAGGCATGACTGTAGGGGCGGAAGTGTGGCCGGTGCCTCTCTTCTCTGCCTTGGGTTTAACGGCTTGTTCCCAGGTCTGGAAACCCTGGAGTGCAAAGCTGAGGGTCCCTCAGAACACACCCTCCATTCTACAGATCTTCTGTTAGTGACACACTTGGCCGCTCCCACGAACGCTCTAGCTGAGTGAGTTACAGACGGCTGTCAGTCACTATCCTGGAGGCGCAGCCAGTGTTCTTAACGGCTGAGTCATCTCATCAGTCCCCAGAAAGTAGCTCTTGATGTTAAAAAAAATGTTGAAGAGGCTTCAGGATAATGGAGTCAAAGAGTACATTGTCAAGATGGGCAGTGAGGGGCCAGACCTTGACTTTCCTGGTTGTTAGCTGTGACCCATATTCTCACAGGCCTCAGTAGTTCAAGGAGCCACTAACAGCGAGCTGAAGTGAGTATTGGAATTAGTGCGTCCTACTCGATTTCTGGAGCAATCTTTGGAGCAGTGGGTTGATGCTTAGCCTTGTGTATGGAGAGTCCAGGGCAGACGCTCTTTCCGGCTGCCTTCCTCTGTAGCGGGCACATTTCTCAGATGCAGGCCTAGACCAAGCTCGTCACCTTCCGTAACTGCAGCACTCATCCCTACAGCAGGCATTTGCTTCCCATTCTCCACTGGTCATACTGACTGGACTGTTTGCCATGAGAACTAACACTACACACCAGGCAGGGTGGCACATCTCTGATCCCAGGACACAGGTGGCTGAGGCAGGACACGCATGAATTCAAGGCCGCCCTGGGCTACACAGCAACACTATCTCCAAAAACTAAACTCTGAACCAAACCAAACACACAAACAAACACACAAGAGCTGCTATTCCAGTCTAGAGTAGATCCGCGGATCTCCGGAGGGAAGATATGTCTAAGACGTGCTGTAGGGCCAGAACAGGTACATGTTGAGCTTTGGCAAGTGCCGTCTTCAATAAAAGAAAGAAAATGTACTCTTTCTGTTCATCCACCAATTATTACTAATTAAAATTTCCCCCATCTTAACAGAAAAAAGTGCTGTGTTGTGTTTAACCTGATGCTGACTAAGATCTAACACTTGTTGCATTTGTTCACAATTTGCATTTCATCTTCTGTAAGCTGTGTGCTGTGTGCTCTCTCCATTTTCAAAGGCTCACACTAACAGTGAACAAAAGGACTGAAGCTCAGTGGGGTCTCAGCCAGCATCTGTTTCAGCACCTCAAAGACGTCAGCCAAACGTCTCCTTCTGATTTGACTTTCCTGGCTGGAGTACCACGGTTGCACTGGTCATGGTCACATCTAAAACACACACACACACACACACACACACACACACACACACACACACACACACACACATACTCACACACATACACACACTCACACACACACACTCACACACACATATACATACACACTCACACACACATACACATACTTACACACATACACATACTCACACACATACACACAAACTCACACACACGCTCACACACACATACACACACATAGTCACACACACATACACACATATTCACACACACACACACACACTTAGACACACACACACACACACACACACACACACACACATACTTACACACATCTTTAAATGTGGCAAGTGTCCTAAGTGGGATGTGGGACTATAAAGTGTTTCATAGCCAAATATAAAATACAGATCACACAGGGAAGAGCCTGGACACGGAACGCAAGGCCTTGTTCCCACCTGGCAAACAGTCTGATGAGGAGTGACACCCCTCGGTGGAAACTGTCCACACAGTACTTACACAAGTGCTCGTGCGAGCAGGAAGAACAGCTGCCCTGTGCTGAAAAAGACTTTGGGAACAAAACAGGTCCTGCTTGTGTCTGCTGCGGACTCTAACACTCCCAGAAAGGCTTGCCAATGAGTTTGCTAAAGTCATAAACCACCATATTTCCTACTTTTTGAACCACAGAAGTTCATATTATGATGGGAACATTTAATGTCATCTTAGACTGTTCACTGACACTTAGTGCAGACTGCTTAGTATTTCAGCACAGCAAACCCTGATGCGTCTAGGATGACTCCGCTCACCTGCCATGTGCTGTTAGCTCTTCTCCTTTAACCCAGTTCCGAGCTTTCTTGCCATGTGCAGGTTAACATTTTTAACTGACAAAAGCAGTCAATCTTTCTTTAGTATTTTCTGGTGTGATGTCCTGCTTACAAGGCCCATCTCCACTCAGACACAACTGGGGAGTGCATCTAGATCTGGTTATGTGCGTGTGTGTGTGTGTGTGTGTGTGTGTGTGTGTGTCCGAGGACAGCTTACAGAAGATGGTTTTCCTTTTACCTAGTGGATCCTGGAGACTGACTCAGGTCACCAGGTGTGGCAGGAGAGCCCTTTACCTGATGGGTTATCTCACCAGCCTCTTTGTCACGCCTTCTCTCTTCCGGCCCAGCACTTTGTAGTATTGGGCCACACCTCCATCACTGATTGTTGTTTTCCTGACTGCTGTTAGAACTTCACTGTGTAGGTTTTGGGACCTGGGTGGGTGAGTCGGTATTATACCCACTCCCTTTCCTTCTCTTAACTTTCAGAACACTGATGTGATTAGATTTGGAGCAACTGAGTTCTCTCCTCCCAGGGCCACCGGCCCCTGCTATCTGCGGCGTGCTGCAGTGCTCTCCGGCATTCCCCTGCTCTGCTAGCTAAGGTGGTAAAGGACTGACTTGTTATCAGAAGAAGCTGGAGCTCTGGGTGCTGGCGGAACTTGCTCTATTTATTAGGGGTCTAATGCGAGGCAGAAAGACTGTCTGAAAGAAGTATTTTAGAGGTGCCTGCGTACAACTCAAAGAGTGATTTGATGAACCTGTTAACTTTCAATCGCTGCAGCGCAATGCCTCAGAGAGACAAGTCAGGAGGAGGAGTCAGTTCTTCCTCTCACACTCCAGCTCCTGCTTGCTGGATGGTGTGTGTGATGTTGGTTCAGCTTATCACGGCAGAAGAAAGAGGAAGAGGGTGGAAGAAACTCTTCAGGGAACTTAGAGAAACCAGCGAGAGAGGGAGAGAGGAACCCATGTACCCTTCATGGTACGTCCCCAATGACCTACTTTTCCTGAATGGCCCCAACTCTTGAATGTTCTACCACGTCCCAATAAGCCCATGGGCCCGGGACCATGCCATCACAGTGCCTCTAGTGGGTATTTGAGATCCAAACTACATCAAGGAGAAATGATTTGAATTAAATGGCAGACATGTTAAAACTAGATTTAAATTGAGAATAAGAAACAAAACTTGAGTACACCTAGCGAGAATTGCTGTTATTAGTTAAGGGTTAAGGGTGCTAAAAGAAGTATCAAACATTCCTTGTTCTAGGGACAGTAATATTCCCATTTGGGACTAATTAGGAAGAAGATGCCCTGTCTGAGTTGACTCCAGAAGTCCTTAACATACCAAGCAAGGAGAGCCAGGAAGCCCAGGGAAACAGGCTCCAGCTTTGAGAGCAAGGTCTGTGCTGCTGCGGACGTTCCCTATTTTCTGGCAGGGACAGGAGGGAAACTTGAGCGTGGTCCGTTGCTGAGGTTGAGTCAGGTGAGCTGTGCAGGCAGCTGGTGATTTGTAGCTGCATCCAGGACCACTGCTGTCTGCTGTGTCAGGCTGAGGGCGCTCCTGTGGCAAAGGGACTGGTGGAGAGCCTGTGGGGGAGGGGTGGTGTGTAGCCTACCTGCTGGGCAGTTCTCATTTTTGTAGGAATTTGAACACAACCATTATTATTATTATTATTATTATTATTATTATATTTTATTTTTTTTGGTTTTTCAAGTTAGGGTTTCTTTGTGTAGTCCTGGCAGTCCTGGAACTCACTCTGTAGACCAGGCTGGCCTCGAACTCAGAAATCCACCTGCTTCTGCCTCCCAAGTGCTGGGATTACAGGCGTGTGCCACTACGCCCGGCTAGAACACAACCATTCTTAAAAGTAAAATTACATAAACTTATAATATTTTTAATAAAATACTTTTAGTAAACATGACACACACACTCTCCCTTGTTTGCCTGCCTGCCTTTGTTACTGCCACAGCCTGGGCTCATCTTTGGTGCTCATTTGCATGGTGGGAAGTTCAGCATGTCTCCGGACATCCTGTGTGAACTGAGAGTTCTAGGAGGACCATGTTGGTAGCTTGAAATTGGAATATGCTACAAACTGGACCTGATTCATCATTTTGTTGGCTGCCAGTCCTAGACTTAGTGAGAGGTGAGCCGTGGGCTGACCGCGCAGATCATACTGCAGTGTGCTATGTGCTGAGAGGTCTGACATTTTAACTTGAACACTACTTCAGGAGAGTACCCTCACTTCTGACACGCAGGGAGGCCTGCAACTGTGCGCGGGACTGAAGCCTACACACCCTGTTTCTATGTTTGCTGACAGGTGGCCAGTGGCACCAGAGAGTGTGGGCGGCCTTTCCTGTCACCTCTGTTCTCATGTGTTCACACCCACTGTCACTGAGTGGAATAAGGGCTGAGCATGTGTAGTAGGGTGGTCGGCCCACAATGAGTGCAGCCGCTGATGAGGAAGGGCTGAGAGGCGTTTACGGCCTACATTGTGACAGTCTCATCTTGCTACCAAGAACAGCATGGAATTTAAGGTGTGTAAAGTGTTAATTTCTGGAGGTTTAATGGTTTCAGAATGTATCCAACTGCGGTAACTGCAAGAGCAGAAAACAGCACTGTATGTAAGAGCGGTCTGTGTCTGAACAAGGCCGGTGCTGACGCTAACAGATCAGTCTCCGTGTCCTCTGGGCTTCACTTTGACTCCTTTTTTTTAGATGAAAATACCAGGCAGCATCCATACAGAAACTATACTCATTTACCAGACATAGCCACCGGATGCAAGCAGACAACAGGTGAAGGAAAAAGCAGCCTGGGCTTTCTGGAAGAAGTATTTGGCCACATGGGACCTAGATGAAGAGCACTGCACTGTGTTCTTGTTTGCAGATCCTCAGGCCCTGCCTCCACCAGCTGCCCAGCATTTACTAGAGCATCGCGAGGGAAGGGCTGTTCGAGGAACTAGGGTCAGTGTCTGGTCCTGCATGTCAGGGAACTGGGGAACAAACTTGAAACTTCCTCATGTGATGTGGCCTCTGGCCCTGTCACAAGAAGGCTTGGAGGACATGTCAGGGTTTAGGAAAGAGGCCAGAAAGACAGTAACTGTGGGAGGGGGGCTCAGGGACATTGGATGCACAGCCCTCAGCTCTCAGCCCAGGGCAGCCAGGCCCTGGAGAGAGAAAAGAGGCATCTGAGCGTCACCCAGAGGGAGGAGGAAATGGTTCCGGTTGAGTGTGGCTTTGGGACCTATCAGATCGATCACTGGAGAGCTGAAAGGAACTTGAACATTGCAGGATCTGCCAAATATCATCCAGGGACAGAGACGTCTGAGTCAGGGAGACAGCACAGCCAGTGCGGAGAGAAGGAAACCTGCTTCCGAGGAGCACTCTGAGACTGCTCAGTAAATAGTGAAAACACGAGCCACAACCTCAGAAGACAGTTCTGCACCCGAGACCGCTCCAGCTCTGCTGGTGGAGTGCTCACCATAGCTGTAACCATGTGAATACATTCGCTCCCCAGCACCTGAGGCTGCAGCATGCGATCCCTGGAGACCCGGAGGGATCCCTGCGGCTCCTGGCCTGCAGCTCCTGGGCTGCGGCTCCTGGGCTGTGGCTCCTGGCCTGCGGCTCCTGGCCTGGCAGTGTAGCCGAAGCAGTGAGTTCCAGGCTAAGTAAGAGACACTGCCGCAGCAAAGAATTAGGTAGAGAGAGACTGAGAAGTCATGTGACACCAGCCCCTGGCTTCTACGTGTATTACACAAAGTTGAATACATAAATAACATACACACAACATATACTTTTAAAACTTAAAAACTTCTTTAAGTCTCTGTTAGCACATTCAATCAATGTGATTTGACCATGGAGTGAGCAGTTAAGAGCAGATCTGTGGAGCTCAGCACAGATGGCAAGCCACTGGTAGCAGTTCTAGGCTTAGTTAATCAAAACTTCCCAAGAGTGCCTCAAAAGCAGAGGCCTACACGTAACTTGACTCACATTCTATAGCCCGAAGCTTCAGATGCTGCAAGCAAGACCAGAAAATAAAAATGTCAAGATATTGGAAGAGATACTACTAAAAAAAAGTCTCAAAAAATATAGTTCACATATTGTACAATTTTCCTGATTAATGGTCACATGCCAATGCTGTTTTAGTATATTTACGGCTATTCAATCTCTACCAGTTGACTTCACTATTTCCATCCTTTCCCCCAGAAGCCCATTAGTAGTCACTGGTCTTCCAGACCCCTCCAGCCTCCAGACTGACTCTGCAGTGGTGAGGCCAGCTTGCATCTGGCTGCTCCCGACCCCTCCCTGTTTGGCTATTTCTCAGGCCTGTTGCCCCTTCCTGATTCAGACACTCTACCCAGAAAAATGCTATGTTCTGAGTCTCATCCTAATACCTTAGCCAAGGTCCATCTGCTTCACAAGAATGTACTTCAAAGAGAACAAGAGGCCGCTGAGAAACATAAAGGGAAACAGAGTATGGGGAATGAAAGAACATTTGTTACAGTTACTATAGGCTGGACAAGAGTTAGAATCACCAAGGAGACAAGCCTCTGGGACTGATTGCCAAGGCTGGCGTAACTGAGAGGGGAAGACCCAGCCTGTCGCCCATGAGCTGCTCCTTGAACTGGGGCCCTGGACTGAGCGGAAGGGAGAGAGCAGGCTGAGTCCTGTTCATGCACTTCTGTCTCTAACACTGGCTACCGTGTGACCAATGGTGAGTCCTCCTGTTCACGCACTTCTCTCTCTAACACTGGATACCGTGTGACCAATGGTGAGTCCTCCTGTTCACACACTTCTCTCTCTAACACTGGATACTGTGTGACCAATGGCTTCCTCCTCCAGGTGCCAGGACGTTCTCTTGAGTTGAGAGCCGAGATAAACCTTACTTCTCAGGTTGTTGCTGCTGGTAGTTTGTGACAGCAACAAGGAAAGTAACTAATACTGTGTGTGTGTGTGTGTGTGTGAGAGAGAGAGAGAGAGAGAGAGAGAGAGAGAGAGAGACAGAGACAGAGACAGAGGGAGACACGGAGAGAGGGGAGGGAGCAGAGGAAGAGTAGGTTGTATACACTTGGGTCTGAGTACAACACTCCCCATTTGGGTAATTCCACATTTCACCTACAGAGGTCTTAATCCATTAAGATTTCTTAATCCAAATCCACATTTGTCTTGTGTGTGTGTGGAGGGGAGGTTTGGGGAAGCTGAGGAGTGAACTCAGGGCCTTGTACATGAGCCTAGATACCATGACAGAATTTGTACTAGAAACATAAATGACACTTTGATTCTGTGTACAAACAAACAAACAAACAAACAAAGAAACAAACAAACCGACCAGAGTAGAGTGAGGCCTCCTAGTCTGTAAATGCTTGATGATGAGCAGTCAACAGTCTCACAAACTCTTTTGGAAGACGCTTTGGGGGCTGCTTTTTGGCATCAAAATTAAATGTGGTAACATGAACTAAATCATACAATCCCATTTAAATTCTAAAATAGGTATTTTTATAGCAGCCGTATGTTTAAGTTACTCTCTTGCCCTGAAGGCTTTAACGAATACTTAAAATATCTCCACCTATTTTTCTATAATTCACTGTATTTGTTTCTGTTATAAATATGCTTCCTGCATTTGCATAGAGATTATACATTTAGCACGTTAGTACAGGGGCAGGAAGAGGCTAGGAGTAACCCCCAGCCATCCATACTTACATCGGCATGAGCAGTTACTTTCTCACTTGTAAATAAGTTACCTTTGTCTAGCTTATTCTTGACAGTGCCTCGAATGTTCTGAGGGACTGCGGGACAGCAACACACATTTCTGTTTTGCAAAGCTAAAATACCTCCTGTGTCTAAATTGGCTCCACTTGTGTCTGAGCAGCCGAGAGCACAGTTTTGGTGGCCACACTTACTAGGCCTAGAAGATCAATCAAGGCGTGCAGGCTACAGGACTCTGTGCCTCAGAAACTGCTGGGCAAGCATCGATAGAGTGTGCACCCCTTTAATTATAGCCATCTGTTAGTACTCCATACATGGAATGCTTTCACGCACGATGCTTGCTGGTCACTTTGAAGTTTACTCAAGTCTTAAAAGGATGCAGTCCAGTTAAAGCGAAAAGGCTCACAGTAAAAGAAATTAAGGAAACCAAGTGGTGAGGAGGTGGAGTCCTGGAGGGGAGACCAGGGCTTCCACAGAGGTAGGGACTGTCTTTCTCTTGCAAATTAAGTTTAACAAGCACCTAGAGAGTTTTACATATTTAAATTGCCTGGACTGACAATAGCACAAAAACGTTTCAGTAAAATATTAATTACGTATGCAAAGATATGATGAGCATTGAATACCAGGATTTGCCTTAAGAAAGCTGCAAGAGCCACTGTGCAGTCAATTCAGGTCCAGTGCATGAGCCAGCCTTGACAGCTTCTACTAGAGGACAGACAGACAGATAAGTGTGCCTCAATCCAACAGTATTAAAGCACAGAAGAGAGGAAACCAGGGCGGGAGGACCAAGACAAGCTCCAGGTGGCCTGGGCTGCCCGCTCCTTAACCAGGAAACCTCCTGCAAGTAAGTGGATTAAGAGCGGAAATAAAACTTAGCTCAGTAATTTAAGTCTAGTTCTCGCTTTGACTAAGCCTAAGCCTCGGTAAAGTCTTTCTGACATAGGAGAGGCCCCAGGGTACTCTAGTGTGTGTGGACTGGGACTGGGAAGAGGACAGGCCCTGGCTGATCCCAGGGCAGGAAGCAGGGTGTTTCCAGCCTTCCCTACCCAATGGTTCTAAGATTCTTTGGCCCTGGGAGTAAGGCTAACTGCTTAATCAAATGCGCGTGGAATTCTTAAGAGGCTCATGGTTATACTAACAAGCCATCCTCAATTTACAATGAAGTTATAAGCTAAAATTAAGATGAATAATTAAATCTCCAGGGAAAACATAAATATAAAACTTTAGTGGTTTAATGCCATTAGCTGGTTATTTTAGTCTGTCAAAACTAAGGTTAACAATGTCCAGCCCATACAGCAAACACACTGCTGTGCTTGTGTTGAGACATTAATTTCCTGTGCCTTATTTTGCTGACCTCATTGCAATTTCTTTTAGGTTTTGGTGTCTGTGGCACATGTGCATATGTACATGTGATACGGCATGGGGTCGCGAGTCCATGAGCTGCACGTGCATGTGTTCATGTGCTATGTGTGTAGACCCAGAGGTCCACGTTGGGTGTCTGACTCTTTTCCACTTAAATTCTTTTTTCTTTTTAATTTTTTTATTCGATATATTTTTATTTGCATTTCAAATGATTTCCCCTTTTCTAGACCCCCACTCCCGAAAGTCCCATCAGCCCCCTTCCCTCCTCCTGTTTTCCCACCCAACCCTTCCCACTTCCCTGTTCTGGTTTTGCCCTATACTGCTTCACTGAATCTTTCCAGAACAAGGGGCCACTCCTCCGTTCTTCTTGTACCTCATTTGATGTGTGGATTATGTTTTGGTATGTTTTTGGCATTCCAGTTTTCTAGGTTAATATCCACTTATTAGTGAGTGCATACCATGATTCATCTTTTGAGTCTGGGTTACCTCACTTAGTATGATGTTCTCCAGCTCCATCCATTTGCCTAAGAATTTCATGAATTCATTGTTTCTAATGGCTGAATAGTACTCCATTGTGTAGATATACCACATTTTTTGCATCCACTCTTCTGTTGAGGGATACCTGGGTTCTTTCCAACTTCTGGCAACTATAAATAGGGCTGCTATGAACACAGTGGAACATGTATCCTTATTACATGCTGGGGAATCTTTTGGGTATATGCCCAGGAGTGGTATAGCAGGATCTTCTGGAAGTGATGTGCCCAGTTTTCGGAGGAACCACCAGACTGATTTCCAGAGTGGTTGTACCAATTTGCAACCCCACCAGCAGTGGAGGAGTGTTCCTCTTTCTTCACATCCTCGCCAACATCTGCTGTCTCCTGAATTTTTAATCTTAGCCATTCTGACTGGTGTAAGGTGAAATCTCAGGGTTGTTTTGATTTGAATTTCCCTAATGACTAATGAAGTTGAGCATTTTTTAAGATGCTTCTCTGCCATCCGAAGTTCTTCAGGTTAAAATTCTTTGTTTAACTCTGTACTCCATTTTTTAGTAGGGTTATTTGGTTTTCTGGAGTCTAACTTCTTGAGTTCTTTATATATATTGGATATTAGCTCTCTATCTGATGTAGGGTTGGTGAAGATCTTTTCCCAATTTGTTGGTTGCTGATTTGTCCTTTTGATGGTGTCCTTTGCCTTACAGAAACTTTGTAATTTTATGAGGTCCCATTTATCAATTCTTGATCTTAGAGCATAAGCTATTGGTGTTCTGTTCAGGAACTTTCCCCCTGTACTGATGTCCTCAAGGGTCTTCCCCAGTTTCTTTTCTATTAGCTTCAGAGTGTCTGGCTTTATGTGGAGGTCCTTGATCCATTTGGAGTTGAGCTTAGTACAAGGAGACAAGGATGGATCAATTCCCATTCTTCTGCATGCTGACTTCCAATAGAACCAGCACCATTTGTTGAAAAGGCTATCTTTTTTCCATTGGATGTTTTCCGCCCCTTTGTCGAGGATCAATTGGCCATAGGTGTGTGGGTTCATTTCTGGATCTTCAATCCTGTTCAATTGATCCGCCTGCCTGTCACTGTACCAATACCATGCAGTTTTTAACACTATTGCTCTGTAGTATTGCTTGAGGTCAGGGATACTGATACCCCCAGAATTTCTTTTATTGTTGAGAATAGTTTTAGCTATCCTGGGTTTTTTGTTATTCCAGATGAATTTGAGGATTGCTCTTTCTAACTCTGTGAAGAATTGAGTTGGGATTTTGAAGGGTATTGTGTTGAATCTGTATATTGCTTTTGACAAAATGGCCATTTTAACTATATTACTCCTGCCTATTCATGAGCATGGGAGGTTTTTCCATTTTTTTAGGTCTTCTTCCATTTCCTTCTTCATAGTCTTGAAGTTCTTGTCATACAGATCTTTCACATGTTTGGTAAGAGTCACCCCAAGGTACTTTATACTGTTTGTGGCTATTGTGAAGGGGGTAATTTCCCTAATTTCTTTCTCAGCCTGCTTATCGTTTGAGTATAGGAAGGCTACTGATTTGCTTGAGTTGATTTTATAACCTGCCACTTTGCTGAAGTTGTTTATCAGGTGTAGGAGTTCTCTAGTGGAGTTTTTTGAGTCACTTAGGTAGACTATCATATCATCTGCAAATAATGATAGTTTGACTTCTTCCTTTCCAATTTGTATCCCCTTGACCTTCTTATGTTGTCTAATTGCCCGAGCTAGTGCCTCAAGTACACTATTGAAAAGATAAGGAGAAAGGGGGCAGCCCTGTCTAGTCCCTGATTTTAGTGGGATTGCTTCAAGTTTCTCTCCATTTAGTTTGATGCTGGCTACCGGTTTGCTGTATATTGCTTTTACTATGTTTAGGTATGGGCCTTGAATTCCTGTTCTTTCCCAGACTATAAGCATGAAAGGATGCTGAATTTTGTCAAATGCTTTTTCAGCATCCAATGAAATGACCATGTGGTTTTTTTCTTTGAGTTTGTTTATGTAGTGGATTGCATTGATGGATTTTCGTATATTGAACCAACCCTGCATCCCTGGGATAAAGCCTACTTGATCATGGTGGATGATCGTTTTGATGTGTTCTTGGATTCAGTTGGCAAGAATTTTATTGAGTATTTTTGCATCGATGTTCATAAGGGAAATTGGTCTGAAGTTCTCTTTCTTTGTTGGATCTTTGTGTGGCTTTGGTATCAGCGTAATTGTGGCTTCGTAGAAGGAATTGGGTAGTGTTCCTTCTGTTTCTATTTTGTGGAATAGTTTGAAGAGTATTGGTGTTAGGTCTTCTTTGAAGGTCTGATAGAATTCTGCACTGAAACCATCTGGTCCTGTGCTTTTTTTGGTTGGAAGACTTTCTATGACCCCTTCTATTTCTTTAGGGGTTATGGGACTGTTTAGATGATCTATTTGGTCCTGATTTAATTTTGGTATTTTGTATCTGTCAAGGAAATTGTCCATTTCCTCCAGATTCTCCAGTTGTGTTGAGTATAGGCTTTTGTAGTAGGATCTGATGATTTTTTGGATTTCCTCAGTTTCTGTTGTTATATCCCCCTTTTCATTTCTAATTTTTTTAATTTGGATACTTTCTCTATGCCCTTTGGTCAGTCTGGCTAAGGGTTTATCTATCTTGTTGATTTTCTCAAAGAACCAGCTCCTGGATTCCTTGATTCTCTGTATGGTTCTCTTTGTTTCCACTTGATTGATTTCAGCCCTGAGTTTGATGATTTCCTGTCTTCTATTCCTCCTAGGGGAATTGGCTTTTTTTTTTTTTTTTTGTTCCAGGGCTTTCAGGTGTGTCATTAAGCTGCTAGTGTATGCTCTCTCCATTTTCTTTTTGGAGGCACTCAGGGCTATGAGTTTTCCTCTTAGCACTGCTTTCATTGTGTCCCAAAGATTTGGGTATGTTGTGCCTTCATTTTCATTAAATTCTAAAAAGTCTCTGATTTCTTTATTTGTTCTTTGGCCAAGGTGTCATTGAGTAGAGTATTGTTCAGCCTCTATGTGTATGTGGGCTTTCTGTTGTTTTTGTTGCTATTGAAAACCACTCTTACACCATAGTGATCAGATAGGAGGCATGGGATTAGTTCGATCTTCTTGTATTTGTTGAGGTCTGTCTTGTGACCAGTTATATGGTCGATTTTAGAGAAGGTACCATGAGGTGCTGAGAAAAAGGTATATTCTTTTGCTTTAGGGTGAAATGTTCTATAAATATCAGTGAAATCCAATTGGTCCAAAGCTTCAATTAGTTTTACTGTGTCCCTGTTTAGTTTCTGTTTTCCTGATTGGTCCATTGAGGAGAGTGGAATATTGAAGTCCCCCATAATTATTGTGTTAGGTGAAATGTGTGCTTTGAGCTTTAGTAAAGTTTCTTTTACAAATGAGGGTGCCCTTGCATTTGGCGCATAGATGTTCAGAATTGAAAGTTCTTCTTGGTGGATTTTTCCTTTGACCAGCAAGAAGTGTCTTTCAGTGTCTCTTTTGATGACTTTAGGTTGAAAGCCAATTTTATCTGATATTAGAATTGCTACTCCGGCTTGTTTCCTGAGACCATTGGCTTGCAAAATTGTCTTCCAGCCTTTTACTCTAAGGTAGTTTTTGTGTTTGACATTTAGGTGTGTTTCCTGTATGCAGCAAAATGTATGGTCCTGTTTCCTTATCCAGTCTGTTAGTCTGTGTCTTTTTATTGGGGAATTGAGTCCATTGATATTAAGAGATATTAAGGAATAGTGATTATTACTTCCTGTCATTTTTGATGTTATTTTTATATTTGAGTGGTTATCTTCTTTTGGGTTTGATGAAGGAAGGTTACTATCTTGCTTTTTCCAGGGTGTAGTTACCCTCCTTGTATTGGAGTTTTCCTCCTATTATTCTTTGCAGAGCTGGGTTTGTGGAAAGACATTGTGTAAATTTGGTTTTGTCATGGAATGTCTTGGTTTCTCCATCTATTGTGATTGAGAGTTTTGCTGGGTATAGTAGTCTTGGCTGACATTTGTGTTTTCTTAGAGTCTGCATGAGATCTGCCCAGGATCTTCTAGCTTTCATGGTCTCTGGTGAGAAGTCTGGTGTGATTCTGATAGATCTTCCTTTATATGTTACTTGCCTTTTTTCTCTTACTGCCTTTAATATTCTTTCTTTGTTTAGTACATTTGGGGTTTTAATTATTATGTGGCAAGAGGTATTTCTGCTCAGGTCCAGTCTGTTTGGAGTTCTGTAGGCTTCTTGTATATTCATAGGCATCTCTCTCTTTAAGTTGGGAAAGTTTTCTTCCATAATTTTGTTGAAGATATTTGCTGGCCCTTTCAGTTGTCAATCTTCACTCTCATCTATACCTATAATCCTTAGGTTTGGTCTTCTCATTGTATCCTGGATTTCCTGGATGTTCTGGGATACAAACTTTTTGCATTTTTCATTTTCTTTGACTGTTGAGTCAATGGTGTTTCTATGGTATCTTCGGCATCTGAGATTCTTTCTTCCATCTCTTGTATTCTGTTGTTTATATTTGCATTTATGGCCCCTGATTTCTTCTCAAGGTTTTCTATCTCCAAAGTTATCTCTCTTTGTGATTTCTTAGTTGTTTCTACTTCTGTTTTTAGATCCAGGATGGTTTTGCTAGTTCCATCATTTGTTTGTGTTTTCCTGTAATTCTTTAAGAGATTTTTGGGTTTCCTCTTTCATGACTTCTGCCTCTTGACTCAAGGTCTCCTGCATTTCTTTAAGATTTTTTTGCGTCTTCTTTATTGGCTTCTATCTCTTGAGCCTTATTCTCCTGCATTTCTTTAAGTGATTTTTGTGTTTCCATTATACGGGTTTCTAGCATATTCATGTTCCCCTGTATTTCTTTAAGAGATTCATTTATGTCCTTTTGTGTTCTTCTAGCAGCATCATGACCAGTGATTTTAAATCCAAATCTTGTTTCTCTGGTGTGTTGGCATAACCAGGACTTGCTGATGTTGGAGAATTGGGTTCAGATGCTGCCATATTGCCTAGATTTCTGTTAGTAGCGTTCCTGCGTTTGCCCTTTGCTATCTTGTTCTCTGGAGTTAGTTGGTCTTGTCTCTGGCTGGTGTTTGAGCCTCCTGAGGGGCTCTGGGGCTATTTCTGCAACATTGGATGGCTGGGTTTCCCCTGTAGCAGATTGCTGATGTGCTTTCCTCCTCTTGGGTGCCCTTGCAGCCCTAGTGTGCTTTGCCCCAGATTGTGTCTGTGAACCAGATAGTGCCCGTTTGCTCCTTCAGGGAGTGCTGAGGCTGTATGCTGCGGGGACCTTTTCTGTGTGGTGATCACTCTGCTGGGCAGCCGATCTCCCAACCGGGTTGGTGCACACAAGGCTAGCCTAGCTGCTCAGGCCCTGAGTCTAGGCAAAAGCCTGGGAGGCCAAGGTCCGAGCAAAGTTCCTGTCAGGCTATGACTGTTAATTGGTTCTGTCAGGTGGCGGCGAATGTGCGCGCGTGCGCGCGCTCCCTGAAAGTGCGAGGAGAGTCTGCTGGGCTAACAACCTCCTGGCCGGGTTGGCACACAGATGGCTCACCGAGCAGCCCAGTTCTTGGGGTCAGTCCAGGGCCTGTTGGGGCCTAGACCCCCGCTATGTTAGCCTCAGGCTATGCCTGTTACGGCTTTGCCTGCTAGAGCTCTCTGGCGTCCTGTAGGCAAAATGGTGGTGTGTGCGCTGGGCCCGGGCGAAAAACCTCCTGGCTGGGTTGGTACCCTGATGGCCCCCGAACAGCCCAGGGGGGTGTTCCCATTTTAGAAATTCTTCATATGTTTCATACCTACTGCAATTTCCCCTCCCTATCCTCTCCCCCCCCCCCCACCTTCTCTCAGAAAAGTGCAGGCCTCCCAGGGTCATCAACCAAATATGGCATAGCAAGCTACAATAAACAGGCACATATTCCCATATCATGGCTGGACAATAGTAGGAGAAAAAGGTCTTAAAGACAGGCAAGAGTCAAGTGCAGCCCCATTCCCACTGTTAGGAATCCCACTAGAACACCAAGTTACACAAGTCCTAGTCAGTTGGTCCTGTGAGTCGTGTTCTTGTGGTGTCCTTGAGCCCTCTGGCTCCTCCAATCCTCCCTACGCCTCCTCTGCAGAACTCCCCGAGTTCTGCCTCATGTTTGGCTGCGACTCTCCCTCTGTTCTCATCAGTTTCCCAGGCATCTATGTCCTTATATCAGAAGAGACCCCCGGGTTCTTTCCAGTTTCCTCTGCCCGACTACAGCCTGGCTAGCACCTCAGGCATGAAGCCAGGGCATGTGCTGAGCTGTTTGCTTTCCAGCATCTAGTGTTCTAGCCGCCTAAAGCAAGTATGGAAACTGGATTCTCATTCTTGTATGTATCTACATGGACAATTTAAAAACAACAAGCAATCTGGATATTAAAGTGTGTCCACTTTAGTTAACTACATTTACTTAAACTTCACTGTAAATAGCTAGTTTTATTCTTGTTTTGAATATAGTTAGTCACTGACCTCAAAAAATTTGTTATCTACTGTAATACAGAATTTTTTTTTTTTTGCAGTGGCAGAGTTGAGGGAGGGGTTAATAGGGATTGAAACCAGGCCCTTATTCTTGCTAGGGAAGCATTTCACTAGAACTATATCCCTGGCTATTTAATCTGGCATATTTTGTCTTTTAGACCTATGATACATAATCTATATAAGCTAACAACACCCTGTGGTATACAGGGTGAAAGCGGAAAGGCTTGCGTTTGAAATAAGGTTCTTTTGAATGCTCTATATAGTCAGAGGGCATTGCATGAGAGAACAGTTTGCTTATTTTGGGTGCTAGAAATAGAAAAGCAGATTTTAATTAATTTTTAGTTGATAGGATTATCTTGAATATTTAAATGACCCAGAATATAAGCTTATAAGTCAAAAGCAAAATGTAATAATTGAATTGACTTATAATATTTTCCTATTCATTTTCCTTGTAGATAATAGAATCTATCACACATGAGAACTGCAGACTTACAAATCTAGGATAACACTGTTTGAAGACACTACAAAGACAACAAAATTGCTGTTTTAAGCATTTCAAAGGCCTGGTCATCTAATCTCTCACAGCTAGGATGGGCTTTCTGTAGAATACATTTTATGCACTGATACTCACTTGAGCTTTTTTTTTTTAAGTATTTACAGGGGTCTACATACACCATATGTTTTCACCCAGTGACCCTGGAGGGGTCAGGAGTACAGGCTTCAGCTGTTAGTCAGCAGCTAGTTAGCGTGAGTCCGGTCAGGACTCGGATACACCAGACAACTTCCAAGTGTAAGCTGGCTTCCGTCACTTCATCCCTCTTAACACGGTGAGGTTTAACCTTGTGTTGGGCTCAGCTGTGTGACACTGTGTGTTATGAGAGGAATTACAAGGTTCTCAGAAAACACACACCAGGGGCAAGTCACGATGAGCTTCAGAGAAGTCAGGCATGAATGCAGAGAACACCAGGGAAACAGCGCAGAGCCAGACAATAAGAACGCCTCACACTGCGTGTCAGTCCCTGTTGTCTCAGAGTGCCACAGAGGTGACAGTGTCAGGCGCATGGCACTGCTGGCATGTCTGCAGAGCAGGGTGCTCCAGGTTTGTACTCCCTAAGGACATGAGAAAGAGACGTGGCATGATGGGAGCATGTGCTGTCTCAGACAGTGAAGATTCCAGGGTCTCCATAGTTCCAGACTGAGGACACAGAAGGACAGAGCGCCGAGCCTGGTGCAGGACGAGGGAAGCCTGACAGAGCGTGCCTGTGGGTGAACAGGAACTACGGACACACCACACAAGTGTGCAGTGAGAAGGGCAGCCTGCGGATTTATATAACAAATAACTAAAGCACAGTGCTAACAGACGCAACGAGGAAGGCAGTAGTCAGGCTGTTTCTCTGTTATTTTATAGTAAGGTACACACTTTCATATGTTTTTAAATTTTATTAAAAATGAAAGTGAAAATAAGTGTGAACTACATTGGATACTTTTTCTTTGGTGAGAAGTATACTTTAAAATGAAATGTTTTGCTATTTTATCTACTAAAGTTACTATTTATTTTTTAAATCACTCGTTCAAAGCCATAAAACATGTAGAAGTAATTCCTGCTACATCACAGTTACTTATAAAAATAAAAGTCATTCAGATATAGATGATGTTTGAAAAATGATAGCTTGTGATTGTCTAACGCACACCTCTGTGTGGAAAATGTGCTCACTGTAAGTCATGGCCTTGTCATTCAAGTCTAAAGACATAACTTCCTACTAGGTATTATCCAATGTGCAGCTATCACATAGTTCACTGACTGTAAGAAGCCATAATATAGGTTCAAGACCCTTACGGCCAAGTTCTCACATAAAGGAGGTTTATTTGCCCCAGGAGAGCAGGCAGGGAGTAAGAGACAGACAGGAGAGAGAGGGTGAGAGGGAAGGGGAAGAGAGTAAGGGGGGGGAGAGGCATTTGTCCCAGAGTAGGCCAAAGGATTGCCCCTGTACAGAAAGGAGACAGATGTGGCCAAAGGCAAGTGACAGCTTATAAAGGTACGAGGGCAAACCCTGTGCTAGCATGACGTATTTAATTTTAATTGATCATATTAATTAGGTGAGCCAAAGCATTCTTTCGAGTGCTGGGCTTCAACACTTTGATAGCTGGACCTTGGTAGTCAGCCTTAGGAGGAAGAAGTGGCTAAATAAGGAAATAGACCATGTAGGTGGCCTTAGAAATGTAATCTAATGCTTTTTCAAAGGAAGAGGACATGGGAGAGAAAGGCAAGGCCTGCCTGAGCCATGCTAACTAAACTCCATAACTAAAGCTCTCCTGAGATACACAGGGGTACAGGGGTCTGCTGAGACGGCTCGCTGGTAAAGTACTTGCTGTGCAAGAATAAGGACCTGAGCTTTGGTCCTTCCACCTAAATAAAAGCTGGACACCACTCCTGCTACCTGTAACTCCGGTGCTGAGGGTAGGGGCAGGAGGTGGGTGGATTCCAGTCTAGGGCTGCCTGATCAGTTAGTCCAGCTAAAACAGATATCCGGATTCACTGAGCCTGTGTTAAAAAAAAAGTCTGGCCATATGGCGCAATGGTTAGGAGCACTGGGTGCTCCTCCAGAGGAAGAGGGTTCAAGTCCCTCATCTACAAGGCAGTTTTCAACTGTCTGTAACTCCAGTCCCATGGGATCTGACACCCAACACCCTTCTCTGACCATAGCACAAGTACATGTAGTACACAGACTTAAATGCAGACAAACACCCATATACATTATATATATGGTGGCGAGCAAAACCCACCCAGTGTCAACCTCTGGTATTCACACTTGCATGCACAGGCATACCATGTACATGTACACACACACACACACACACACACTCACACACTCACACACACACACAGCTGCAGCTAATTCTTTCTTTGACTTATTTCTTTAATATTTTTCTGGGTGTATGAAAAGAGAAGAAAAATTAAATGTAAAGGGAGAAATTTGGTCTGATTGAGAAGTTGCAGGAGATCAGGAGGGTGGAGAGCAGAGAAGAGGAGGGTAGGGGGAGGCCACAAAGGTGGGGAGGGCTGGGGGCACAGACAAGAGAAGCGGAGAAGGAAGGGCAGAGCTCTGCAAGGTGCTGTGGGCTCCCCTGCAGGGGGCACTGCTGTTCCCTGCGCAGCGCAGCCCGCAGCCCAGGGCTTCTTAGCAAGGGACAGTCACACATCTGTCTGGAGCGGAGGAGGGATGCATGTTCTACACCCTGACCACACACCTTCTGACGTACATAACTGATTAAGAAGCGAGGAGCCCCCTGGACCTCTGGGGTGGGTCACAGAGGAGCAGGTAAGACAAGCGGAGCAGATGGGTCACAAAGGGCAGGGCAAGCAGTGCTACCTGGCGTGTCACCTTTCCTGTGGCCAAGGACATGGGTCACTCTTCTCTGAACTGCCTTTTCTATCAAGATTCTGGAAAGAGATAGATAGAAGGCAGTACCAGACAGAGCACATTGAGAATGGGAGGATCAGCTGGCCTTGCTACCACGGCCACAGCTCTGAAGGCCGAATGAAGAGTGTTATCTTTTCTTCTGTTCTCATACCCGGGCCCTGAGGACATCAGACCCCAGCAATGGAACCATGGAATATAACCAAGAACAACTGCGCCAGGCCAAAGACTCTGAAGAGTCAGCTTGGGATGCACGTACCCGGTACAGCGAGTATCCCGTGCTCTGGGTGGCATTGTAAGTACCAGAGATGGTAGTACACTCAGGGAGATGGAGGGAGACTGGGGTGTGCTGGCCACACACGCACTGTACTTACGAAAAGAGGCTCAAGACTCAGGCCACTAGGCAATCTTTCCTAGTATACTCTAACCAGATTTTAAACTGATATAAAGAGAAAACTCCTGCTACAATATTGTTAGCCATGTAAAGATATTTCTGACAATCACTTCTACTAGAGTGACGTCATTTTCCACCAACAAGAAGTCACAGGGCAGTATGGACTATAGGGAGACAAAATTAAAATGCGAAATAAATTAAAAAGAGAGATGGCATTTAGAGTCTCACAAATGGTAAGGAAATTAGAGTCTCACAAATGGTAAGGAAATAGGACAGCCACAAGCTACTTAGTAACTGCATTTGAATGTATTGTATTTTATTTTTTTCTTTCTGCAGTTTTTAGAGACAAGGCTTTCTATAGCCCAGGCTGGTCTTGAACTACTGATCCTCCTGCCTCTACCTGCAGGGGTGTGGCACTAAGCTCAGGATTTTATTTTGACTTTCTCTGAGTATTGCTTTGGTGCTGCACTCTACCACTAAGGTGCCTCAGCTATGCCCTCCAGGGCGCTTTCAGCTTTATCCAGGGCCCATGGCAAACCCAGCCTGTGTATGGCCCCTGTTTACAGAAACCCCGAGAGCCTGCTCCACAACCAGAACTGGACATATGATAATAAGTTGCATGGGGACAAAACTGCAGCTCATATAACCTGACAGCTGTGTCACACCTGAGAGAACATGTCATTGAGTCTGAACTATGGCCATGGGTCATATGCAGCCAAGAGGGGGTGTGCACTGCCCAGAATAAAGGCCTAAACTTACTCCAAACACAGAGTATTGAAAAGACTTCTTGCAATTACTTTTTATTTATTTGTCTGTATGTGCATGAAGGAGAGTAGAGAGAGAGAATGTATACAAGCATGTGCAGGTTGTATGTGTGTATGAGAGAGGAGAGGGAGAGGGAGAGAGGGAGAGGGAGAGAGGGAGAGGGAGAGAGAGAGAGACAGACAGAGAGAGACAGAGACAGAGAGAATGCATACAGGCATGTGCAGGTGCTCTCAGAGGCCATCAGATCTCCTTGAGCTGGACTTGCAGGTGGTTGTGAGCCACCCAATCAGGGTGCTGGGAATTGAGCTTGTATCCGCTAGGAAAGCAGCTGGCATTATTAAGGGCAGAGACATCTCCCTGACCCAAGAGATGTATGTGTGTTTGCATGTTTGCAAGATTTAAAACATACAAAGTATGGCTCTCATAGCCGGAACCTTGACGATGGCAGGTGTTGCTGTAAATGTCAAAAGGCAGGACTCTTCCAGCTGTAGAGAAAACCCGAAGGCTCTGGGCAGGGAGGTCATGACATGGATTTTTGAGCCCATAAGCCAAATGTTTAACCGGTGTGTACACAGTTTACTTGCTGTGCAACGGTCAAGTAACTACAATGAACCACATTGGCTCAGAGAAACAGTGTGGCAGAAGCAAAGCTACTAAAAATCACGGACGGAGCCACAGGAAAGGGGGAATTCTATTACACAGATCCTATGTACGCCAAAGGAAGGCCATGCTCTCCGACGTCAGAGGGAAACAAAGCACACAACAAGGAAAAGGCTAGCAGGCTAACTTAGATATATTAGTCAAGAAAGATAGTGTTAGCTCAGATATATTAATTAAGAAAAACAGATCTCTGACTTAAAATACATAATTCTTTCCTGGTACTTGAAAAAGAAAGTTCTTTTAATCCTAGCATGGAAAGAATTAACAACTCAAGGTCTTAAATCAGGGCCATCTTTAATTACCTTCACTTAAAGAGTAGTGATGCACACACCCATTACGACCCAGGCCAAAAGCTCTTCCTGCAGACATTCTCCAGCAGGGAGGTTTGAGCGAGCCGCCCCATGCGCAGCTCTGAGGAGACAGAGCAGAGTGAGCAAGGATTTGTTTATGTTGAGGATTTGTGTCTCTCTTCCAAGTTCTTCCTTCCTTCGTTTTCCCCCTACACAGGCTCATTGCGTAGCTTGGGCTAGCTGCCAACAGCCTTCCTGCCTCAGCCCCCAGTTCAGGGACTGTAGGCGAGCCCCACTGAACATTCTCTCAGTTTGTGCTTTCTGGGCCTTCCACTAACAGTGGCCCAGATGCACAGCTCTGATACTTTCGCCCAATTCCTTAATGAACTTCAGACACAAAGGTTTAGATAATTTGGAGGAAGAAAACATCTAAGACACTGATTGGTTGTAGCAGAGGACGTCAGAGTCAGCACTTGGGGGTCTAGGCCGCCCAACACTGACATCAAGTCATCATTGGCAGCACGCTGGCTCCATTCTTAGCACTAAAATAAAACAAACAGAATAAAATAATCAAAGAAACTAAAAATACATAAATGGTGGTTTCTAGGAGGAAGCCTCTAGCAGAGCACCTGGTAAAGGGAAGGCAGGAGAATCTTAATACTAAGTTCAGATGTAAAAGCTTTTCAGGCAACTTCCAAAGTGACAGAATTAGAAAGAATTGCTACAGGGAGAACAATGAAATCTGTGCAGCAACAGCCAATCTCTGTCTGGATTTTCCCTGAGAGGAGACAGGAAAATATGCAGAGGAGACAGCCAAGCACAAGGTCAAAGTTAGGGGAATTATCTGAGGCCTGTCTACACTCGTGAGACCACAGTGTGAGTCACTGACTTCAGAATCCAGCTGAACCTGAGTTTCCAAAGCAACAGACACAAGTGAAATTAAATGCTTCACTTGGGAACGTAGTTTAGTACTTATTTAGTTTTATTTCTGTGCATGAGTGTTTGCTTGCATGTGCACACCTGAGGCTAGACGGTCACCAGATCCTCTGTAGTTACAGCTCCGTGTGAGCTGCTTGGAGGGTACTGGGAGGGCGACCTGAGTCATCTGCGAGAGCAAGTGTCACCTCTCCAGCCCTTAAAGTTGTAATAAGAGGACCATCTTAGAAAGAAAGCCCAATCAGTTGTTGGGACCTAGGAAAAATATTAAGGGCTAGATAGAATGTTAAGGCCTAGGTAGCAGTTACCTGGCTAGCCTGCCATTTATAAGGAAACTTTCTTATATGTTTCTACTGTTAGAAAGGAAGCTTTCTAATTTCTAATTTCTAATGCCAAGATTGACTACATATTCTGTTATGTTCTGTGTCCTTGGAAATCAATCACAATAGAAGTCAGTAGAACTGTTTTGCATAGTTACCCACAATAAGCTTGGACCCAAACCAACCACCCGACAGCCCTTCCTGCACCCATGTATAAGCTTTTATGGTATTTGCCCTTATAGCTGCCCTGGCATGGCTTCAACATAAAAGAGATACCTGCACCAATATCAAAAACTATTTGGAATATGACTTGCATTTGGGGTAGTGTCAAGTAAAGTTTAAGCTCCCAAGACCTCCCTGGAAACTGACATCCTAACTTGGCAAGAACAGACATGTACATCAGTAACTGACATCCTGGTTGGCAAGTTAAGACATGAATGTTAGACAAGTCCTATCCTGGTAGACAAGTTGAAACATGAATATCAGACAAGTTAAGTCCCCTGTCACAGTTGAATACCCCAACCAACGGGAGCAGGAAATCTCCTGTTCCTAAATCGTGAAATAACTTGACCCAGATGTTTATGGATTTGAGCTTTAAAACCTTGTAGGATCTTAACTTGGGGTCATGGTCAGTTGCTGAATGTTGACCACGGCCCTGGTCAACCAATCCTGGGGCATATGCTCAATAAACTGTCCTTGTCTGACTGAGATCAGTGCTCATGTGGCTTATGAGGAGACTCCTGGACCCCAGTACCAATGAACTAAACTGCAAACTTCCAACCCCTTTCCCACAGCACTGAGGCACTGAGAGCATTGTCTAGACAGAAGGCAGGTGAGGTGAGCTCAGGGTACCACTTCTGAAGCAGGTGCTCACAGCTGAGTCAGGCCAACCGGCCACACACCAGCAAAGCAGAAGCAAGAACAAAGACAGCTTCCTTGCAATATCACGTGACAGAAGGCAATGAATACTGCAGGCCTGGACCTGCAGCGACAATCAGCTGTCACTTAGTGTCACCTAAGTGGATTTTACTATCTTGAACTAACTAAAAATATTTCACAATGAGAGATGGGATTTCACAAAATACTGGAAAAAAAAGAAAGAAAAAGAAAAAAAGCAAGTTCCATGGGGAATATGACCAAAAATTACTCTGGGATTTCTGTGTTTTCCAGAGTCAACCCAATGATGAAGATAATACACAACTGGTTTGTCCTGTAGCTAAAATAGAGTTATCAAACGCACACGAGCATATGCAGAAGACACGGGGCTAAGAACTGAGTGCTGCGCACAGCACTGGGTTCTGCTGGCTCTCTGGCGAGCCCTCCTTCCTGATTCAGGGCCATCAGCACTTGCTAACAGCTTACCAGGAGGCCAGCTGCTCCTTCACTGAAAGTCACATCTGTTGCGGTGCCACCTTGGCTGTCCTAAGGTTTTAATAGCTCACATCTTTCAAATTAACATGTCTACTGGTATCTAATTAAAGATTAAGCTATTCAATTTGAATTTTTATTATTTTGCAGGAGAATTTAATGCATTCTAAAAATACATGCTTTCATTTAAAATGATTATTCATTAATTTTTATCACACTGTCTTTTAAGACTTTTTGGTAAATAATAAGTTTAAAAAGATAAAGGAAAAGAACCAATTTAAAAGGAATACAGTTGCAGAGTATGGAAAGTTAAACTCAGCAGTAATGAGTGGCAGGGTAGCGAGCTAGCAGCAGTAACAGAGTCCAAGGCAGCTGTGCCTGCTGCAACCTGCACCAGACCGACGGCGGGCACTCACCAGGGTTGCAGTCTGTAAGTAGTGAGCAGATGGACAGGAGGACTTTAGAGATGGTCAGGGCTGGACTCCAGTTGTCCTTGAGGATGTCCAGACAGATCACACCCTGGCTGTTGATATTACAGTGATAGATTCTCGTTCGGAAGGTGACCTAGGAGAGAACAGAAACCTGCTGTCACACTCACAGCAAACGCGGGACCCAGTGCTTCTGGGGATGAGCCCTGGGTGTCGCGGGGGAGTTGACGTGACCACATGAATGTCTACGAGCAGGAAATGGGCTTTGACTTGTGAAATGTTTTTAAAAAAATTGGTGGATTCTAGTTGCTTTACTTTTTACATTTAGAAGATCTCCAACCAGAAAGCTTGGGAATAATGCAAAGATAAATGTTCTTTAATACAGTTTTAAAACATGAATGAAGATATGCAAATATGTCACATGCCTTTTTTATACCTATTTGCAAATTATCACTATATTTGTTACTGTTTAACTGTATTATCTTACTGTATTATCATGATTTACACACCTATTCCTTATTAAATTTTATATTTTGAGTGTGCTATTAATATAGTCTTTTTCCTTTGACAGTGAGATCACTATACTTGTCTTATAATTTGGAAAGTTATGACATAAAAACACTTGTGGGGAGGTGTGGGACTCAGTGGTTAAGACATCATTGTTCTTACAGAGGACGCAGGCTTGGCTCTCAGCACTGACTGGCATGGTGACCTACAACTGACAGCAACTCTGGGTCTAGGGGATCCAATGCTCTTTTCTGGTCTCTGAGGACACCAGGTACCCATGTATGTATGTAGATACAATACTTATACATATAAATTAAATAAAATAAAAAGCTTAGAAGAAATAGCTAATATTCAAAACAAGTCCAGCTCAGTTTTGGCTAAGCAGTAGTGAGATTTAAATGCTACTTATTATGTATGACTATAAATTTGTACCGCTCCAATTTATAAATAAAGCTTGGTGTTCTAAGCACCAGCTGTAGACACTCTGAATTCATAATGGCTCAGAACCAGGAAAAAACACACATGACAGACAGCCCTCTGTGGAATCTACCACTTAATCAGGAATCCAATATCCATTCAAACATTAGGAGCTAGTGTAATTTGTATGATGTCACATTCCAGGAAGGCTGAACAACAGTGGCTGGACATCATACCCTGTCCTCAGCCAAATCAGAACCCAGCACCATGCCAGGCCATTCCACACATAGATCTCAACTGTCCAGAAACCTCCAAGAAAGTAGGACTAACTTTCAAAATGCACAGCCAAATGAGCTGCGAGAATTCCTGGAAGCCACAACTAAAGACGAAGACCATCAGTCAGCAGTAAGCAGGCAGCATTGTGCTGGGGTGGGTTTGGGGACAAGGGAGGGGATGGAGGGAGGCAGACAGGCTTCATACAACGAAGGCTTTACGTTGATACCATCATGGAAGTCAGATGGGATCGCAGGCCTGTATGTGGCCAGGGGTTTAACCCAGGGCCCGCACTTCAATCAGGACACCCCAGTGGCGCATCTTTGAGCACGTGATGCCTTAGAGGAGAGAGCAACGCCACTAAAGAGCTGCCGCCACTCGGTGACTACTAGGACAAGTGTCTGCAAAGGGGCTGCTGGGAAGGAGGCAGCGTATTATGACAGAATACACCAGGAAAATAACAATTTGGAGTCAGTTGTAGCTAACCAGCCACAATTTACACAGTAAAAGCTGGTAGATCAATGAGCAAATGACATGTCTATGATCACAGAGGAAAATTTCACTTTCGCTATATAACTGTTAGGTCAACCGGACCAAATATTGGTAGGAATCCTGAAAGTTTAAACCACAAGTAAAATCAGGGGACTGAATGATGGCAACCATGCCCTTTGACGATTAGAGAACACATTTTCATGTCAATCATGGATGAAACACCTATAGACACTGGCTACATGCTGAGGTACAGAGCAAATCCAAGATCTTCCAAAGAATGGATATTAAAACCATAATGCTAGTCAGAAGCCATACATGAAAGAGTCCCCAGTAACCCCTGGTCATGTTTTGAAACAGGAAAACATATTTGCAAATAATTCCCTTCTCTGGTTTCTTTCTGTTTTTGAAAAAGAATCTAGCTGTGTAGCCTAGGTTGGCTCGAATTCTTGGCCAGCCTCTCCCAGCTTCGCACCTGCTTCATTACCAGTGTGCGCTACCAAGACCAGGATGCAAGTAATTCTCTGACTAAAATCAAACCCACCCAGCCCCCCCCCCCCCCAGACTCAGCCACATGAGAAGGCAGATATAAAACTCTTGTGTTTTTTTTTTTTTTAGCTCAAACAACAAAGAGATAAATAGACATGCACCATTTTAAATGTATATGTTAGAAAGTGAGAAACTCTCTGAAAACCGAGCCAAGTGTCTGACCTAGAAAAATGGAACAAGGGAATAAAACAGAAGAGAATAATGAGATGAACAGAAGTCAGTGAATAGGGAAGGCCCAGGGTGATTACAACCCTCAGGGAGGCCAGCCTGCTCCCCCAGGGTTAGATTACAGGATTAGTGTTTATTACGGTCATTGTGAATAAAGACCTGCTCATGTACCTGTGACATGGAAAACACCCACCAAGAACTAGTTAATTACTCTAAGTTAATTCTCACAACAAGTCAGTGAGACAAGCATCAACCCACTGTAAAGTTAAGGAAACTGAGACTGATACTCTGTAGCCTCAGAACCTCTGTCCTCCACCCACACTTTGCCATTAATTCTGGGATACTCATAAACTCTACTGTAAGAAATAATACCGAGAGGCCACACACATTCTTTGTCCAGCTTCTTACTATTGCATATGCTGCAGAACTATCCTACACTGCAGAAACAGGCATTTATGCATTCCACTGATTCCTGGGTCTTATTTTTATCTTATATTTATTTCTAGATGTACTCATGTGTATATCTCCACAGTTAAGATATAGAAGGATCCTATCATAAATACTTAGTACTATCTTTAAAAATGTAATCTTTGATAATTGTATACATTCATATAACATATCTGGACCATATTCCCCCCCACTCTCCTGTGAACATTTCCCAAAACTTCCCACCCCGCATTCATGGCCTGTCTTTTTGTGTCTTGTAACCCACTGAGCCCAGTGCCAGCAGCCGCTGGAGGGTTGGCTGTCTTGTAGGGTTGGTTGTGCAGGTCTTGTTCATGACTGCAGCTGCAAGTCGTATTCAGAAGACAGAATCTCACATCACCCTTTCCACCCCATCTCCCTTCACGCTCCCGGAGCCCTGGGCCTGATGGTAGAATGTGTTCATATCAAATATGCACAATGACTGTCTTCTCTTAGTTCTTTAATTCCTGGCTACCTTAGCTCTCTTCTTGTGGCCAGAATGCTTCAACAATGGAATTATGCAGCACTGAACCTTTCAAATTGCTCCATTCATCCAATAATCCCGAGAGTCACCACATTGTTGTATGTCCCAACAGTTTATTTTCTATTGCTGAGAAGTATTCCATGACACAGATATGTCAGTTTGTAACTGTCCTATTACTGTAAGGATACACTATGACCAAGATGACTCCTTTAACAGAAAGTGTTTAACTGGGAGCTTGCTTACAGTTTCCGAGGGTTAGTCCATGATCATCATGGCAGACAGGAACGCGCTGGAGCAGTGGCTGAGGGCTTTTCCCCCCTTACATTCTTTGTTTACATTTCAAATGATTTCCCCTTTCCAGGTTCCCCCCTCCCCACAAATCCCATAAGCCCTCTTCCCTCTGCCTGTTCCCCAATCACCCCTCTCCCACTTCTCTGTCCTGGTACTCCCCTACATTGCAGCAGGCCTGGCTCTTAAAGCACACTTCCAGAGACACACCTCCTCCAACAAGACCGCACCTCTTAACCTTGCAGACATGTCATAGACGGGGTGGGGGTGCCGGAGTAAGCATGTAAATATATGAGGCTATGATGACCACGCTAATTCAAGCAGTCACAACCACTTACTAAGTGAAGGGCAGCTAGATATTCAGAAGACAAACAAACAAACAAACAAACAAAAAAACCAATAAAAAGCAAAGAAACCCTCTGTTTCTCCCACTCACATACAATACAGAATATTTCTATGATTACATGTGGGGTGATAATTACCTCTCACAAAAAATTATTTGACACCACTGGGTTAATTCAACTTTGAAAACTTGCCCTTGCAGGGAAGTCAAATGCCATAGCTTAGAGTCAGTCCTTTACAGGACTGCCTCCTGTCTCAGACTTCTCTCTCCAGTCTGAGCCTGGAGAACCCAGAACCAACTACCCACAGCTGGGTTGTTTAAGAGTATCTTGGTGGTTGCTTTTCTTGAGACAACCTGTCTATGTAGACCAGGTTGGTCTGGAACTCATGATCCTTGTGCTTCGGCCTCCTGAGTACAGGCCTGGCATGGACAACCAGACTCTGGTTGACAGTGTTTTCAGTGACGACTGTCATTTAAAGATGAGATGGAGATAAGCGTGTTTACAAAATAAAGAACCACCAAATTGCACAGTCCTTGGAATGTTCTGGACAGTGAGTGCTTTACTTGTGTTTCCAAATGCTGATCGAAGAGAGATTCTCTTGGGAGGGTCATCTTCTATCTTGACAGGTGCCACTGAGTTCAACAGACAGCTTGACTGTTCACATATGTTCTGGTGTAATGGTGTTCCTAGCCCCACCTTTCGGAAGTGAGCAGACTCATGGTCCCGAGTCTGAAGCAGGCGCCGCCTCTGTAATGTGACCTAGGATCTCTCTCCAGGCTCTCCCTATCACACCCCTACTCCAGTCCCAGGCTTGCCATGGCTGGCCTCACTCTACTGAACTATTTACTGAAGTACTGTCTTTCGACTGTTGTCCAGTGCAGAGCTTCCCACAGAGCAAGAGCCCACTGTGTGCTGAGCAGATGTGAATCTGAAACGGATCAGTGCTTGGGTACAAAGGCAGAGTCCAAACATCTTAGTGTTCCTTAGAGAGTTATAACTTTTGGATATTTAGAGAACTGGGAAGAATTCTGGAGGAAGCCGGAATCTTTTCTGTTGATACTGTTGACACAGGGTCTCACAAGTAGGTCATGCTGGCCTTGAACTTGAGATCCTCCTGCTTCAATTTCAGAAGCTGGAATACAGGTATGTAATCCAAGGCATGAGACATTGTATGTGGCTATCATTTTTATGTTTGTTTGTTTGAGACAAGGTCTCATGTAGGCAAGGCTAGCCTTCAACTAATTACGTAGTCTAGACTGTCTTTGAACGGCTTGCCGATCCTTCTGCCTCCTTCAACTGCTTGGGTTGCAGGCGAGGACCACAAACACCGCGTCTGGTTAGGAAGATGCTCAGAACTTCTTCTTGTCCTGTGCAGCTTTCCCACGTTTTCCAGTAGATCATTTCAGAAGATATGTCACAAAAATTAAGCTGGTAATAGGAATCTAGTAAGCATTCACGATTAATATTTTACTGTTCCAATTTTTATTCATAAATTCAAGAGACAAAAACATGTGTTTTAGTCACATGAACAAGGATGTTCTGCAATTGAGGGAAAACCCTGCTAGTGATGTGCCTGAAGCAGCCGGCACACCCCGCTCCTGAGAAACACAGGGAAACACGCAAGAATCCTCACAGCGAATAAGGGAGTACATAGCTTTGGACCAGCCCTTCAGAAGGATGCCTAGAGGATCAACAAATAACAAGAATTTTCAAGGCTGTGAGAGTGCTGGCACCCCACCTCCCAGCTCAGGCCCACCACCCTCCCTCCCTCAGGAGGCTGAGTCTGTGTGTCCTCTTCAAACTCTCACATGATCACAAAGCAAACGCCAGCGTCAGTTGACAATGACTGAATTCTGTGCCCCAAATAACTCTCAACTACAGCTGTCCCCGGACAGAGTTCATCTGCTGACGGAGCAACGGCTCTCATTCCTCAGGAGTCAGGGGATAACTTACAGAACATTCCCCATACATTCAGGCATTCAAAAACATGATTTGACTAGACTGACACAGAAAATGAATTAACTTAGCAATGGCTGATCCCTAGGTTTGGCAGGTATAGTCTTCCGAGAGAGAGAGAGAGAGAGAGAGAGAGAGAGAGAGAGAGAGAGAGAGAGAGAGAGAGAGAAGGAGGGAGGGAGAGAAGGAGGGAGGGAGGGAGGGAGAGGAGGATCAGGGATGTGTCAACGTCAGAGAGAGAGAGGAGCGAGAGATAAGAAAGAGAGGAGGATCAGGGATGTATCAACATTAGAGAGAGAGGGAGGAGGATCAGGGATGTGTCAACATCAGAGAGAGAGAGAGAGAGAGAGGGAGAGAGAGAGGGAGAGGGAGGGAGGGAGGCAGGGAAGGAGGGAGAGGGGAGGATCAGGGATGTGTTATGTGATATGAGAAGGTGCCATGGGCCAGGGGATGCTAGGGGTTCACAGAAGGGCGCACACACTCCCAGCATTAATTCGCTGAGTGGGACATGGGCAGTGAGCTGAGCGTCAGGGGTCGACAGCTGTACCATTTCAGTACCATTGAGCCTCAGAGCAGGCACCGCAACACTTATTCCTGGGTTCCGCCAACCATACTTATTTACGGAATAATGTAAATTTATCTAAATGTAAATTGGAAGGAACAGACAAGATCCCATTATCTTTCTGAAAAAAAAAAGTAAGTTTTATGTTTGTAGACACGTGGGGTGGTAGTTGTTTATCTTAAGAGATTAGCAATCCAATACTTATAAAGCACAACACAAAATATTTGTAAAACTGGCTAGAAGATTCACATTTTATATGGTCCATAGCAGCATAGAAGTAAAATATATTTTACCATGATTTAAAATCAAGCTGCCTAATATGTTGACAATATGGTAAATTTATGGCAATTCTAGAATTGGCCCGACGCCTGTGCCCTTGGTGAATGCTTCAACACACAAAAGGCACATCTTTTGTGGGGGAGGGGCTTGCGGCAAGGTCTCACCTTATAGCACTGGCTGGCCAGGACCTTGCTGTGAAGACCAGGCTGGCCTCAAAGTTAGAGAGCTCCACACACTTCTGGCTCCACAGAGCGAGGACTAAAGGCGTGAGCTGTTACCCTCGGCTGGAAAGGCACATTCTTTTGGGAGCAGCTTTAAATGCTATGAGAGTTTCCACATCTATTAGGAGCCAGAGTGATATTTACAGTATGAAGTTTAAAAGTACCCCTCAGAGACTGAAGGAAAGGCCATCCAGAAACTGCCTCACCTGGGGATCCATCCCATATAAAGTTACCAAACCCAGACTCTACTGTGGATGCCAACAGAGGTGCTGACAGGAGCCTGACACAGCTGTCACCTGGGAGGCTCTGCCAATACCCGACAAATACAGAGGGGGAGGCTCTCAGCCATTGAACTGAGCACAGGCTCCCCAACGGAGGAGCCAGAGAAAGGACCAAAGGAGCTGAAGGGTTTGCAGCTCCAAAGGAGGAACAACAATATGATCCAACCAATACCAGCAGAGCTCCCAGGGACTAAGCCACCAACCAAAGAGTACACATGGAGGGAGACATGGCTCCAGCCACATGGGTAGCAGAGGATGGCCTCATTGGATATCGATGAGAGGAGAGGACCTTGGACCTGTGAAGACTTATTGCCCCAGGGTAGGGAAATGCCAGGTCAGGGAAGCGGGAGTGGGTGGGTTAGTGAGCAGGGGGAGGGGGATGGGATAGGGAGGTTTCAGAGGGTAAGTGGGGAAAGGGGATAGCGTCTGAAATGTAAACAAAGAAAATATCTAATAAAATAAACAAATGAATAAAAGTGCTCTTCACAGAAATCTGTATCCAAAAACAATGCAAATGAGAAATAGCCGAAACAATAAAATATGGTTAAGGCTTTGCAAGCAGATTGCATTTATTACACAATTTAATTTTCACCCACTAAAATATTATTATTCTAATTTTAAAGAGTAAGAAACTGAGTTAGAAGCTTGAACGGCTCAGCTTGAACGGCTACAGGCTCACTGAGTAGAGTTTAGTAGTGACGAGGGCCCCAGAGAGGCGGGAAACACGAACGTGTTAACCTCCTGATTTTAAAATCCGGCAGGAAGAGAGAGAGAGTTCTAGGTCTGTACGGGTTACCCTGAGCTAGGAAAGCTGATGATGTCTCTCAACAGCAATTTTGGATGGACTTGTGATGAGTCAGACGGATGTGTACAGATCTTAGAGGAGCTGTGGAGGTTCTGACACACACCGGCCCAGACCCCGAGAGTGTGGAGGATGATGCAGTTGAGAACAAGACAGCGTGACTTGAGAACTGTCACCTCACATCTGTCTAACCGTGGCCTGATTGTGATGTCAGTGTTTAGAGCAGGCCGTCTTCCCTCCAGAGTGGAGAACACTCACAGTGGCTGGCTGGCACCATGAGCTGAGGACTAGTGTGAGCAGTCAGGCAGGGAGCTTACGGAGAGGGGGCGAGGGGACTTGCCACTTCTGTAAAGTTGAGTGTGTCACCTTGTCTTGTTAATAGATGCGACTGAAGTGAGGCGATCTTCTGACGAAGATTCTACAGCACAAGTTACAGCAGACTAAAGGCTTCTGAATGAAGGGATCTGCTTGTAAAGTGAAGAAGCTGTTTCTTCAGGCTTTTCTGAGGTCCTGGGGACTATTAAGCCAGGCCCCAAACCACCTGCCTTGAGGAACTTGGTTTCTCATTAGTGACTATGAGATAAGGCAGGAGACAACTGCAGGAAAAAGACTCGGGACTGGACTAAGGAAGGGTGGGCTAGGACTCCCACTGGGGCCATTATATAATATATATAATATATAATATATATATCCACCTGGCCTGCCAAGGGCCTGCTCCTGGGAGGTAGCTGCCACTCACTCGTCTTTCCTAAATGGTATCTGTAACAGCTTCTATTGCTGTAATGAAATACCATGACCAAGACAACTTATTCAATAAAAGTGCGTAATTGGGCTTGTAACTTCACGGTTGAGTCCATGGTGGCAGAGTGAAGGCGAGGCAGAGGAACAGCTAAGAGCAGACCTCCCAAACCACAAGCAGGAAGCAGAAAGATAATCTAAACCAGGGCAAGTCTTCTGAAACCTTGAGTCAGCTCAGTGACACACCTCCAACAAGGCCATCCTGATCGTTCCCAAACATTTTGACCAGTTGGAGTCCAAGTATTCAAACATAAGTGCCCACAGGGCCACTGTCATTTAGACCATGATATTATGTTAATGACATATATGATGCAAACTTTCGGATACTACCAGCTGACCAAACCAAGACATGAATAGAGGAGAAACAATGGAGAAAACACAGTCAACGCAGTCCACAGTCTAAGCCCTTCATGGCAGATGAAGGCAAGTCTGATTTTGGTCATGGCCAGCTTATCTCTGAGCAGCTGCTGGGCTGAGGTGAACAGGGACAAAGAGGGAGTGGAGAGCCACAGTTAGCCGGATAGCGCTGGACTCCAGTCAAGGCTCCATGCACTGAGACCACACCAGGAACTGTGCTGCCACCCGTCATACCGTCATACCACTTTGTGCCCCACAGGCAAGGAATGAAGAGTGGAAGAACATCATTTCGTGACATCATCCCTGTCAGGAGCACATACACCCTTGACAGCCTGCTCTCAGCGACTTCTCTCCACTCACTGCTCAGGACGCCTGACTATAGAATGGTGCCACCCACAATTGACGGGGCCTTCCCATGTCAGCCGATCAAGACAATCCCTGTGCACGCCCCAGGCCAACCTGCCCTAGAGACATACCACCATCACCAAGTCTCGGCCCAGGAGACGACAGGCTGTGACTGTGGCTGCATCCACAGACCATGCCTACTTGCCGCTGAAGTCTCTTCCCTCCTTCTGCCCTCTTCTCATCTTGTGTGAAGTTATTTCTCTGATTGCTATCACCACCTTACCAGTTATCTTGCTTCATTCACATTCTAGGAATTCCAAAGCCTACCTTGGGGTTTAACTTTTTCCTTCTTCCCGTATTTTCTATAAGACTACTGTCCTAAAAAATAGGTTTGATTTCCCTAAAGCTGTATGCATGCTCCCATCTCCTTTACATACATGAAAATAATTTTAAAAAAAAAAACAACTAAAGCAAAAAAAAAAAAGAGTGGGAGTAGTGGTGGTAGTGGGATAAGGCAAATCGTGGTGACTGAGAACTGTATAGAAAGACACACACACTCCATTTCCTAGCCTACCACCCTGCAGAGTCTTTATCCCTAAGGAAATCTGAAGTCATCTTAAATACACAGCAGGCTGCTTTCCTCCTTTCTGAGATCTGCAACATGCATCTCTGTATTGGAGGAAACTGGCTGCCCAGAGAAGATGCAAACATCAGCTCTGAGAGCAAACAGTTGCACCATGCAGGGCTTTTATAGACGGTATAGGCCTCACTTTACGGGAGCCCTTAGCTGCGCGTATTAGCTGAGCAAAGATCTTAGGAGGTGTGTTTCTGCAGAGAGGCTAGCAAACACTTTTACTCACAGGAGAATAACTGTATGTAAGAATCTATATAAACAATTTATATAACATACTGGTTTTTATTGCCTCTAGGGAAGAGGAGAATGCCAGCATATATTTGTTTGATGAACAAATTAACTTGAAATATAGAATATTTACTTTTACAACGAGGCCATAAGCATCATAATTACAAGCAGCCACAGCCCACTAAGAGCATCAGTCAGGCTGACAGCACCTTTCTTGAGGGGTGATTATTGAGGCTGTCAATGGACAGTTCCAGTAAGTTTCATAAGGAAACTATGTTTTGTTACTTAAGTTTTGGTTTAGGTTAAGGCAAAATTGTGATGAATACTGTATTAGTCAGGGTTCTCTAGAGTCACAGAATTTATGGGTAGTCTCTATATAGTAAAGGGAATTAATTGATGGCCCACAGTCTGTAGTCCAACTCCCAACAATGGTCAGCAGCAGCTGTGAATGGAAGTCCAAGGATCTAGCAGTTGCTACAAGGCAAGGAGGAGAAGAAGAGAGGGTGCATCTTCCTTCTTCCAATGTCCTTATGTAGGTCTCCAGCAGAAGGTGTGGCACAGATTAAAGGTATGTGCCACCCCACCAGGATCTGGGACTTGCTTTGTCACAGATGACTTTGAACTCAGAGATCTCCTGGTCTTCCGGGATTCATAGTCACCACACCTCAAGATCTCCATGTCAAATCTAGGTCAGAGTTCATTCCAGATATAGTCAAGTTGACAACCAGGAATAGCCACTACAAATATTTTAGCTTGTAGAGATTTATAGGCATCTTTAACATTAAATGAATCACTATGTTAGAAGATAAAGGACTGACAGATCCCACAGGTTTGTCGCACATCACTGCATTGTATCGCCTTTAAATAAACAGAAACTGAAAACTGAGAGGTAAGACCAGCAAACAGGTCTGCATTTCCAGGGGAGTCCTGCGCTTCACTCGGATCTATGAGAAGAATGTAAACGAACACTTTTGCAGAGGCTGGTATGGTCGATGTTTTATATATATATATATATATATATATATATATATATTTTTTTTTTTTGTTAGCATTATTTACTAACATATAGATTAAAGAATAAAGAAGTCAACCTCTTAGTTGTGATAGATAATAAATATATTAGAACAATAAAGAGGAGACTCATTATCACACTAATAAGGTTGGAAAGGGTATACATGTTGTAGTTCTACAACTACAAGGACAGATGGCCTCACCTGCGTGGGCATTGTAAAACTAAATGAACAATATTGTTTTCCAAACATGCATCTGAAAGCTGTATCACTACTTTTTAGGCATATGATAGAATATTTTTGCTTTGACTCGAAGTAATTATATTTTCTACTAACCATGAAAATCTTCTGATAGAGCACCTCAGGAACTCGGGGTGCATGCACCTCTTTCCTTAATTTTCCCTAATATCCATAGCATCCTCTTCCTTTCCTGCAAGGTGATCGGCAGTCAGAAAGTCACCATGTGTATTCTGGAGACCATGCCAGAAAGATCTTTGACTCTTGAAGGAATCTCCCTGTTGAAGTGTGTGGAGCAAGTGGACCTTGCCACCAGACACAAGAACTGGTAAGGGTGAGTCCCAACCCAGTGAAACTCAGGATCGAGTATGGGAGGCGTGGGGCTAGCTGCCTGTCAAACTCTACCAGCTCTGGATCACATAACCACAACACCCCACTGAGAGGACCACAGCAATCAGTCACTTAGCATAAAAACCTGGAGTTCTCCATGCTAATGAGGGATCTAGAATGTTTAACCAATGAGTTTCTCTTTCTGGGCACTCCTTCCCTCAAAAGGCATTTAATCCCTGGTTGACCCTTAGTAAGGTGTATGCATTTACATTTGCCATCAAATAAAGCACTTTGGACAAGCAAGGACCGTCTCCATCTCTTCAATCAAGGACTGCATCAGGAAAGGGGGTGCTGTTATAAAGAGCTGTACCTAAATGCCCCAGAGAAGGCCTCTCTCTCAGGCCCTCCAGTCTCACTCACTCACTCACTCACTCACTCACTCACTCAGATTCTCTCCCGGCCTCCTGAGCTCTGCCTCCCCCTTCCTGTCTGGTATGTGGACACCCCGAGAGGAAGCGTGAGCCAGGGACACCTGTTCAAAGCTCCCAGCAGTACCAGTGGTGTCTTGGTACCCAGGAGACTGGGACCCGCAGCAATTGTGCCAGACTCTGCTGTTTTCTACCCGGAGAAACACCGACTGAGGACCCCCATTATGGACTGCATTTTGCTTCCCTTGAGCAGTGAATTGGTGCTCCTGGCACCCCAGTGAGAGGTACACACACACACACAGACACACACACACACACACACACACAGTCTGGTAGTGGATTATCTCTGTACCTTGAAAGCTCTCTTCCCAGCTTCCATGCCCATTGGCACCTCAACTGGTATCTGTGAGGCCATGGGACTCTGGGACAATGATAAGATGTGACACTTAGGGAAGGGTATCTCAAAGGCTGACAAGCACATCTTCAGAACACTACACATGCTCTGGTTAGCAAGAAGCCAGATGCTGTGAAGAAGGGAGAAAAACTGAAGATCAAAATAGATGGGACTAAAAATAAATCTAAACTTGGAGCAATGCTTTCCTGGGGGTGTTCCTGGCTGTCTGCAAAGGTGATGCCACGGAAAAGGGGGTGCACCTGAACTGTCACATGGCTGACTTAGGCAGCAACTCCAAAGGCATCCTGCCAGTTCTGCTTTCAAAATGCTCAACAATGGTTCTCACGCTGGCAACAAGCTGGCCATGAAAGAGCTCATAATGCTCCCAGCCAGTGGGCATATTCCACTTCCAGGGAACCATGGGCACTGCAGTGGATGTTTACCACATCCTGAAGATACCATCAAGGACTGCAGGAAAGGTGTCACCAATGTGGGTGACATGATGAATGTGGGTGTTATCCTAACCATAACATCTTGGGGAACAAAGAAGCTCTGGGGTGGTGGTTGCAAAGGGAAGGCTGACCAGGCCATTACCAGCATGGATGAGGATGCCTCTGAGTTCTTCAGAGATAGTAAGTACGACTGGGACTTCAAGTTTTCTAATGATGCCATCAGGTACATCATGCCTGGCTGTCTGGCTGACGTGTAGAGGTTATCCAAATGGAAATATGCAGTGGTGTTGATTGAAGGCACCCTTAGACTGGGATGCCTAGGAAGCCTGGCAGAAGTCAACAGCCAGTGTCTGTGTTCACGGCTGATGGTCATCCCACAGTGACCAACCCTGGGCACATTGCCAAGGCTGTGACTAAGAAGCCCTGAAACGGCCCCCTGCTCAAAGTGAACAAAACTGGTTCTGTGACTGAGTCTCTGGAGGCACGAAAGCTGGCCAGTGTGATGGTCGCATTACACTGGAGGGAATGAAGACACCGTCACTGGTGACCTGGTGGTGGGGCTCTCCACTGGGTACATCAAGGCTGATGCACATGGCTTTCTGATCCTAGGACCAGGACAGATACTATCAGATCCACAAAACTGAGAAGGAGCTGGGAATCAAGTCTAAATTGGCCAGTAGGTCCTTCAGAAATCCCCTGGACAAACTTCCACTGGCTGGCAACCTCCTCAGGCACCACTGGCTGCCTAGACCCTGTCCTTGCTGTCACAGGGGAGGCTGGAGGCCAGACCTGGGCTTGCTGGACCCTCACAGGTACTCCTCTGCATGTCCTTGGAGGATGGAAGCCAAGTCTGACTCCTGACGCCCTACGGGAACCAGCCCTGTAACCACGTGAATAGTACAAACATGGTTCCTGTCACCTTACTTCCCAGCTAGTGTCTGGAGCCCCTGACCTCCAGCATGATTTCCTGTGTGGCCACAGGCAAGACTCTGTGTGGTTCTGTGCAAAATAAGGCCTCGGCAACCCCGCAAAAAAATCATCTTATGAAAGAGGTTAAGAGCTGGGCGTGGTGGGGCACGCCTGTAATCCCAGCACTTGGGAGGCAGAGGCAGGCGGATTTCTGCGCTCGAGGCCAGCCTGGTCTACAGAGTGAGTTCCAGGACAGCCAGGGCTACACAGAGAAACCCTGTCTCGAAAAAAAACAAAAAACAAAAAACAAAAAACAAACAAACAAAAAAAAACCAAAAAAGAAAGAAAGAGGTTAAGAATAGAGGATATAAGATACACCTAACACTGCTGAGTGCATTTACTATCTATCTATCTATCTATCTATCTATCTATCTATCTATCTATCTATCTATCTATCTATCTATCTAAACAGGGTTTTTCTACATAGCTCTGACTGTCTGGGAACTCATGTAGATCAGGCTGGCCTCAAACTCACAGAGATCGACTGTTTTCAGTCTCTTGAGTATTGGGACTAAAGGCGTGCACCACATGCCCAGGTCTGAGTTTTAAAAGATGACATTTTTATTCCTGTTTATTGTTTCTGTTGTTCTTGTTACTGCCTGGCTGGGCATGAGCCAGGGCTTTATGCTAAGTTGCCACTTCCCCCGAGTCATACATTTCATCTTACATCTTCAGCTTGAAGCAGGAGCTCCATTTTCCTGAATGCTGATGCTGTGACGTACCTTTGCTTCCTTCACATGAAGATACTTTTGGTTAGAGATTCTGCTGGTGTTAGCTTTTTTTGTGATAGAGCTTCGAGGCCTTTGTGCTTCACTGACAGTGTCTAGGGACATGCTCTGATCTGCCTTGCAAATCCTGTCCATGGTCACAGCACTATCTTGCTGAAGTAATCTCCGAAGCTTGAGGTGCTGGTGTTGCTTAAGAAGAAATTTTTGTAGGCCAGTAAGATGGCTCAGCAGGGAAAGGCACTTATAGTAAAGCCTGGCAACTTCAATTCGATCCCATAACCTATGTAAAGGTGCATGGAGAGGTTGCAGAGCTGTCCTCTCACCTCTGTGCACATGCCGTCAACAGGCACCATTACTTACCAATCATGCACAACACGTCAATAAATACATTTCATAAATATGTGTGTATTAGTCAGGGCTCTCTAAAGTGTCAGAATTTGTAGAATGAATCTCTGTCATATACATAATGCACACACACACATACACACACATATAAGTATATATGAATGGGATTTATTGGAATGTCTTACAGGCTGAAGTCTAGCTAATGTAAAAATTTGCTCTAAACAGAAATCCCAAAATCCAGTAGTTGCTCAGTTTATAAGCCTGGATGTCTCAGCTGGACTCCTGCTTCTACTGGAATCCCAAAGATGTAGGCTCCAGTGACCACGAAGGAATGGACATGCTAACAAGGAGAGGGCAAGCAGACAAAGAGCAAACACTTCTTCAGCAGAAGGCATGGCCAGATTAAAGGTGTCTTCTCACCTCAAGATCCGGACCAAGTGTCTTTCTACTTTAAAGTCTAGACTGAAAGTAGATTCATCCACTCAAGCCAAGCAGAAAATCTCTCACAGGTGTGCCCTCCATTTCTGGATTGTGGTTTATTCCAGATGCAGTCAAGTTGACAACCAGGAATAGACATCAAAACGATTTAAAGAATTTTACAAGTAAATATTATAATATTGCAAACACTCTGTCATTCTCTCATTCACTCTTTCTCCCCCCTCTTTAATATTTTTACCTCTTGAGGAAAAGAAGAAAACTGCCTACTAGTTTTGGATCTAGAAAGGCTACAATGGAGTCACATTTAGGTAAGACAACTTTCAACGGCCATTAGCTTTCAAAATGTGCAAATGGACTTCAGTATCTTTGAGGCAGATGCAATATATAGTATGCTCATAAGAAACATTAATTTGAGGCTAGAAAGACACCTCAGTGGCAAAGAACACTGGCTGAGTTTGAGAGGACCCAAGTTCATTTCTCAACATCTGACCGGAGGCTCACAAATGTCTCTAACTCTAAATCTGGGACACCTTCCTCTGGTCTCTGCAGGTACCAGACACATGTGGGACACGTACCTCAAGTAGGGAAATACTTATACACTCAAAATATAAACACAGATCTTTTAAAAAAGAACCATCATCCTGGTTACATCTTTTAAAGTTCTATTGATATATTTTTTTATCATATACTAATATGAATGAAGTATAATTTTTATGTCTTTATCTTATTTTTATAGTTGAGGGAAGATATCATTAACACATCTGCATTAAACTAATTCCAGGAAGAGATGATGTCTATACTTGATAGGAGCAAAAAGTCTACATTTCCATACTTCACAACAGCCACTCTGAGTCATGAAAAACTTAGTTCTTTCTCTACCACCTGTTGTGTCTAGCTATACAGTTTTTCTTCAAGGCTTCTCCTGCCTCTGTGGGTTGCTTAATATTGGTGTTACAAAATGTGTATGCTGCAAAAAGGCAATGCTTCCTATGTTCAACCTTTTATTTAATAAAAATTAAAATACAGTGAACAGACTCATTAATGCTAACACTTTCTCAAACCTATTCTACATGATAGACAGGAACAACGTGCATACTCATTTTTATTTTACCACCAAAACCACTATGTTTATTCTAAAGGTTCTTTTTGGGGATAAATTACACAGTTACTGATTATGTCAAGTTTAGAGGTGACAACCAATGCTGGAGCATTAGTCTTCCAAGGGAAAAAAAACAATGAAAAAAAATCTAAGGTCAGCTGGTCAGGACTGAGGCTAAGCAAGAAATGCTGATTCCTGCCCCGTGACGGTATCTGTGACCATCTCACTCCAATACTTAGTCTTGATTTCCACCATCTTTCAACTCTTGTGATTCCTGCCTTTGACCAGCTAAGAAACTTTTCTTCACACCAGTCAGAATGGCTAAGGTTAAAAACTCAGGAGACAGCAGGTGTTGGTGAGGATGTGGAGAAAGAGGAACACTCCTTCACTGCTGGTGGGATTGTAAGATGGTACGGCCACTCTGGAAATCAGTCTGGCGGTTCCTAAGAAAACTGGACATGACACTTCCGGAGGACCCTGTTATACCTCTCCTGGGCATATACCCAGAGGATTCCCCAGCATGCAATAGGACACATGCTCCACTATGTTCATAGCAGCCTTATTTATAATAGCCAGAAGCTGGAAAGAACCCAGATATCCCTCAATGGAGGAATGGATACAGAAAATGTGGTATATATACACAATGGAGTACTATTCAGCAATTAAAAAAAATGAATTCATGAATTTTTTAGGCGAATGGATGGAATTGGACAATATCATCCTAAGCGAGATAATGCAATCACAAAAGAATACACATGGAATGCAATCATTGATAAGTGGATATTAATTAGCCCTGAAGCTCTGAATACTGAAGATACAATTAGCATATCAAATGATTCCCATGAAGAAGGAAGAAGAGGGCCCTAATCCTAGAAAGGCTTGATTCAGCATTGTAGGGGAGTACCAGGACAGAGAAAGGGGAGGGGGAAAGATAGGAGAATGGATGGAGAGAAGAGGACTTATGGGACATATGGGGAGGGGGGAACTGGGAAAGGGGAAAGCTTTTGGATTGTAAACAAAGAATATAGAAAAAATATATATTCATATATATATATATAAAAGAAACTTTTCTTCATTCGTGTTGTCCCGACGCCCACGCTAAGCCACCTATGTGCCTATGTGCTGCTCTCTCCGGGTCTCAGTTCATGAGGAGCTCTCACGGTCAGATACTCCTCAGCATCTCATGGACCAAGACTCTGTTTAAAGTACTATGGACCTTTCAAGACACACTGATCTAGGTGTGGTAACTCACTGAATTCACCTTTCCTACATGTATGAGATTTCGTGTTTAAGAGGAAGGGTGGAATACATGAGTCTTTTCCAGGGCCCTAGAGTTTTATTATCTCAATAACCCGCCAGTGTCTATTACCTATGAGAAGACTCTGTCTTCTGTGGACATCTCCCCGTTGATTATCCCAGGTCACAGTACTCATCACTTTCTGATTGAATTTTACATTTACTCTTATACTTTTGTGTGCTTGTCTTTTTTCTCCTGTGTAAATGGAAGGCTGGAAGGCTATTTGAGAGCAGGGCATGTAAATGTCTTTAAACTATCCAGAGTACCAACCACTGTACACATCGCATAGGATGGTGTGTGTGTGTGTGTGTGTGTGTGTGTGCGCGCGCGCGCGCGCGCGCGCGCGCGTGCTTATGCTTATTGGGTGAACAAATAGTACTAAGCTGTATAAATATATTTACCAATGAAAAATTTTATATTCAAATATTAATTCAATGTAGGCATTTTAGGATGGATGTGGACCCTTAGGCATTTGCAGACATGACTAGAAAGTGAGTTTTAATTCTGTGTAACCTATGATGGGTATTTATTGACTGCCTTAATACGTTTCAAAAACTTGCTAACATAGGAATTCATTTGGTCAGCCTAGGTAGGTAAGACTCTTGAAAATGGCTTAGTGGAAAAAAAAAAGCCACAAATTCTGTTCCTTTTGTTTTTCAACCTGATTTCACAATAATCAATCTGCTAACAAACTAAAGGGGTAGTTATTGAACTCCACGTTTTTGGACATTGATCTGTATTAGCTTCTAGGGAGATAATGAAAGAAACAGAGTATGCTCTCCTCAGTCCTGGCTCGAAGGCTTCCAGTCAGGACCTTGCTGATTCCTTCAGATGGAGCTGTGTCTGCTGTAGCTCTCACTGTGCTGATATCCATAGGACAGCGGGTGGCACATGTGCCCATGGTGCTAAGTTCTGTGAGGGTGGGGGTTGGGCTCGGCTATTATTCCCAGATAGACACTCTTTATGTTTTAATGCTTGAAACATTGAGATTAGAATCACTTCAAAGGTTTAAGCAGATCTAGAAATAAATTTTAGGGGACAAAAGATCTTTTCGGGCAAGTGCAGGACAAGGAAGAGAATCAGTCTTGGTAAATGATGATAAAATGTTATCAGATGGCAAACAGCAAAGATTTTTAACTCTGTTCAATTACATTACGTTCCATTTCTTTCATTAATGAGAACAATGGTGTGGTTTTAAACAAAACTCTAGAAAGGATTATCAAAGACTGTTTGATATACCTCAGAAACAATATAGATTGTTTCTTATACCTCAAAAATGAGGCTGTGATCAGCAGGCCCAAGCTTGGCACTGACAATGAAGCGAAGCCCACGGGGCCAGTTCCTTTCTAGCAGCTTCCAGACAGAGCATCAGCGCTTCACTGCTACAGGGCCCAGTTCTTTGAATGGCTGACGGCCCATCACATACAGCGTCTCATGCAGACTTTCTGTGAAAGTCGGGCCGCTCTGGACCTCTCAGGCAATGATGGTCAGGTAGGCATATCAGCAACTACCATCTGCATAGTGTTAAAGCCCATGGCCTGGCTTGGCAATCATAAATTAAAGCTTTATGGGGCAGTATTATTTATAACCAAGGGGACTGTAAACAACAGAATCTAAAAATCAATGGGCTGCTGCCAGGTTCCCTTGAGCACACCCCACAGGCAGAGCTCTCTCCAGGCTGAACAGCATCTCGGCTTAGGAGACATGGAGTTGGCCTGACAGCAAATTTAGCCTGTTTTCTGTTGTGATAACAAGAGTCTTGAGATTGAGCAATTTATAAAGAAAGAGAGTTTGCCTTGCCTTAGTTCTGGGAGCCAGGAGATGGAGAGAGTGTGTCTGGTGATAGTCTTCTTGCTGATGGGCACGCTACAGACTCTAAAGGTGCTCCATTGCAAAGTAGACCATGCGAGCTCATGAGACTTTCTCCATCTCAACCATCCCCAAAGGTTCAGATATTACAGCTGGACTCAAGAAACCTCAGCCTGGCAATTACATTTCAGCATCAATTTTGGTGAAGATATTCAAACATGTAAAGTGAAAAGTGCCACATCTGGATAGTTGAGCATCTTTTCAATGGGAGGAGGCACAAAAGGACAGCTCATGAAAACTATAAGATGATGTGGAAGACAAAAAAAATAACTGAACAGTTACTGTAGGGATGGGTGTCAGCTGAACATTCAGCTTATGAAGACAACAAGGCCAGTAACTGCTGCCTAGAACGAGGTCCAGAACAACCCTTAGCACTCTTCCTGTCACAACTAAAAAGATAGCTGTCATTCTGCTTCCTGTGTCTATCCATTAATTTTTCCTGTTCCTCAACTTTTAATAATCTCGTGGCATCTTTATTTGAATGTCATACTTGTGAGGTCCATGTGTGTTGCAAATTCTTCTACAACTTTATTTCATGATCATATGAATACAGCACTCTATCTTCCCATGCTACTGTGGCTCCCTCCACCAGGTAATTTTCTGTTCACATAAAGCAAGTATCAGCTGTGTAACACAGAGAGGTGGAGGCAAAGTCTAAGTGTGCTTACCCTAAGTTTGGAAAATTAGCATGTGTGTTGAGCTTTCATGATGTGACTTTAAACTCTGGAGTTATAAAAATGGCAGAGAAAAATAAACATGTTTACAGGGGATATCCATAGAAGGAAATACTTTGTTCCTGAATTCTTATCTTGCTCTGAAAGTTTTGCCTATGTATGGAGGATCTAAACCTATACTGAGAAATGTCAATTATTTGTTTATAGTTTGTGTCAGCAGATGGTATGCATAAAATATTGCCTAGATATTTTAAAGAAGCCAAGAACATCAAATTTCTAATAAGATGGGAGTAAAAAGCCCTCAGACTTCTTTAGGGTGAATTAGTTTCTTGGTGAGACAGGCAATAAGACTGAGGCCAGCCCTGGCAAAACTGCATTTTAAGCATCTAAAGATGGACTGCATTGCTATCTGATGTCCTAAAGTAAAATGTTACTTCCTGTTCAGTTTTTTAAATGGCACAAGAGCTTCTCTGAAGAAAAGAAAGCTCATGTCTTCCATGTGCATCTAATTCTCTGGGGAAAAGGGTAGAGTGGAGATAAGATGAGACAAGACAGGGTGGGAAGTGAGAGACCATGTTGACTGAATATTTCAACATTATAAAATACAAAAAGGCAGCAGAGAAAAAAAACCAGATTGTAGAAAAGTTCAGAAATAATGAGGAGGAGGAATACGAATTCATTCTATCAAATCTACTATCTGTAAGACAGACTGTTCTTTGTTCTTACTGAGTTGAGGGAGGGTAGAAAGACAATGTGACGGCTCCGTTAGTTGTGTAAAGTCATCAGGAGACACAGAGGAGAGAACCCTGAAACCGAGGCAGAGGGATGAACCTGGGTAGGACAAGTGTTGGTAACTCCTAAGACAGAACAGTGGGGTGAGGCAGGTGGAAAGAGCAGGGCCCTGTGGCAAGAACTCTCTGTGTTCCTCTTGTAGGAGACAAAGGGGCCTGACAGACGGTGACCTGGTCCTTCATGTCTATGTTTATCTGTGTGACAGTCACACGCAACTGGAGTGCTTTGGGATCCTTTTCACTGCCCACTCGTATCACCCCTGCTGAGTCATGTCTGCCCATCTAGTCCACCTCCTGCTCCATGTAGTTCTTGTACAGACAGCCACAGCTATTGTGTGTTCATGACTGTAATGGTCATGTGATATCGACTGTAGAATTATGTTATGAAAATACTAAGTCCAAGCTAGGTGTGGTGGTGTGTGGAGCAGTGGAGTGTGCCAGGAAACTTGGTAAGGTTGAGTGGATTCACCCCCGAACGCTCTGACCTGAGGATGTTAGGCATTTCATCTACTCCCAACCAGGTCTCTTCCACATGACCACGGCACCCCATAGAGAGGACTGGAACAATCAGTCACATAGGGGAAGGCCCCCAAGCCCCTCCACATGCAGATGAGGCCTCCCTAACATCTCAGACCAAGCCAATAGAAAGCATCTGCCTTTAGACCCCAATCCACCCCCAATTTATATAAGACCCTGTCTGTCCACAAGGAATAAAGGTGCAAGAATTACTTCATCAAAGATTGTCCGAGAGTGGCTGTGGTATAAGAATTATAACGTTTTGGGGGAAGAGAGTTCTCTCCCAAAGCTTTGGAGCCAGCTGCATAACATCTGTCCGCTCCAGAGACACAGTGGCTACCTCGACCTGACTATCCTTTCCTCTTTGGAAAGCACAACCCCGTGGCCACTCAGGATGGGCCAGAGCTATACAGATCTCTACAGACTGGCAGTGGGGACTCTAGAGATGGGGACAAGAAGATAAGGCGTTCAGGGCCATCCTCAGCAACACAGCAAGTTTAAGACCAGCTTGGGCTACATGAATCAAACTACAAATAACTAAAACAATAATCTACTAAATCGGAAAAAATTATGTCACCTAAGTTTTACGTAATGCAGTGCTTTTTACACGCTCTCAATAAGAATGCAATTATGAACACACATTGGTCCGTCCCTGTTGGAGTGGCTAACAGGGTTTTGATGGGCAATGTTGCAACTGCTTAGCTTAATATTTGGGAGAGTAACCTATTGATTCCTGTTCTAGGACTTTATACTCTACATATTTTTAAAACCTATCCAAAGATAACCAATGAAACATTACTTGTGAGAAAAAAATTAGAAATAATTACCCATTAGGAGTAATTATTACCAATTAGAAATTATTGCCAATTACCAATCAGGGAGTCTGCTGGATGACAAAGCACAAGGTCAACAAAGTACTATGCAAGCATGACACAGACCCACATATGTGGGACAGTCCTCTGGACACTCAAGTAAGAAAATATGGAAAACAGAACAGGGCAAGAAGTGTTAATAGTTCTATATGGTCCTTGAGCTGTGTAACATGAGTACACACTTTAGGAGGTTTTTTTTGTTTGTTTGTTTTGTTTTGTTTGTGTTTTTTGTTTTGTTTTTTTTCGAGGCAGGGTTTCTCTGTGTAGCCCTTGCTGTACTGGAACTCACTCTGTAGACCAGGCTGGCCTCCAACTCAGAAATCCGTCTGCCTCTGCCTCCCAAGTGCTGGGATTACAGGCGTGCACCACCACTGCCCAGCCACACTTTAGTTTTTAAAGTCTATCTTAAAAATCCCTAAGAGGCAGCAGAAAGAATGGAAACAGGCAACCTCAGGAGATAGGAGGTTTGGGGATCCTCCAGAATGCACCAAAAACCTGGAAGATGAGAGACTCTCAGGACTCAAAGGGAGGGTTCTTAGATGAAATAAATGCCCAGCAGTAGGGAGAGGGAACTTGTAGAGCCCACCCCAGCAGGAAGACAGGGCATCAAATGAGGGATGGGGCCTATCCCACAGTCACAACTCTGACCCATAATTGTTCCTGTCTGAAAGAATTACAGGGATGGAAATGGAGCAGATGCAGATATTTGTACACAACCAATGGACAGAAGCTGCTGACCCCTGTGTTTGAATTAGGGAAAATCTGGAAGAAGCTGAGGAGGAGGGAGACCCTGTAGGAGTCTCAATTAACCTGGACCCCAAACACTGGACCACCAACCAGGCAGCATACACCAGGTTCTATGAGGCCCCCAACACATATACAGCAGAGGACTGCTGCGTCTGTGTTCAATCGGAGATGATGCACCTAACCCTCAAGAGACTAGAGGCCCCAGGGAGTTTAGAGGTCAGGTGGGGTGGGGGGTCAAGGGCGGGGACATCCTCATGGAGATACAGGGAGGGCAGAAGGTATAGAATATGGAATAGCGGGGAGAGGGAGGTTGGATGGGGGGGGGGAATAAAATCTGGAGTGTAAAAAGTAAAGAATAAAACACAAAACTGTAAACAACCCAAGAAATCTGGGCCAATCTTTGCTAACATATGGAGTCTATAATAGAGATGTATCCAGCAGTAGAAGAGTTCTTCTACCAAAGCCCTGGGTCCACCATCCACCACCATTTCCTCCTGGCTGTTTCTCCTTACTTCCTATGAGACAAAGCCCATGTAATATGCACATGACCACTTTATAACTAACACTGCTTGCTCCTGTCCCCTCAGACTTGCTACAGCTAGACTCTGAAGGGCTGCCACCATATCCAGAGACCCAGCTCACATCTGAGATCGGATGATCAGGGCACTGGGATTGGTAAGCAGTCCTAGAAGAAGGGGGTGCTGTGCTTCCCTCGACATGCACAATACTTTTCCTATCCCATTTCTTAAGTGAGAAGTAAAGACGTTTTCACCTTAAGTTTACAGCCCATTAACACAAAGGTCTGTTCTAAGTCTTGATCTGGGCCTAGAGACCTTTCTTCTGGGCCTTTCTCTCAAGGTTTGAGACATTTGAAGCTGCTTAGACTTAATTCTAGTGAAGGACTTTCTCTTCAGGAATTCTTTTGGTGTTATCTTACTGTCTTTGTTCTTCTGTCACCCAGGGACATTCGCAAACAATTGTAGCCTGTGACTAGTGAGAATGGCACTTACTAGCTTGTGTGTGTACACTGAAGACATCGATGTAAATAAACAGTACCTGAACGTCCCTGTCGCCTGCTCACAGAACTTCCCTGTCCAAGAGTGTCCTTTGCGGAGCTCAGCCAAGCTATGCTGGCAGTAATACCCATCAGCACCAGCTCTCAGGAGTCAGAGGGGCTGAGTGGGAACGGCCTAAGAGATGACGCTGGCCTGGGCAACTAGCATCTTACAGGAGGAGAATAGTGCCCCAACCACAAACTGCAACATAGTATAAAAAGCTAGAAACACACATGGTCCTTTCCAAAAATACTAATTCAATTCTTCTTTCAGCCAGGTGATAATGTCCTCTTATTATACAGGCATATTTAATTTGGTTTATAATAATAAAGCTGGTATTCCTTGCACACATGACATCAAATCCTGGAGTATTGGTCTTTTTAGGGGGAGGTATATTACAAGCTCAGTTACCACATGTGCAGTTTTAGAAGCATGAATATAGTAGTGCTTCTTTTCTGAGACAGGCTCTTGCTACAGATAACCCTGCTTGCACCAAACGCATGCTCCTCCTGACTCTTCTCTGAGTGCTGAGATGAGAGGCACACACCACGGTTATACCTTGTTGTACTGATCATCTACTTAAACATTTCACACCTTAAACGACAGCATTACATTTCCTAGGATTTATAAAAAAACAAGCATAAACCAAAGCCAAACAATATCCTGTCCCAAACCCTAGAGAGAAACACAGAGCAGAACCAAGTACTGTTGACCCACGGAATGAAAGCCGTACCCTGGCCAACTTGATACTGAGAATGAAAGGTGGTTCTAACAATCAAATATGAAGATAGCCTGTAAAACAGGAAATGGTTTCCCTTTTAGTTTAGGGCTGGAAAGTAATTCAGAAATCAGCACTTAGCATTCAACATACATTGAATGCCTCACTCTATGAAAATCAGAAACATATTTGAGAAAAAGCATCATTCCTCCATATCTCCCTTTTCTCGTTTTGGACAGTCTCTGTATGTAGACCAGGCTGTCCCAGGACTGGCTATGCAGCTCAGGCTGGAAGACCAGCAAGTCCTCTTAACCACTGACTCCTCTCTCTTCAGTATCTGTTTCCCCAGGCTTCTGAAAAAAGAGCTCTTGGCAAAATTCAAGAGCAGGCGTCAAACTTTTAAACAGCCTTTCCTCCCTGAACCAGCTCCTGCCTTGTCACTTCCAAGCAGTCTGACACTCGGCTGAACCTGAATGGAGACCTGAGAAGTGGTCCTTCTCCAAGGATTTAAGGAATTTATATTGGGAATGGAAAACCCAGTTTAGAAAGGGGTTGTGTTCCATTTCCTGCATGCCATTTACCCCCGAAAGGCATTGTTTTTTATATCTACAAAGTGGAAAATGATCTATATTCTCTTTATGTTAAGAGTTGTATGGGTTAAATGGATCCAACAAAGGTCTGATCTACCAGACACTGCTTTGTCTAATAGAAATCCTGTTCTTAGGGAGTTTTGGTGAGAACTGCAGGAAGGAAAATACAATGGACAAAGAAGTACAGAGTGCGTGAGCAAGACACGCCAGAGCGAAAGCCAGCTCTGAAGGCCACGGTGGCAACATTTCAGAACCTACGGACACTTAAATTTGTCACACAGGAAAGCCTCTTTTGGGTGGTATTTGAATAGAAATGAAAGGGGAAATGGTGTGACCAGATACAATTCTGGGAGAATGCAAAAGCAGACAGCAGGAAGCACAGACACAGGGCCCGGGGAGGAAGCAGGGCTGAGGGTCTTAGCAGAGGGTGAGGACAGTGACTTTGAATGGAGACTCTTGTGCTCCTTCAACAAGCCGGAAGCCACTAAAGGGTTTGAACAGAGCGGGATACACAGAGACTCCCACCACAGGTGGAGCTCTATATGGGCAAACTGTACAAAGGCAGAGACCAGCTAAGAGGCTGCCACAGAAATCTGGGGGAGGGGACATTGTCACTTGGGAGGGGTCACTAGGCAGAGGCAATGGAAACTGTTGAAAACTGAGCCAGGATTTAGTCAGAACAGTGTGCTTGAGAGACCAGGGATAGCTGTGAGCGTAGGCAAGTGGTGTGGCCATTCCTCAGAAGGGAAAGTCTGAGGGATTTTGATTTCTGGAATGGGATGAAGGTATATGATCAATAGTATTTCTTAAGATGTACTAACTTGTGATGACTACTGACATTCACGCAGACACGCCAAGCAGACAGTTCAGTACATAGAAGAGACTAGATCCTGATCAAGCGTGAAAGAACATATGCTACTTCCTACAATCCTGCATTCTTGATGCAAGGCTGGAGTGCAGGAATGGGCAGCTGGCACACACAGCTCTTTGTGAAAGTTACAGGGGACACATGCACTCTTTTTCTTTGTAAGGGCATGACAATCACTGAGGCAGGGCATGGTGACACGCCTCCTTTCGGAGCTTTAGTTAGAGACCTGTCAGGCTTCCAAATGCTGAGGGTCACCATTTCTTATTGTAACTCATCACCTCCCTTTTTCATAGGGAGCCTTTACTTATCCCTTAAGGTAAAAACTAACCAGAACAACACACACACACACACACACACACACACACGTATAACATATATAAATTATTTCTTTTGTTGTGGTAGCATAGTTAATATCTTTTCTTTTCACATCATATTCCATTATTAAGTATCTAGGTTAGACCTGAAAAGGAAATCACTACCATTGCTTGCTCCCTTCAAAATAAGCTACACTCCAAGTTACTTCAGAAGGCAACGAAGTGCTTGGTACCTTTTGTAATGAGAGCTAACTTTAAAAGCTTCTTAATACTATTCTTTGAGACTTTATTGCATCCTAATATGGAGGGAGAGTGCGTAAGAGTACATGTGCATGTGTGTGGTACACGTGTGGCGGTCACAGGACGGCAGACATGCAGGGTTGGCTCTCTTGTCCTATGTGGGTCCTGGGAACTGAACTCAGCTTGTCATACTTCATGGTAAGCACCTTTATCCACAGAGTCAGCTTTACTGATATTTCTCTTAATTTTGCATATACAAATACTTCTGTGTATATATGTGATGTTAATATTATTGTAAAACACCTTAGGTATACACCTTACCATCCCTTCTAGAGAATATCTAGGGTAAATGCTGCTACTTAAAAGATATTTTCTAGTAATGTGTGGATACTGACACAGCATGTTTGTTGTGTACACAGGATGCTTGAACAAGTGAGAACTAACACACGCACTTAACTGTCTCCACACCTGAAAGCTTGCCCATCTTGAATAAAATTTCCAGATTCACAGGGAAAGCAGAGAAAGCTCTGTGTTTCTATTCTACAAACTTCTGACCTATTACATAACCTCATCCTTTAATTAACATGTATGTCATTAAAATATCTGGAACACAAAACATAAAAAAGAATGCAATGACATTTTCAAATTTTTGTTTCCTTTTAAAAGAAAAAGTATATGTACAAGAATATGACATAGTCTGTTACTACATTTTCTGCTGGTTATATCTGAAGTGGGACTTTTAAGAGAAAGTACTTTCATATTCTTTCCTCAAATGGACAACTAGAGAGCAGGACATGAAAGTGTGACTCCTTGCTGGTGTCAAGTGAGTGCAGGTCAGAACATGGAGGGTGCTGTTTTTCACATCTCAGACTGTTAGAGATTAAACAGTAGCAAAGTTCTGTCCCACAGTCAGGTGATGGCCATGATGTGAACTTAGAGTTTTTCTGGAGGGTAAATTTGTCAATCTTTATCAAAACTCTGTAACTGAGCAACCTACCCAGAAATTTCATGTCACTAAATGTAAAATACAAGAATACAAAGCATGTTAATTATCAGGATGACCCCACATCAGCAAGTAGGCACTGCCAGGGTCGAGGAGCTGAAGCACAGAAGGCCAGTTCTATTGTGGTACGTTTGTCCAATGGAGCATTATATGTTCTCTTAGAGTGTAATATAGTGGCATGTTCATTGGAAGTATGTAGCAATAACATGGAGCCATGGGATGTGAGGGACAGCTTTGATCAACGTTTGTACATGTATGTCAGCATGATACATATCAATATGGATATACATGAAAAAAGAATGAAAAACTCCAGATAGATACACTAAAACTGTGTGAATAGCCTGTTTGGGGACTAAATTACATGTACATTTTTTTCATTTTGCTTGTTACAATTGTACTTTATTCTGTAACAACTTGAATGCTAACTTGAAACTTGAAAACAAGTGTACAGATTTTGAGAACAGAAATACTTGCGATGTGACTAAGAAAGTAAATTACCACAAAATACAAAGCTATTTCTACTTCATTAAATAAACAAATATGTGAATCGTAACACTGAAAAACTACAAGTGATGCTGAAAACCATTAGGTGTATCAGTTGACTGCACTGCCCTTTTCGGTTGTAAGGTAGTCTTCCCGGGCAGAGCCCACTCACTTATCAGGCCTGGTTGCCGAGAGACTGCTCAGTGCTGGCATGACCCGAGACTGCTCAGGGCTGGCATGACCCGAGACTGCTCAGGGCTGGCATAACCCGAGGCTGCTCAGGGCTGGCATGACCCGAGACTGCTCAGGGCTGGCATGACCCGAGACAGCGTTGGCATGATCCGAGACTGCTCAGGGCTGGCATGACCCGAGACTGCACAGCGTTGGCATGACCCGAGACTGCTCAGTGCTGGCATGACCCGAGACAGCGTTGGCATGACCCGAGACTGCTCAGGGCTGGCATGACCCGAGACTGCTCAGGGCTTGCATGACCCAAGACAGCGTTGGCATGACCCAAGACTGTTCAGTGCTGGCATGACCCGAGGCTGCTCAGGGCTGGCATGACCCGAGACAGCGTTGGCATGACCCGAGACTGCTCAGGGCTGGCATGACCCGAGACTGCTCAGGGCTGGCATGACCCGAGACTGCTCAGTGCTGGCATGACCCGAGACAGCATTGGCATGACCCGAGACTGCTCAGGGCTGGCATGACCCGAGACTGCTCAGGGCTTGCATGACCCGAGACAGCGTTGGCATGACCCAAGACTGTTCAGTGCTGGCATGACCCGAGGCTGCTCAGGGCTGGCATGACCCGAGACTGCTCAGTGCTGGCATGACCCGAGACAGCGTTGGCATGACCCGAGACTGCTCAGGGCTGGCATGACCCGAGACAGCGTTGGCATGACCCAAGACTGTTCAGTGCTGGCATGACCCGAGGCTGCTCAGGGCTGGCATGACCCGAGACAGCGTTGGCATGACCCAAGACTGTTCAGTGCTGGCATGACCCGAGGCTGCTCAGGGCTGGCATGACCCGAGACTGCTCAGGGCTGGCATGACCCGAGACAGCGTTGGCATGACCCGAGACTGCTCAGGGCTTGCATGACCCGAGACAGCGTTGGCATGACCCAAGACTGTTCAGTGCTGGCATGACCCGAGGCTGCTCAGGGCTGGCATGACCCGAGACAGCGTTGGCATGACCCAAGACTGTTCAGTGCTGGCATGACCCGAGGCTGCTCAGGGCTGGCATGACCCGAGACTGCTCAGTGCTGGCATGACCCGAGACAGCGTTGGCATGACCCGAGACTGCTCAGGGCTGGCATGACCCGAGACTGCTCAGGGCTGGCATGACCCGAGACTGCTCAGGGCTGGCATGACCCGAGACTGCTCAGTGCTGGCATGACTGGAGACTGCTCAGTGCTGGCATGACCCGAGACTGCTCAGTGCTGGCATGACACGAGATAGTGCTGGCATGACCTGAGACTGCTCAGGGCTGGCATGACCCAAGACTGCTCAGGGCTGGCATGACCCGAGACTGCTCAGCATTGGCATGACCTGAGACAGTGCTGGCATGACACGAGACAGTGCTGGCATGACTGGAGACTGCTCAGTGCTGGCATGACCCGAGACTGCTCAGTGCTGGCATGACCCACTTCCTCTTCAAGCTGACACAGCACTTCCAGGTTCAGAGTCTCTGTGCCAGACAAGGTGCTGCGAAGCCCTCTGTGACCTCCACAGTGCAGTTAGTTCTCACTGCAGGATAGAAAGAGAACTTGCCACAACAACAACTACAACAAAAATGTATCTTGTTTGACTAATTTTGCTAGCATGGATAGCTAAATAGATAGAGTTATATTTATTTATGTACCTCTGTTCTTGCAAATAATTTTACTAGGCGCTGTTCAAGATTTTTTTTTTTTCAGATTGCGAGGAAAAAAAATGTTGCATCAAGGAGAAAAAGAACCCAAGGTAGGACCAGGGCACGGATGACACAGAATTCGGCCACACTGGAAGTGGAGTTAGAGAATGCAGGCACATGCTTTGAAAGTGAACCAAAGCCTATTGCACCGACTGCTCTCGTCTTGGAAAGGGATCTGCCTTTGAAATACAGCTCTAAAACTGGTTAACTTAGAAAGTGACACTTTTTGCTTTTTCAAATTTCCTTTATGATTCTGGAAAATGAACATTTAACTTGGGATTCCACTTGCCAAAGTTCAATTTTCCCTTACAGGCTGTCCAGACCAAATTAGGTGGGGGATAGGGGTGGTGGTATAATTCAGCTTTCTTTGGACACTTTGGACAAAGAGAAGCCAGTGTTGTGGAAGTGGACCAGTCAAAACTGGACCGCTTCAAAGTGGGTGCGGTTTTTGTTTTTGTTTTTGTTTTTTTTTCCATGAAGAACAGACACCTACATTCCTGCAGTGCACAGCTTCATTGTCTACTTCTGTCCCTCTCGGCCAGCCATGCTAGTGTGTGCCCTGGTCCACACGGAGTTCCTGGCACATCCGAGGACAGACAGCATGTTCCCTTCATGCTCTGCTGTCACCGGTGAATCCTCTAGGGTGGCACAGAGAATATGGTGCAAAGACGGATGTGGAGCTTCTGGGAAACCTTGCCAAGTCAAATCTGAGTTCCCACATCTACAGAGAGCACCCAGGTAAGGCTGGGACACACTCCCTCAGCAGAGAATTGAGTCAGCTAATGAAGACAATTGTGACCCACCACCTACACTATTCCAAAGGTCAACAGACATTCCTGCAGTGACAAGCTCAATTATAACACTCCTAAAAATGTCTCATTAAAGGATCCCAGCTTCGTAGCCCATGAATTCTATTATATGAATATAAAGGAGGTCTTGCCTTTCTATCTTGATTCATCAGGATTACCCACCCCATTCTCATACATGACAACTTAATCTCTATAGTTTTATTTTTGTTGTAAGCGTGTGGATATTTTGCCTGGATGCGTGTCTGAGCACCACATGCAGGCAGTACCATGGAGCACGAAACAGCATGCTGGGTACTCAGGAACTGGAGTTGTAGGCAATTGTTAGCTTCATGTGGGCACTGGAATGGAGCCTGGCTCTTCTGCCAGAGCAGTCTCTTAGCCTCTGAGCCTCCTCCATCTTGCAGTTTTCACATAACCTTCCACAGTCTCAAGGCCTCTTCAAGTGAAATTCTTTGACCCAATGTAGTACTTCTCACTTTCAGCTTTACCCAATCTAAAACCCACTGACATCCAGGTCATGGGTGCACACCTGAGATATCCTCTCCACTAAAAAGGTCACCCCGGGCTCCTGAGAGACAGACGCCTGGCTACATCTTCTCTCTCTTTCACTCTATACCCCAACTTGCAGAGGCTGCCAGAGAAAGGTCCACATGCCCCTGCAGGAGGCCTATAAGCCATTCCAAAGTAAAGTAGAAGGATAAATGGCTCCTGTCCACTCAGGAAGACAGTAAGCACTAGTTTTTCTATGGCTTTGTTCTGGAAACCTTAGTCTAGGTGACCTTGGGGCCAGCAGCCCGGTAGGTTTGCATAAGTGCATTGTGTAACGTGATAAGGAACAAAGGTTTGGGGTTAACTTCCTCAGCTCAGATCTGGATGCCCTGATTGACAGTCCCTTGCACAGTGCAGACAAGTTGCTGGAGCTGTTACATTTTTTTTGGCATCAGAATGCTCTCTGGGCATCAGGAAAAAGGAAAGATGAAAGTCAAACAAGAAGAGTGAGGTGGGAGGAGTGTGGGGAGTGTGAAGGCTGACCTGCAGCCCAGCCAGGCCTGTGTCAGGTGACTAACAGGAACAGCCAGTGAGCCCAGCGCCTTTCCTCTGCCAGTACGCAGCATAAGTTCTAGTAGCCTAAGGCGGCGGAAACGAACGAGAAGATATCCTAACGTACACAACCTTATCTTAATAGGAGAAAAATTCTATGTTTCAACCACACTGTACTCTTGACTTGTGTTATGCATCAAAGAAGTTACATTTCATTAATGGGCCATTATCAGAAAATGCATGTCTATGTATACATACAGATTTTGGCATTAGGGATTAAACCCAGGATCTAACCAACAATTTATGCTCCAGCCCTCAAAATATTTCCAAATGAATTATCAAGATATCACTACAGTTTCTCAGGCTTCAGGTGAGCAGCGGGATTTTGGCAGCAGCACAGCACCAGACAGGTGTGGTCATCCTGTCTGTGAAGTCTCCTTTCCCCATGGTCTGGCTTTACAGCCTGGAGTAACTCCAGTAATTCCTGGAGTAATTCCACTTTCCTATTTTACACATACACAGCTAAAATATGGTCTTTTCTATAGTATTATTCTGTAATATTAATCATATTAATGCAGAAAGGAGATAATGAGAAAAGAGCAATGAAACTTGTGTAAAGTTAAGGTCGAGGAACAGTGTATAATTTCTCATGTTTTGTTTCCTTTTAAGCACAGTGGGTTCAGGGAAGCTGCCTACGCCAATAGAGCAGATATGAAACCCTATATATATGTTTAGTATGTACATATCACAACACAGATTGTCAAAATGGATGAACACAACATACTGACCTTAGGGGGTTTAAACGGATAATCTGGTGAAAAGGTAATGTCAAGAAAGAACACCCCGCCTTCATACACAGATCCGGGGGGTCCCAATATAGTTGACCTCCATTCATAAATGTTGTCTCCTTTGGGTCCAGCACTGAAATAAGACACACAAATGAGATGTGCTTAGAAATTACATAAAGTTTGGAATTAAAAATATATATATTTATGGTAATAAATTGAGCCATTTCATCAAACATAATAAAGTTAATACATTAATTTTATCTATCTATCGTATTGTCCCTGTCAACATCATTATTCTATAAACAAAACATGCTGATATTATGCACCAGCAGGGCTGAAGGTCCTGTTTACTGTTCACAACCCAAACACTGTGGAACAAGCTTCCAAGGACACTAGCTTTGTATAAATATGAAATTATGTGTGACGACCTGAAAAGAGTCGCACAGCCCTGGGGGCATTGGCAGAGAATTTCCAAGTGAGAAAGTCTAATGCAGAATGGCCGGCCTCAATCTTCAACTAAGCACTGAGAACACAGACTGGTTCCTGACAGCCACCAGGGAACAGCCACCACTCAGGAGACCCAGACAACCAGAATCTCTTCTTCCTGCTACCCCATTTCCTAGATAAGACATGTTATTTCATGATTGTATTTTATAACTTCTTCTCTGTTCCTCCCTAGAATAAAAATTCCTTGAGGAGTAGATTTTAGCTACTAACCACACATTTGTTGGGCAGTGACAGGCTATTGGCTGGGCAGTCATGACTGCGAGTGGCCAACAAATACCCATGTCTCCAGAAATTCACTAAGAAGAATAAAGCCCACGGTGACTGTAAATGGTGCTACTTCTTTTCAGTGAGCAGTGCCACAGGATGAGTAGAATTTGGCTTTTAGCGCTAGGGCCCAGCTCAGTGGTACAGGGTTTGCTCAGTGTTCTAGATCTGCAACGCCACTGTTTCGCCTGCCCCTGAGGGGTGGGGAACCCGTGATTCCTGGAAAGGTTTCTCAGGGTTCTTTTGGTTTTATCAGGTTATTATCCACAATGAAATCTTCATCATGTAATGGAGTGGACTGCATTATGAATGCTTGGGAAAGAGTTTATTCCAAATGTCACTGCAACAAAATTGATCACAACCAAGATAAGATTACATAGTGATAAAATTTTTTAATGCATCACCTCACTAGCAATCAAAGTAGAAGGGAAAACTTTATTCTCACAGGTTTCAGGAGACCTCCACTCCTTTCTCCCTCCACTTTCTTTCTTCTGGAATCCCTTCCCTTTTCTTCCACACAAAAGTAAAACCTTTACAGACTGAGTGACAGTTCATGTTTATAAACTGAGAAATAATATTTAGATCATGTAAAACTGACCAAATTTTAGTTCCGAATCATAAATTCATATCAATTAACAGGAAAAAGATTAATAATCTATTAGAAAGACATCAACAGACATTTCTAAAAGGTGGAAATAAAATTTAAAATACACAGTATCATCAAAATTGGGAAAATAACAATTCAAATGGTAAAAATAAATGCTCAAGAAGCAAAATAGAGTAGTGACAAGGACTTGGTAAATCTGATTTCTATACACTGTACACAAACACGTTCAAATGTGCCTGAGAAGAACACACTGCTCTTCATAAAGACAGGGAGGAGGGAAATTCTGAGCTTTGCAGCATTGTGGGTGGGCTTGGAAGGTGCTCAGCTCAGCAAAGTCAGGCACAGAACAAGAACTGCTGTGTGTTCTTACTTATATGTTAGCTAAAGCACTGGGCTCATAGAGGGAGAGAGCATAACAGTGGCTTAGAGAGCGAGTATGAAGAAAGGCTGGTCAGTGGTATGAGCCAGGTAGAGAAGGACTTATATGCGAGATTCCAGAAAATGGAGCTATATCACCAGAACCACTGTCTCCTGGGTAGGCAAAGAGATTAGCCGGGATGGAGCCAAGGACTCTACAGCCATATCTCGGCAGCTGGGTCATCTCATCCTTTTGTGGATAGACATCTTTGAAGTTGTAGTTAGGGTCTCCTGCTCTTTCAGGAACTAAGGCAGTAGACACATTCCTAGTCGCCACACATGCTAAGGCGGGTGTGCCCTCAAGACTGTGGCTCCGTTATCATTTGCATTGTGTTTCTGACCCTCTCCTTCCTTTCCTCCACCCATGGTCTTTAAAAGAGAATCACCAGGCAGTGTTGGCATATGCTTTAATCCCAAGAGGCAGAGGCAGCAGAGGCAGAGGGCAGAGGGCGAGGCAGACGCTAGTCCCAGACAGTTAGGGCTACACAGAGAAACCCTGTCGGAGAAAGAAACCATCCATCACAATTTGGAAAAGAGAAAGGTCACCTGACCCCGTCACCATGCCACCCATTTAACAGGCATGAGACCTTGACCCACACAGCCTGGGATGTTGCTCCTCCTTGCAGTCCACTTCACAGCTCTACAGAGTACACACTGCATTGCTCTGCTTTGCTAAGTAAGGCTCTGCCCAAACTGTCCACGTGTCTTGGCAAAATTCCTTCCGTTGAGAAGACAAGAAATCAGGAAGAAGTCTTCCTTGGATGATATCTTTCAGGAGTGCAACTAAGTGACAGGAACCAGTTTTAATGCCCTGTATTATCAGAGGACAACTATAGATGACAAGAATTCATTGAATGTCTCAAAATATCTAGAAGCAAACTTTTTCTTTTAATGTTCTAAACACATGGCTCATGCCTGAGGTAAAGGGCACACCAGCCACTACTCTTACCCCTACACACAGCTATACTGAGGTCACACTGTGCCTTGTTATATGTATGATGGCCATTAAAATTAAAAAAAACATCTTAATAAAGAATGCAGACTTCAGCTCAACTGAACATATCTCTGCTACGCAGCAGAGTGTCTACACTCATATCCCACAAACACAGAGGGGCTTTTGTAACAGCAATGCTGGCAGCACCTACATCCCGACTGGAAACGAATGACCTTCCCTAGAAGAAAGCCATCGAGCAGTGTGACCCTTCATATCCCCAGGAGCACATCAAGTTCAAAAGTGGCTGAACAGGTAGCACAAGACAACTATGGGGTAAAACAAGAAACTGAATGAAGGAAGAGTTCAGAGGAGTGGTTTCTTGGTCTTCTACCTCTCAGTTATTTTCCTATTGCTGTGATCACACCACAAACAAGGTGACAGAAAAGAAAGCACTTAATTTTGAGCCCAGGGTTCCCAGGGCACTAGAGTCCAGGACCATCATGGTAGGGAATATGACAGCAGACCTGATACAGGAGAATTAGCTCAGAGTTTACTCACATTTGCTCCCAATTAACAGGCAGAGAGAGCTAATGTAGTGGATTTGGAAATGAGGACTTTGAAACCTCAAAGCCTGACTCCTTTCACATAGTTCCTCCCGCAGGCCACACCTCCCAATAATCCTTTCCAAATAGTTCCACAAATAGAAGACCAAGTATCAAAACACATGAGTCTATGGGAGCCACTCTCATTTACACCCTATTTATTGTGTGTGGCAGGCAGGCTTAGGAACAATGCTTGATAATCTAGTTACATAATGTCAAATACGTTCTTTAATATGTATCAAATTTTTACATAAAGAAAAAGTATATGGGCTAGTGAGATGGCTCAGTTGGTAAAGATGCTTGCTGCCAAACCTAATGTCATGAGTTTGATCCCCCAGGAAGTATACACTGTAGAGAACCCATTCCTGATAGGTGTCCTTGGACCTTCATATGTACACTAGGACATGTATATAAACATACATATACGCATCCATGTAGATAAAATAAACACAAATGTAATAACAATAAGAATTGAGAAAAGTCCATTAAAAGGGCTATAAAGTTCTATATGAAATGAGCAAGTTCTGTGATCCTGCTGCATGTTAAAAACGATGTCCTTACCAGCTGTAAAGTTTATGAACTATAACAATAACCACCATTGGCAAGATGCCCACAAGGGTACAATAGTGGCACTTAAGGGTAATTAACAGCCATTTAGTTAGACTTAAGGCCTCCTCAATAGTAGGGAATTCATGCCTGGTACTATAAATCCAGCCAGCTACTCATGGCTGCTGAGATAGTGGACCACAGAGGAAGGAGAACCTATTACTACAATGGCCACTTTCTTAAACCAGTGTGATTCCCAACTGTATTTTAAATATTGATCTTATATTTACAAGTAAGTGTTGTGTTAACCTCTTCCCAATGAAGTTTCTTTTTGCAGAATTTGGAGACAATTCCAGACATCCCCATCTAGTCATAAAACAGAGAACAATCGATTTGGGGTGCCCCAATCCAACTGATACACCCATAACCCATCTCTTACACTTAAGGCTCAGGAAACACCATAGAAAGGGAGATAGAAAGACTGTGAGAGAGAGGCCCAGGGTGCCTGCTGTTAGCAGGGTCCACTACATGAGACAGGGAAGCCATACCGATTAGATATGAAAAAAACATTGTTGACTAAACAAGAGCTATACAATGACAACACCAGCTGGCATATAACTGTGGATGGGGTAATCTCACAAGGCCCTACCCACTGATGACGAGCCACAGGCCATTAATAGCTGTTGAGCGGGGGATAAGTATTCTCCAGGGACAAGTTTCTTGGTAGATTATTCAATCCCATGTGGTCAGCCCTAAACACGCATACAGATGGCAACACTACAAATTAGTAGGCTACACACACACATACACACACACACACACACTCATACATAGACACACAGGCACTCACCCCAATAAAGTGGTTATACATTTGAGGAGGGGATCGTGGAAGAAATTGGAAGAGGTAGAGGAGATGAAAATGATGGAAACATAATACTCATTTATAAAATTCTCAAAATCAAACAAAACACTAAAATGACCCATGCCTGAGGGTGTAGCTCATTGGTAGTACATTCGTCTATTAAGCATGAGACATTGTGATCAATTTTCCACACTGTAAACACATGGATATATTTTAAAAAGCCCTTGTCCTGGAAAGCTGGACTTCAATTCACAAGTGACTGTGAGAGAACAAGGGTTAAGTTGGACTGGGGAAGACAGGCCTCAGCGATCTAGCAATGAAAATGAAGCCCCATTCAGTTTTATTTCAAGTATTTGGTCTCTTTCTCTCTCTTCTCTAGTCTTTCTTTTGTTTTTTAGGTTTATTTTTATTTTAAGTGTGTGTTTGGCCTGAATGCGAATATGTGTGCCACATGCACGTCTGGAACAGGAGTTATCGATGGCTGTGAGCTGCTATGTAGGTGCTGGGAAACTAACCCAGGTCCTTTGGAAGAACAGCAAGTACTCTTAACACTGGGACCTCACTTGAGCAACTCTTTCTTTAAAATGTAATAATGAGAATCACAGTTAACCTAATGCACTGCAGAGGGAATCAAGTACACTGCAAAGCAGTGAGTGAGTGAGGGACCAGGACTGCTCTGCCACCCTCTCGACTCCAGTAGTGAGGCACAGGCACCTGCGTCCTGGCTGGAGGACACGAGGCTTGAGAAGTTTTAAGATGATCTTCCAGGAATGGAGACCACAGGTAGTTACATAATACCGGGCCACGTGAGTTGTCACCACACAGTGCCATCAACAGAGGGACTCAGGAGTAGACACAGATGTCTCAGCAAGAAGGGCACTCACTGTGGACTATGTAAACTCAATTTCTGTTCACAGAGTTGCATCTATCTTTCAATCAGAAATCCAGCTTTTATTGAAGTCGGCTGTCTATACTTCTGAAGGTGGATTAAATCAACGCAGCCGATATTATCACTCTGGGGTGCTTTAGCTAGCCAAGGTGTATCTTTTAAAGAAATGTTTATTCAGTAGCAACAGACTGTCTTTAAAACAGACAGGCATTTCCAAGGCACATGAATTTGAATGCCACAACACCTAAAATAAGACAGCCTGTCTTAGCTATCTGTCTCTCTCGTCTCCTTAGAGAGCAGGCCCACACGACTTGCAACGCTACAGTTAGGAGAGCAGCTCCCAGCTCTAGGTCTCCACCTCATGCTTGTTGGCACGTAGCAAGTGAGGACCCTTTAGCGTGAAAAAGATCTTAAGTGTGCTGTATAACAGAGCAGCCACGAGGCCCTGAGTGCCTGAAATGTGGCTAGGGCTAGGAGCCATGCGCTGTAAATGCAAAGGGAAGACTGTATTATAGATAACCAGAACCCAAGACAGTGGCGCCCAGCCTTCCTAACGCTTTGACCCTTTAAAACAGTTCCTCATGTTGCGGGGACTCTTCCCTCCCAACCATAAAATTATTATTGTTTCTGCTTTCTAACTGTAAATTTGCTATTATTATGAATCACAACACAAATATCTGTGTTTTCCAGTGGTCTTAGGTGACTCTGTGCTGTTCAACCCCTGAATGGGTCACAAAGCACAGGCTGGGTGCTGCTTTGTCTAGGGTAATAATTACATGCCCAAATGGTAATATCCGGGGTGTGCTGGGTCAAATACATTACAAAAAACTTAGGTGGTTTTAGAAGCTCACAGTGCAGTAGAATCCCTAACAAAGACACCCCCTTTCCTCAGTGTACCCTCCTCATCTTCTAGGAAAAAGAAAAAAAGGACCCATCTCAGGAACAGTTCTCAGCATGTGCACAGGGAGCGGAGGATGGGATGGGAGGAAAAAAAATCAGACAAAATAAAAACTCCTCCTCCTGGGAATGTAGGATCAGCAAAATACAGGGTGTTGCTCAAGGCAGCATCCCTGGAACGTAACCCACGTCCTCCAACCCCGTAGCCAAGACCCCAGTGTCCCCCCATGAGTAACCACACTACTGCTGCTGTCACAGCTGTAGACCAGAGCTCAAGACCAGCACCTGCAGGTCTCTGAAGCGCCCTTAATTCTGGACAGGTATCCGAGGCATTAAACAGCCACTTAGGTCTCAGCTGCCCCTCCCTAGTCCATTTTCTTAGTTCAACCAGAGCCTCAGTAGGAGCCGCTGCTCCCATCTTCCCTCTTCCTAAGACACACCCACAACTCATCCAACCCTAGGCTCTGTGAGAAATGGAAGGCTCTGGGCACCCACATCTTCTAGAAATACTTTGTTATCTGAATTTAAGAACTTGGATTAGGTCTGCTAGGCAGTGCAGCGGGTGACATTTCTTTATAGTTAACCCTGCAGCCCATGTGCAGGACAGGAAGACCAGGACCCTTAACATGTCTCTGATTTTATCAGCAGTGGAAATAAGCTTTGGACAGGAGTGCACACCACTGCCCGCTACCACACCCCTTAAACAACAGTGGGGACTCTACCACTCAGTTATATCCCAAACTTCCTATGTGTTGGGGCAACAGGGCAGCACTACCACACCCTGTCCTTCACAGCTCTGAAACAGTCAAGTCGATTCTCAAAAGAACCCTTAGTTCTCAACTGTTCCGGTCACAGATGGGAGACGGTACCCTCTGAGGTACCATGCTAACACTCCACAGCAACACTCCATGGTAACACTCCTCCATGGTCCACGATAATGCTTGTGGTGCTGTCATGTGACACTCACGGTATATGGTTCGGTGGCACCATGGTGGAGTCCCATGTGTCAGGGCTCCACTCCGTGCTGCCGCGAAGAGCCCCATGGGAGCTTTCTAAGTGTAGCCTTATTTGTTTCTAGCTAACACTGCGGCCATCAAAGTAGAAATTGCCTGGAAGAGCATAGATACAGCAGCTCTGTACAGGAAGCAGTTTAAAGGTCCTGTGGGTAGTTAAGACCTGTGGTTTGTACACAGATTTAAGGGAGGGCAAAAGCCTAGAAACACTCAAGCCACTTCTGGATGAAGATGCTTCCATTTCATATGTAAGAAAATGGGAGGCAAAAATTTCATTGGTATAGCAATGGCCTTTTATTCTTAAAATTCTGGTTGTGATAGCTCACGACTTGCATACTTTTTCTCCCTTTGGTGTTCCTGACACCGCCATGGGACTCTAAGGATCACTGTCACTATGTTTTTGTAGCAAGGTTAAGGTGAGGAGGTGGAGGATGGTGAGTCGGCTGGGAGACTAACATCTGAAGTGGCTGGCAGACATTGCTGGAGAATAAGAAACAGGTACCCCAGCAGGGTGCGGGTAAAGGAATTATGCATCAGATTCCAGGAGGCAGGCGCTTAATCCTGGGACTGTCACGGTTTAGGGACTCTGTAGCTTAGGACAATTTATCAAACACCTACAGTCTCAGCTCCCTGGCATTTTCCAGAGTGGCTCCATCTCAAAGGCACAGGAATCTCAAAGCAGTGATGCACTCAGCGTTCACAGTAGTGCCTGGCAGGTCAGTGTGAGTGTGGGCAGGTCAGTGTGAGCGTGGGCAGGCCTGCATGAGCGTGGGCAGGCCAGCATGGGCAGGCCAACGTGAGCGTGGGCAGGCCAGCGTGACGTTTAGGGTGCTGCTGTGGTGGATGACAAGAGAGACTAGAAAAGCTGAGTGGGTTTGGAAGCTTGCATCTCTCTTGGGCCTGGGAAGGACAGGGAAATAGAGAACCCCTGTTTAAGGTTACCAACCTCCCTCTGTGCCTTGCCTCTCACACATCTGTTATATAGTGTCCTGCAAGCTAAAATCTGTCCCCTGTGCTTATTTTCTCTTAGTTTAGCCCACAAAAGGAATTCAACAAATGACTGGTAATGCCAATCTCTGTTGACTAATAACTTAGTAAAGAAAAAACAAAAACAAAAAACAAACAAACAAAAAAAACCATCCAAACCAAACCAACAACAAAAACCCAGCCAAAATCTCAAACTCAGACCAAATGAATCTAAGCCAGAACTGACTTAGCACCTGGAAGGATCGTGATCCAAACACTAGTACAGCAGAAAGACTGAGGGCACAGGATGTGGCTTTTGGCAGACACTCAGTTAGAATCTACATTTTTAAGCTCTCCAGGTGACAGATGTGCAGGTGACTGTATACATGAGAGGTGACAGCACTGATAGGTTCGAAGTAGGGAACACAAAATGAAATTGTATGGTAAAAGGCATATCACTGACTGAGAGACTCCTGTAGTCCAGACACTGGCATTCTTAGACCGCAGAGTCCCATTTCTTTGTAAAAAGGAAAACATTGCTAAGGGATCTTATGAATTGGACTTTTAAATTTAATTGCCTCAGATTAACTAATCAATCCTGTGTGTGGGTGCATGTGTGCCATGACCCACATGCGGAGGACAAAGGACAGTTTGTAGGAGTCAGTTCTTCCCATATGAGAGCCAGGATGAAACTCAGGTCATCACGCTTGGCTATAAGTGCCCTAACACTTTGAGCCATCCCACTGGTGCAGAACTGGATATTTAATATGTATATATTTACAGAATCAAGTGCAGAACTGGAGAACAATTTCTTTCTCTAAATGTAGCAACCTGCAATTAAAGTAAGTTCCTTTAAATCGTTGCTATTCTGTAAACTCCAACAAGTCAAGTCAAGGGATAAAGAGGTCCAAGGGCTTAGCAACAGTGACCCCGTAAATGTTAGAACCGATTCTCACCTGAATGTATGCAGAGGCAAACTTACATGTCCACCTGACACCAACAGTGAGATCAGTGGTGAAAGAGTGAAAGTCTACAACCAACAATGAGCTAAATTAGTTCCCTACATTTCTGCATATGAGGCTAGAGCTGGCCAAAACTGACAGGCAAGCACGCTAAAAGCATACTAGGGAAATCACGGCCTGAAGAAAACGCACACGTCTCAGCACCACTGAGACACTTAGAGATTTAGCTACCTACTGAACAGTTAGTTACTCGGCATTTCCTTTCATGGCCAGTCTCCGACCAGGCACGGTGTGTGCATTCTCTTCTTTATCACCATAGATAGCTCGGAGGTAGCTTTATCTTCAAGCTAGGGTGCCTCACTTCTTCCTCCCCAGATTCCTCTTTAGTCAGAGACCGGCCATGAAAGGAAGTGCAGATGGAAGGATCTGTGGCAGTCGCCTCAGCTGGGACGTCAGGGGAAAGTGACGACCAGTAAGTGACGACCAGTAAGCAAACCCCACACCAAGCAGCTAACTTGTTGGCTTTATTTTCCTTAATAAAATAAGCTATCCAGCACCCATCCATCGTTTGTGTTTGTGTGAGGCTTTCTATCCAGCCTCTCCTTTGGAGTGTCCAACACTTCCTTGTTACATAATCCTGAAGAGGGTTGAAGTGGAAACTTAAGGGTTCTTTGGAGAGTCGGTTGGATGGTGTTTTGCTGGGGCAAACACATGAAGGATGTTTCATAAAAGTGGACACAGTGTGAAAGGCTAAGGCAGACTCATGAAGGACCGACTCACTGAAACAGACACAGGAATAAAACAAGCACATGAAAGGACACGTGATGAAGGACTTTCTGCTAACAGCATGCAATGGTCCACCTTACACTGCATAGATGAGCTGCATTTGTAGGGACTCCACACAGAGAAACCGCTCCAAAAATCTCCTGGTGGTGTGCTGCAGTTTCTTGCCGATTTCTTGGACTCAGGCTGATTGGATGCTTGTGCTGAGGCAAGGCTCGTGGAGGGCATGTGATGTCTGGAGGGTGTAAACAGGACTCCACGGAGTGACGGAGACAGAGCCTGGCCTGCTGGTACAGCTAGCTTGTGGGTCTCACATCTTCCCTGATTTTCTTTTCCCTAAGAGAGGGACAGCCTAGGACTTCTGATGTTCCTGCTGCTCCCTCCTGTTGACTTGTGCCTAGGCTGAGGCCTGGCTGTTTCTGCTAGGTTGTTAGTTGCTAACCCGACTCTACTAAACTGGACTGCTGGTGTATCCAGGAAGTGTTTGTGAGTGGATCGAGCTGTCACTGCCTGCTAACCTGTGATCTGAAATGCTAATTTCCAGACAACACAGATGGGAGTTGCTCCAAAGAACCTTTCTAAACAGGTCCACTTCCCCCATATCCTTTCCTTTCCACTACCTGTGGGGGAGTGGTGGGTTACAAGGGAGGTTAAAATGTTTAAGAACCATTATGAAAAATAGGATTTGAAAAAAAATTAAAGTTACAGAGGCTGTCTTGCCAAGGAGAGCAAAGGCAAGTCCTGCACTCTTCACTGCCCTCGCTCATTTCTGACAGCAGTGTCCACTGATGTTATAAGCCATGTTTAACAGTGAAGACTGCCCATCACATTCTAGCTGTCATGTGCAATCTTGTAAAAACACTTACAGAAGTGACTTTTAGCACTCAGCTTGGTGATTCAGTCTCCACACAGTTCATTAGTCATGCTATCAACATTCATTTTCTATAGCAGTTATTACAGCTTTTCAGATCTCAGCATTTGCCTTCCTTGTCTGTAGGCAGAGCAGACACATCTTACAGGTTTGCTTTGAGAGCCACTGCTCTGCAATATCCTTAACTCTGGTCAAGATGGACTATCTCTGAGACTGACAGGTAGTGCTATGGTGTAAGAAATAACTGCCCACTTCCAACTCACAGCCCATAGGCTGGGGGAGGGGAACTGCGGGTTGCTGGCTGCCAAGCAGGTTTAACTTATCCACATCCTACTCTGCATTAACCTCCCAACAATAAAGTGCAGCCCAGGCTGCTGGAAGAAACAAACCCAGGGATGAATAATTAAAACCTCAGAGAGACCAACACCTGACTACCCGGGAGCTTTAATTTGGGACTGAACCTAGCAGTTTAAAAGGCTAATTGTGTTCAATAGCAACAACTTTGCATGCAGGATGTGAAGAGCTAAGCTTGGGAGACCGCCAAAGGATTAGTTCAAAACACTAGGGTAGTGAGTCCCAGAAACACCTCACTCCTGAGATGGGCATTCCTGCCTCAGTCCACACAGACCCACGTGGACTGGCTGGAGCACATCGGAAAGGCTAGACAAAGGGCGGAAGGCAGCACGTTACAGGAGCTCTCCCTTGGTCCTTCAGAGTGTGCAGCCAGCTGCCCTTCTTGGCTTTGGTGGGTCTAACTTTTTGTTGGGAAGATCAACACTCTAAAGCAAATGTGTCACACTTCTGTGTTAAGATAACAAAATGGCACTGACAGTTTATGTTAAAATGATGTCACTATCCAGCAATCCTTTTCAAATCAAAGAGCACACCGTTTATCTGGAGACCTCCAGTCACGGTTTTCACTTCTCTAGCAAAGACACGATCTTCCCTAAATCAAAGGACAGTCTCCCTCATAACAGTACACAAGCCATGATGCTTAATTTTCTTTTTATAGCAGGAAGTTTCCCCTAATGGTTACCAGCACTGAGTGCTTCCCTTTTGCTGCTATTGGACACAGCGTCTTTGAAGCTCTGATAGGGATGCTCATGTAGCTGTGGACAGCTGGAGACACCAAGCCTCCCCCGCCCCCCCCCCCCCCGCCCTCCCCCCCCCCCACTGAGCAACTTTACTGTTTTTTAAAAGGAATTTTTTTTAAAATGCTTCCTTTGGTTCTCTGGTTCCTTTCTGAATTTTGTGTACCTAACTTGGAGATTAACACCTGGCAGGAGACAGAAGACTGGCCCAGCCTGCCTGTCTAGACTGCAGCTCCCCGAGGGCTCAACTGGCCACCTCAAAACCATCTAAAGCTTTTAGAGAGAAGAAAAAACTCCCCTGAAGTTGCTGATTACAGGATTCTTATTTAAGTTTATCAGAACAAGGGACAAAAGGTTCATATATATTTATGCAGGAGATACATACAACTAGCAAAGTGATGGCTTCGGTGATATAGAAGTCACCAGGCAACTGGGATTCTTCTGGGGGGCGGGGATGGGGGGGCCTGCAGGACCCCATCCAATTGCTCTCGAATAAAGAACTCAGGTAGGGGCTTTTTTTCTCAAGCAAGTCACGGCCTGTTCTCACTGCAGAGTGGACCCCCCCTGCCTGAAGAGCTTCCGCCACACAGCAGTGTTCATTCAGACACTGGGTGATGAGCAGCCTTTATTTTCATTTTCAAAAGGGCTTTTCATTCAGAGATTTACCTTCACCAATCAGAATAACCTTCACTGCAACACTTTGGTTCTTTGGGAGAGCAAGGGTGGAGATGAGCTTAAGACATGACTGTCACTCACAATTTTAACTTAATGAATAGGAGTTAACTACCTTTATCAGACTGGACTTACATCTAAGTACAAATCTATGCTTGAATGTACCATGATTTCTGCCTCCAAAGTGTGTATGTGTGTGTATATATATATATATATATATATATATATATATATATATGATTTATTTATTTTATTTATATGAGTACACTGTAGCTGTCTTTAGACACACACCAGAAGAGGACATCAGATCCCATTACAGATGGTTCTGAGCCACTATGTAGTTTCTGGGATTTGAACTTAGGACCTCTGGAAGAGCAGTCAGTGCTCTTAACCTCTGCACCATCTCTCCAGTCCCCCTCCCCCAAAAGTATATTTTTAACGTTTGATAACGTGAGGAAATCCTCTAGGCAGTGGTGGCACACACCTTCACTCTCAGGACTTGGAAAGGAAGCAGCAGTTGGATCTCCATAACTTTGAGGCCAGCCTGGTCTACACAGAAAGTTCTAGAACAGCTAAGGCTACACAGAGAATCCCTGCCTCACAAAACCAAAAACCAAACAAGCAATCCCCCCACAAGAGAAATCCTCAAAATGTGTGGTGTGAAAAGAAAATACACCATACTCGCCTATTAATGTATTCATGAATTCAGAAGGCCAAGGCCAGCACTGAGGAGGGGCAGAGGGACTGTGTAGCAGCCACAGCTCCAGCAGGGATGTGAGGGCTCACAAATGCCCCGCTGGGATTCTGATTCTGGCTGGCTTGATCTTGTGTGGATCCTGTGCAGGCTTCGAGTTCATGTGTGCAATGGCCTTCCACATCCAGAAGTCACTGCTTCACAGCAATCCCCACCATGTCAGGTGCTTACAGCAAGAAAAGGCTGCTGGGGGTGGGCAGTCAGTTTGCTTTGGATATAACCTGGCAAGCTCCAGTGAAAGGCTGCACCCCCCTGCTGACTAAGTGGTTAAAAAGGAGCACACAAAACTGAAACAGAAGAGTAGTGGGGAGAGGTATGAAAGGAGTTGGGGGTGGGATGGACAGGAGGGAGGTGTGAGTAAAACACATTTATATGCGAAATTCCCAAATGATAAAACATTTAAAACACATACATCCTAAGATCCTTCTATGAGCCATGTGCTGCAGACTTAGTGGTAAATACCTCCAAGGTTTTACTCATGGACCATCTTCTAGTAAGAAAATTAGTCTGCTGCGCATATGCATAAAGCTGCATGTGAGAGAACGTGTGCATGTGTGTGAGTATCTGTGTGAGTATCTGGGTAACTGTTGTGTATCTGTGTGCATATGTGTGAGTATCTGTGTGAGTATCTGTGTGAGTACATGTGTGAGTACATGCATGAGTATCTGTGTGAGTATCTGTGTATCTGTGTGAGTATCTGTATGAGTATCTGTGTATCTGTGTGTGTATCTGTGTGAGTATCTGTGTATCTGTGTGTGTATCTGTGTGAGTACATGTGTATCTGTGTGAGTATCTGTGTATCTGTGTGTGTATCTGTGTGAGTATATGTGTATCTGTGTGAGTATCTGTGTGAGTACATGTGTGAGTATCTGTGTGAGTATCTGTGTGCATATATGTATGAGTATCTGTGTGAGTATCTGTGTGAGTACATGTGTGAGTATCTGTGTATCTGTGTGAGTATCTGTGTGAGTATCTGTATATCTGTGTGTGTATCTGTGTGAGTACATGTGTGAGTATCTGTGTGAGTATCTGTGTATCTGTGTGAGTATCTGTGTGAGTACATGTGTGAGTATCTGTGTATCTGTGTGAGTATCTGTGTAACTGTTGTGTATCTGTGTGCATATATGTATGAGTATCTGTGTGAGTATCTGTGTGAGTACATGTGTGAGTACATGCATGAGTATCTGTGTGAGTATCTGTGTATCTGTGTGTGTATCTGTGTGCATATATGTATGAGTACCTGTGTGAGTATCTGTGTGAGTACATGTGTGAGTATCTGTGTGAGTATCTGTGTGAGTACATATGTGAGTATCTGTGTGAGTATCTGTGTGCACACAGATGTAGAGGTGCAATCTGAGGTGTGGGCGGGCGATGAGTCAGAGTGAGTTATGATAGTGATTCAAAAAATAGTTCTTAAACTAACCAACTAAAGTCCTCTCAAACATCCTGTGTAAGGGCATTTAGGTATTAGTTCATGGAATTATTTCCATAAGTTACATGCATTTATTAAAAATGAATCATATAAAAACTGCTAAAATCCTGTCAGCCAGCGCCGGATGCAGCTTTGTCTTTGAACTACAAGATCATCTCATGCATTCACAGCTGGCTAAGGGGTTTCAAAACATCAAGAAAAATTCTGCACTAATTCATGTGAGAGTTCTTTCAATTTTAGGTTGACAGCTTATTCACTGAAAACACAATTATACTGTTTACAACCAGAGTATGTTAAACACTTACAATGTAATTTTTAAAATGGCAATTTGGTTAATGATTACATCTCTTTAGTTCAGTGGGATAATATAAAAACACAGACAAGAGATTTTTGTTTTTTTAATGAAAAGGGACAATAAGGAATTTAAGTAACGCTTCCAGAGTTGACTCACCATGAACACCAGTTGGTCAGCACTGTGCTCCGTCCCATCTGACCACGCCTGGAAGGCTCTGACATTATAATACACGTGACGTCATACTACACAAGATGGGAGCCTATTAAACACAATGTGTGGGGCTGGAGAGATGGCTCAGTGGTTAAGAGCACAGACTGCTCTTCCAGAGGTCCTGAGTTCAATTCCCAGCAACCACATGGTGGCTCACAACCATCAGTAATGGGATCTGATCCCCTCTTCTAGTGTGCCTGAAGAGAGCAATGGTATACTCATATAAATAAATAAATAAACACAATAAATAAACACAATAAATAAATAAATAAACCACAATGTGCTAAAATTGAAGGCAAATAATTTGGACTTGTGAAGTTTTGGATGGTGTTTGATTGCCAATGCCACATCTTAGAATATCTAATAAAATAATTATGTCTGTGTCTGTGCCAACACAGATGACTTCAAAAACTTGTACAGCATTGAAGCCCCAGAACAGACAATCTTTCCACTGTTTAGCCGACAGAACGGCAAACCAATATTGATAAATAATTTTGGAACAAGAACTTATCTGGTGCCTAAGCAATGCAAAAAACAACGTGGGGAGTGGGGAGTCAAATGAGCTTCTTACACAGAACTTGACTGAAGGAACCTCGGGGACTTCCCCACAGTTATGGATTGTCACCACTCAATATCCAAACCAGCATGTGACCAGTGACATCTCTCATTTTAAGTCTTAGAAGCAGAGCATCCGTCAACTGATGCTTTTCACACCACTATATCCAAAGCCTCGGCTTGGGATAGCCACATCATAAACCCTCAGGCTCACTCTGAGTGCAGGTAGGTCCACTGGCCTCACGCTGTTGTTATGATGCCCAGCAAGAGGTAACCACCTGTGTTTTGAGTTATCAAACCATGACATACTAGTATATTTTCCTTAGAGTAACCAGAGTCACAGCGAAGGTCCTGACTTTACAATTACTATATGCTCGAAAAGATGAATCAGATAATAAGTCCTTCTGTTTGTTGTGAGGGATCCACAACCACAAAGGGCAGACCTGCTAATCTGATCTGTAGACTCATCAGTTCAAAGGAGCTGCTTCTTACTGATCTTACTGAAAAGCCCAGCAAACCCCAGCAGAGATCCATTGCCCTTTGACACACACTGTGCAAACATGAATCCTGCTGTGCGAGGCGTCTCAAGCCGGCATCTAGTCTGCATGCAGCCTCAGTGCACAGAGCAGCAGTCAGGAAACGCACTGCACTCTTCCTGGGGTGCACATAGTGAACACTGATGCTATGATACAGGCCATGAACAATCTAGGAGAGAAGCCACTGGGAGCAGAGCAGTGGCTCCTAACATGCGGGTTGGAGCCACTTTAAGGAGTCCAAGAACCATTTTACAGGGTTACCTAAGACCAATGGAAGGCACCAGCATTTATTACAATTCATAACAGCAGAAAATTGCTGTTATGAAGTAACAGTGAAAATAATTTTATAGCTGGGGGGGTGTGTGTCACTACAACATGAGGAACTGAATAAAAGGGTGGCAGCATTAGGAAGTTTGAAAATCACTGACTTTGAGGCAAAAACACCTGAACAAAAGTATCTAGATGAGACTGTCAAATCAGACTGGACTTTCTGATGTCATAAAGACACCGAGGGTAAGTATGATTGAATTACTTTGTAGACACGCAGGAAATAAAATGAAATCCATTTTATAAAATTAATATATGCTAAAAACAATATACAAATATCAAGAATGCTCGAAAAGCACTGGCTTTCATTATTTCAGTTGAGTAGGCTGTTCTGATTATAAACCAGAGAAAAGTAATGGGGAACCAAAGTCAACTTTCAGAAGAGGGCTTACAGGAAAGAGAGCAGCAGATGTGAACCAGACAAGGGACAGAGGCACAGACCTGAGCAGTATGCCCAGGCTCCACCCTGGGAGTCACTGATCACAGGGAGGATGGCAGAGACCCCGAGAGAGAGAGACAGGTGTTGTATGGGAGAGTGCCAGAGAGGACACTGGGCTTCACTGCTTTGGTCGAGATGACAATGCACTAAGGAGCTTGAAAACGCCACGCCCTGATGGACTTGGGGCGAGCCCGTAGCCGTAGCACACGAAGAGCTGAGGTGTGCCTGCCACCAGCTTGAAGCCCGCCTCAGCTACACAGTGCGTTCCAGGTCAGAGTCTATGGCACGAGAGCCACACCCTGGGTCAAAACAGAAACAAGACCCCCTCCTCTGGCAAAATGATCCTCTGCCTCTCCACCGGCAAGCACAAAGGAAGAGTTTGGAACTGTATCACTGATGGTACACACAACCATGGTGCCATTAGAGCTGCCGGCATCATATCCCCTCCCCACCCCCACCTGACATAGCATCTGTGGCCTTTGTAGTTGAGATTTCTGCTTTTAAGGTAACATTGATACACATCCAAAAGCATCCTTTATTCTACAGGTCCAAGAACATCTCCACAATCACCTAGTTATTTTAGAGCACTAAGTCTTACCAGTAAGAAAACTACAGTTCAGCTGCCACGGACCACCCTATAAGCTCCATGGCAGAAATACAGGATGCATATACTTGTCTAGGAGAAGATCCAAAGTGTAAGCCAGGCCCTGGAGACACACGGGTGTCAGACAAAGCTGCTGCTGCCTGAGTCCAGGAACTCAGGGAGAGCAAGCCTGGACTGCTCTAAGTGCTGTCTTAAGGGGAGCCTGCAGGGGCTTGGGGGAGGGGTGCTGACTGCCTACCTAATAAAGAGAAAGGCCGGAAAGGAAGAGCCTAGCTAAGTTAGGATCAGGGGTGTTTTGGGGAAATTCAACCCAAACTGTAATACTGGGTCACATAGTGACTTGGAGTGGTAAGGGGGTGGGCATCAAGATAGTCCTTGCCGTGCAGTGTCCTCAGGACAAAGGGACATCTGACAAGTGCTAGAAAGAGTGACAAACTGGAATAGATGGTTCCTTTGAACAGATCACCATGAAGTGGAGGTGGGGCTGACAGTAGGCCATTAGAGGGAAGATGAGTAATCACTGTGAGGCAATGTTGGCACTGTGTGGGTGTCCTCTGTCACCCTGCACTTGACAGCCTGCAGGAGGACCTCAGGCCGGACTGAGCTTTGCAGTGAGACCCTTGTCACATCAAACACAAGCTCCATGTCTGTCTCTCCCTCTCACCCTTTTCTCCTCTTCCCTCTCCCTCTCCCTCTCTTTGCTTATCAGGGTAGGGAAGACTATTGGTACTGTGTCTGGACTCCACCCCCACAGTTACCTGGCAACAGCCAGGTAGGCCTGGCCCCCTCCTCTCCCTCTTATCCTCTTACTCTCTTGCCCCCTTGCTCCCCCTCTCCCCCTATTCTCTCACCCCCACGTAGTCATGGCCGACCTCTACTTCTCTCCTCTCTCCTCTCTGTCTTTCTCTGCCTCTACTACTCTTATCCCCACTCCCAATGCCCTGAACAAACTCTATTCTATGCTATACCACTATGAGTGGTCCCTCAGGAGGAAAGGATGCCTGGCATGGGGCCCACTGAGGCACCCCTCCCCCACATCCCACCACACACCATAGAACATATATTAACACTTCTTTCTCTTTTTATGATCCCAGCAAAGGCAGTTTACCGGACTCAGAGCTGAGACACCGGGGCATGGGGCATGTTGAAGCGGGTTTCCAGGGTGCCCAAGTCACAATGCCTCCTGTGGTGAGACCCAGGTCACAGGGCTGTACTGTGCTGTGTGAGTCAGGCAGGGATCTGTGGAGACAGGGGAGCTATATAGCACCCTAACTTCTCATACACTATGATCGCTTGTTTCTATTCTAGACACGATCATTTAAGAACTTTATTGTTTTGAAATAAAAGTTTACAATCTTCATCTATTTTGTGAATCTTTTTTGAGTAGATTTTTCCTGTATGAATATTCTTTTGTTCTTTATCCTTTTTTTCTTATATAAACTTGGCTTAACATTTTTTCTTTTCTTTTTCGTTTTTCTAAATGAAAAAAGATTCCTAGTACTTTGTTAAAGACAATTCACGACAGTTTTCTGACATCATGATCTCAGAGTTCTCCTTTAATTTGGAAAGAGATTAGCAAACAAAGCCAGGCCCCTGCCAGGGTGGGACTGCAGCCTCCACCATCTTTACCCACTTACTGCCAGTTGCAGAGACCTCCTTCTCCGTGTGCCTGCACTGGCCCACGCATCTGGCTTCCACTCTTTTCTTGGTGCAACGATCTGTTGTAGACGTACAGTTTGGAGTTTCTGCTCTGGTCATGTTGTTTTGATGGTCTTAGTGGCTCTGTCGGCTCTTCCCCAGTAAGGACTAGCAGGTAGGGTGAGGGCTGTCTTCTAGCCAGCACACCGTCCTGGTTCCTTCCTTCTGCTCTCTTTACCTCTGCACACTGTCCTAGCACACGCTGATCTGAGGCTGTGACGGCTTGTCCTGACCTGTAACACATGGACGTTTGTGGAGATGCCCAACCTTAGAGCAGCAGCTGTATGTGCGCTTTTGGTTGCCCTCGTTTTATGGGCACATTTGTAGGAATAAGACTGCCACCATCCTTCAGAAATTTTCTTTCTGCTGTTTGTATTTTTTTCTTCAAGCTAATTATTGTTTGAGATCTAAAAGCTGAGGCCCCAGGTAAGTTCAATAGAAGGGCAGGGAAAATCCTAGAGACTACAGGCCATCTCTGGAGCTGTCGAGGATTCATGATGCACTGCTGCTTTTTCCTCTGTTCAAGCAGAGTGTGTTTCCTTTTGACTCTGTGGAAAGCTTTGTGTGAGGGTTAACAACTTGGCCCACACACCTCTGTGGTGCAGATAAGAAATTCAAGTCTCAGCCGGGCGGTGGTGGCACATGGCTGTAATCCCAGCACTCTGGGAGGCAGAGGCAGCTGAATTTCTGAGTTCGAGGCCAGCCAGGATTACACAGAGAAACCCTGTCTCCAAAAAAACCAAATCCAAAAAACCAACAAAACAAAACAAAACAAAACAAAACAACAACAACAAAAAGGAATTCAAGTCTCAGTGGGTAAACTGGCTTTCCGAAAATGGTGTTGCACAGACAGACAGCCTGGAGCAAGGGTGTAGATTTCAGGGACTGGTGCTCAAGCTTTATAAATAAAGCAGCTCTTCCTGTTTTCACAGGCTGTGGGAGGCCGGTGCCAGCCCACAGTGGTGTGTCACTGCAGTGTCACTGCGGGAAGCAGTGGCCACGGGCTGCATGTCTCTTTTAAGCTCTGCAATCACACTGTCACTCATGTTCCCCTCAGAACAATGCGGTTCTGAGTTCAACTATTCTTTAAGATCAAATGTGAAAACTCAAATTAGATTACAGATTTAAAACATAATCTCAGAAAGGATCAACCAAGTTACATTTTCCCACGTAATCTTATCTACTAACGATGCCAACATCCTTGAAGAGATGTTATGGATGGATTATGTTAAATAACATAATTTTAGGGGGAAAGAAAAACCCCGAACACACCAAAACCTTAAACTCCAAATATAGCTGTTTGTAGAGAACAGACAGAACTCCACTATGATTAAGGCAAACATTCTGGGATATGCCGTGGTGAGACACATGCCCAGAGTCAGAGCTCCGCGACTCCATCGGTCCACCCGGTCCAAGAGCACAGCATCCGAACCCTTTTTAGGAGCCTGTCCACTCACACACTCACTCACTCACTCACTCACTCACTCACTCACTCACTCATAACTCACCCACTCACCAACCACTCACTCACCACTCACTCACTCACTCACTCACTCATCCCATGCTCCCTCCCTCCTTCTCTCTCTCCTCCTCTCTCCCTTCCTCCACTATCAACCTTTTCTCCCCAAAGAGGCCATGGAGAGTCAATGAGGGTCACAAAAACAAGCGTAACTATACCCCGAGTCCACCAGGCACCCAGACACCATGCTCTAATGGAGTTCCAACAGGCTGTGAGATGGACGCCATCATGCTCTACTTAGCGATGAGGGAAATGAAGCCATGCGTGACCGGCTCAAATCCCAGCAGGCAGCGTGGCCAGGATTCTTGTGCCAGCTGTTTGCTGTGTTCTTCCTTCCCAGTGCCCCACCAAGTCACACCTGCTTCTGGGACCCTGCCCAGAGTCATAAAGACCTAGCAGCAGACCTTAATCCAGGTCTTCTCTTCATCTTCCTCTATTCTGAGGTGTTGGTCGTCAGGTTCCTCTGTCAACTAAGCAGACATCTAGGACTATTTCTTAGTTAATTCTCACCCAGAGTAGTTGTCCCCAAGCCAAGCGACTCACTCTGTTAGTCTCAAGACCGCTTGCTGGATTCAGCATATACTCAAGTGCATACTTTCCCAGTTTAATTTGCTACCATTTGTTTGGTTTTGGCCCTATGCCACACAACTGTGAATGGTGTGGTAGGATACATGCACTTCCTTAGCGATTGAGTACTTTTGTTGTTGTTGTTGTTTTAAAAATTAACATTTGACTAGAAGGGGAGAAAACACCCTGTGCTGTCAGCTCCAGAAGCAATGAAGACAGCAGCAGAATAATTAACAAGAGAAAGTCAGATGCAGGATCAGGATGGGAAGGAGTGATCACATATTTGTTGAGCAGCAAAATCCAGAGGGGTGGACTTGACAAAGAGTAAGGAGGCTTTGGGAGTCCTTGTGTGTGTGTGTGTGTGTGTGTGTGTGTGTGTGTGTGTAATGTATATTTACCTCCAATAGGTTAAAGTTAGCACATATAATTCTAAATTTTAATAGTGTTGGCTTTTCACTACCAGAAATCATTCTGCAGAGTTAGTAAGGTCCCACTTGGCAATATCTTTGCAAGTGGCTTCCCATTATAGCGATAAAAGTCAGTCCTCAAACTGTGTTCTGGAGCTCGAGAGAGATGCTCTGTAGTTATGGTACTTGGTCCTCTTGCAGGGTATACGTTTGGTTCCAGCACCCATACTAGGTGGGTTTCAACTGACACCCTAGCTGCAGGTAATACAATGCCCTCTTCTGGCCTCCACAGACACCCTCGCTTATATGCATTTATACAAACACTTTCACACACACACACACACACACACACACACACACACACACACCACACACACCTTAAAGTATTTCCTGTCCTGAAGGGAGGGTGACCTAAGTATAAAACATGTGCTCACAAAGTGCTTGGAGCTTACTACCAAGTCAACAGGACATTTTACAGCGGTTTGGATGTAGCTCAGGGTAGAGTGCTTGCCTAGCACATGAATGGTCCTGGGGTTGATTTGCAGCACTACAAAAAAGAAAGGGTGGTGGTGAAAAGACAGACCCAATATATAACTCATGGGTAGTGAGAATGAACATTTACTCTTTCCTTGAGATCTGTTGGAGAGGGATTCAGTAGGCATTCAATTGAAATGGCTTAAGCAGTTCTGTAACCAAGTCACACCACTTAACATTTAAGCAAAAAAGCCAGCTGGGACAATGAGGGATGAGTATGTTGAGACGCACACTCTGTGGGCAGCACTAGGAAGGCACGAGTGCACGAGTCAGTGGGCTCTCTGTGGGTAGTTTTTGTTACTATAGAATACTATACCACATAACCACTGATTGGCCCTGAGAGGCCAGGCAGTCCAGCATCTTCATCTTAAATTTAGGTCGTCCTGCCCTTCCCACACAGGAGACATGAGGGGCTACAATCCTAGGCTGCCCATTCAGCCAGTTTTTATACAGTTTTCAGGGTAGGAGGTGGCAAGGACTTCCCTTGTCTATATGTGGCCAAGGTTGGTCTGGTCTGCCCTGTGGTTTTCCTGAGGAATGTATTCCAGGAAGGGAGGGGTCTTTATGCTCTGGGGTTTGGAGGAATTTTCCAAATGCCCTGAGCAGACCTCTTCAATGACACACCTGGACCAGCTGGGGTTGGGGAGGCAGATCAACTTTGTTTAGGGGTAATTCGAGACTTATATAGCTTTGGGGGCAGGGGTCAGAATGTCCAGGTTGGGTAAAGGTCATGAAGGTGTAAGGTGTAAGGTGCTAGATGCCTCATTAACATAGAGAGGCATTCCCAGAATCTCAGGTGCTAGCTGAATGGGTGCTTTTAGGGAGAGAGGAAGTTGAATCCTTTTTTTTTTTGTTTGTTTTGTTTTTTTTTTTTTTTTTTTTTGGTTTTTTGGATTTGTTTTTTTTTTTTCGAGACAGGGTTTCTCTGTAGCCCTGGCTGTCCTGGAACTCACTCTGTAGACCAGGCTGGCCTCGAACTCAGAAATCTGCCTGCCTCTGCCTCCCAAGTGCTGGGATTACAGGTGTGCACCACCACCTCCTGGCTAGGAAGTTGAATCTTAACCAAGGCTTTGTGGCATTCCACAGGTGTGGAGATTAAAGTCAGAGAAGAAGAAGCCCTGCTGGAGAAGGGAGGTCCTCCATTTTGCTCCAAGCCCAGAAGGCTATCTGGACAGTGGTAGACTTTGCACCAATAGTTGACATCACTAAGATGTTAAATAGATTTCCTTTCTAGATTGACCAACTGCTCTAGGGGAGAGTCATTCTAGACCACTGCAATCACCCCCACAGTTCAAGTGCACAAATGGTATAATATTGACTTTAATAACTCAACATTTAAAACTTTGGAGTAAAGAATCAACTGCCCTCTAAGAGCAGATTAATGAGCCAACTTACCATCAGTGATCTAAGACACTCAGTGAGCATCCGTAACTCCCTGCTCAGGTAGCTGCTCACCCTCAGAGACCATCCCCACTGCTCCTGCCCGGCTAAGTACTTCTGCTGGAGCTGGTTGTGCTTTTCTAGCTAGTGACAGGCTAGGAGTTTATGACCAACCAGAAATGCAGATTAGTTATAAGAACGATACACAAACCTCTTGCTTGGAAACAGGGCCCAGGGTCAGTTTGTAAACTCTGCACATTTTAACTTATCATGAACATTGTAATCTTTGCAATAATTTTTGAAGTCTGCAAGCTCTAGTTCTTTGCCTTGATGCATCTATGCACAGAAACAATGGTTTATGTCCACACACAGTCCCCAGCAATACAAACCATATGCAGCATACACAGTACAGAAAGTGTTAACAATGAAAACATCAAGTTGAAATTAATATAACATAGTGACAGCAACATGGAAATATTTCTGAATTATGCTATGTAACAATATAATGCTTCATTTTGAATAATGTTAAGCTTGTATTATTAAAAGTGCTACAGTGCATTTCAAATAAATTCCATAGTGGGGTATTTAAGACATATCACTTGAGCTCACTCCCAAATTTACATGGCAACCAGAGCTCGATGAAATTACAGTTTGTTATAATTTCAGAAAACTCGACACAATAGGTGAAAATCACATTTAATATAAATGTCACATCATCATGTCACATTATTCTTGAGGTAGCAGTTTTATTGCAGTAGTTGGAGCTTTTAGAATATGTATTGCAATCAAGACATTTCAAGCAGAATGTTAACTTCATATTCAAGATGTAATATACTTCAAATAGCATGATCGTGGGAAATAGACTGTATTTGTTTAATACCAGAGATATTTGCCTGGGACAGCTGATGAAAATCCATGAATACTTGCGCTTTACTCCAGCAACCAACCATATCACAAAAGCTAATCATTATCTTTTATCTGTATAGCATGTTAAAAAGTCACATATAAAATTAATATCAGTAGGTAAAAATTCATATCTATTTTCCCCAAGTATTTATAAGAGAAGAACTAAGAACAGAATCCATTTGATCAAGCTGAGGAAAATCAGAGGGTTGTTCATTTAGTTTATTAATGAAACAGACCAGGAAATGGTCAAGCCTCACTCAGGTTTTCCTCAGTGTGATTGTAAATGGATTCTGCTTTTAATTCTTCTAGGACATTCCGAGATCATGAGTGAAAGGTCACAGCTTCAAATGAACAAGATAGGGCACCTTATCTTTTCCATGCTTCTGTTTCTCCAAAGAATGTCCACACACCTCATTTTCCCTAAGGGTGAACACACCTCCACCTTCAGTGTATCAGAGCTTCACTGCCTTTTAGAGCCAAGCTGCTGTCTCCTGGAGACCTATAGATCTCCCCACTGGCCCCAATGAGAATATTTTGTCCTTTCTGTAATTATCAGGGCTCCTGGGGATCTTGAGATGATGCCTGCACTCCTGCCTCCTGTTGTACTGTCTTCTGCTGCCTTGCTGAATGAGTTTACCCATTTCTTCTGACTATGAAGCGATCACAGCATTCTCCCAATTCCTGCTCATCTATAGATGGAGCAAAGCATCATGGTAAGCTTTCTGTATAAACCACAGACAGGAAGGATTCTGAGAAGAGAGCTGGTCTACATGGGTATTGCCATGTCTGCATGTGGCAGGCAGAGGCTGGAAGATGCAGCTGCAGTTTGAACCAGGTCTGGAGCTGCACTTCTCGTCTGTCTGGCTTTCACACTAACTCCAATCATCTAGCAGATGACTTCGGAGAGGCAATTCAGTGGGTCAGCTCAGGAACTTTGGAAAGGTCATGAACACTTGCCCCTCCCAGAAAGGAGAGGCTAAATTACATTCCTCGGACCACAGGGAGGCCCCTGTGGCTAGGAGAGGCCCAGGGTTATTCCGAGACCGTTTACCATCTATTTCATTCCCTAATAACCAAGGTTTAAAGGTAACACTGTTCTGCCAATCACATTGTGCCTAATGGCGGCTGCCCTGAGGACTGTATAAAGGCCCCCACATCCCACTGCACATGGTCCTTCTCTCCCCATGTGCAGGGTGACCCCAGCATGCTGGATTAAGTAAAAAAAAATCCTCTTGCTTTTTGCATTGATTCCCATCTCCACATTGTTCACTCAGGAGGTCTCTCTGGTAAGTTAAGGCTCCCTGAGTCTTACAAAACTACCAGCTAGGCAGACGTGGCTCAAATACAGACAGCTCAGAAGTGTAACACACCGAGCTGTGGCAGAAGTGTAACACACTGAGCTGTGGCAGAAGTGTAACACACCGAGCTGTGGCAGAAGTGTAACACACTGAGCTGTGGCTGCTTAGCATGACTGTGCTCCGTGTGCAGTAGCTAAGTCACTTTACCTCCCTGTCAGGGGCACCACATCTGAGAAGCAGAAATGAACATTTGACCGTACTGAAGCCCACTTGACCCGGAATGAGGGTGGAGAAAAAGCTTCCAACTGTCAGAAGAAAACCGTTTGCTCTAAAGTACTGTAAGACCTGAAAACCAAGGGTGCCCCAGCCCCATGCCTTGGAAGGCGACACCCATATCACTCTCGAGAAATGGTCTCAATGCAATAAGCAAGAGAATTTTATTCCAGAGCTCTGGGGTCCACAGCCGTACACCGCACAGGGGTAGAGGACTGTGGACCCAGAGTGCAGAACTGGGACAGCTTTTATAAGTTTACAACAAAGCCTGCGAATCACAAACCAATCATTCCTTAGCATCAAGAGCCCGCGTAGTGTGAGCCAATCGGTTTGTACCACTCCATAGTTTTTAGGCCAATCAGTTTAAATTATCGGAGCCCGAGCTCTGTGGACCAATTAGTTTCCTATTTTCTTGGAGGTCTATAGCTGTGTAAACTCCTGGGTGGGGATAATGGTGTAAGCAGTTTACAGAAGCAAGATAAGCAGATAATTAGCTCATTTCCAGTTATCTTATGGGGCCAGGATCACCTAGTCAAGGCCTTTTTGCCTAGCTCTTAACAAAAGGCGGGCTCTGGAATGCGACCTTTTACCTAGTTTCTAACAAAGAGCAGGCTCTGGAATATGAAGTGTTTGGGGCTCCTAAGAAGGCTGGAGTTAGAGCTTCTTTGGAGCAAGATAGCATTTTAAACTTCTGACTTCTTGGGGGTCATTAGAGAGTTAGGCTGTATTTTCTATCCTTTCAGTACCTGCTCTCCTTTTCAAACTTTAAGTGCTAACCAAGAACACATGAATTGGGGCAGACTATGTGAGAGAAGGGGGCTTCCTTCTGCCCTCTGGTCTCACAGGGCACAGAGAGTCTAAGGCTCACACAATTAAGACAGAACACAGTTCTATCAGCCTGTGAGCCTTTCCCAGGAGCTTCATGCACAATCTGCTTACATGCTGGGCTCGAGTGGCACACCTGGGACAGGAGATGGCTTACCAGGGTCCTGGGTGTGTGAGGACAGTTCCCCAGCACACAGCTCCATTCCCCTCTTCTCCTGTGAGAATTCTGGGTAGTATTAAGTGTTGCTTCACCGTGGAGATGGTTCACTTACCCCCACTTGTTTTCTCATAATTATAATTTGGAGATGAGCTAACAGTCATCCCACGGCTCTCCATGCCCGTGCAGTGAATTATGAGAGAATGTACAATGCATATCCGTTTTATCACTTGTATTCGCATCTCTGATCTTAATTTACCTGGGTAAGCTTACAGAGGAGAAAAAGTGATTTTATTAGCTACAAAAAAATAACTGAATGGTAAAATTCACTTAAGGAAGAACATTCTTCAAAGGCAAGGAATAGATGTGCTTGCTAAGAAGTATCTGGCAAAGTCTGAAAGCATAACAGGCAAAACAACGTCCGGCCACAGATACTTGTTCAGGTTAAATACACGCGCCCATGGAAAAAGGTGGAAAACTGAAGCCAAATAGAAATCGACTTCAAACCCTCATTTACGGAATGATGATGTGGGATCTGAGTGATACAGCCCATCCAGTTCACTGGCATTTCTTCCCCATTCGATAATCAGGAACTCTATTCCGGCCAGCTGAGCTGCAGAGGGGGCTTGTTTAGACACACCTGGATGCCACTCCTTTCCTTTGCTAAGGAAGCTTCCTGACTCTCACAAAGAACTGAGAACAAACCCTGCCCTAGGCCTGGATTAGGCATGCTACACCAGGCAGGGAAATACCAGGCGGTCCCTGCTTCTGGGGTCGGTAACTGCACAGAAATGCACACCTCTCACTGTAAAAAGCCCATCACAAAGTGTGTGAAGTACTCCCCCAGGCCCTTCCTAATACTTCTAAGGGCCAGAATTCGAAAGTAGTTCAACTAAACTCAAATTCTCCTTCAGTTCAGCAAATACCATATACAACAACATATGGAAAAGTGTTTAATTCCAGCATGTATATCCGTATGCCCTCAAGACTTGGCTTAGCAGCTTGGGGTTTTTCTTAGTCCATGTACAGTTTTAGAAGGGCTGTTACTCTAGGCCACTGTTTCAGCGTGACTTCTTGTGTGGTGCACATCTAGACAGCACCTGCAGAAGGAGCGACCTGCTGGTGCAGGCTGAGCACTGTGCATGGCCTACCAGGAGGTGACCTTTCCCCTGTGGCAAGAGAACCCACTGTGAAGAATGCTCATTTCCCAGCATGCTTTGCTCCCCTCCTCTAGCCTGCTGCCCTGTTTTAGGTTTCCTCACAATTTGTTGTATAGTTTTTGGTGTTATAATTTTGGATGAGATTCAAGGTACAACACAGAACACGAGACTTAAGCAAGTAATGCTTTTTCTAACTTCTTTGTTTTCTTTTTCTAATGTAATTTCTCCAAGAAATTCTACTATAAAATAATAACCAATAAACGCATCATATAGATAAGAATGTTAATATACTTAAAGTTAACTAAGTTTTAGAGTAGTTAATGGGTGTTTAGTTAGGGTTTCTATTACTGTGATAAAACACCATGACCAAAGCAACGTGAAAAAGCAATGGGTTTATTTCATGTTATAGCATTTAATTCATCATCCAGGACAGGAACTCAACAGGGCAGGAGCCTGCAGGCACAAGTGGATTCAGAAGACATGGGGAATGCTGCTCGCCGCCATGCTCCTTACGGCGCGCGCGCGCGCGCGCGCGCACACACACACACACACACACACACACACACACACACACACACAATGTGGGAAGCCAGTAGAGATCTTCACTTCAGCTGGAGGACTGACAGGGCAAAGGTCCTGAGTAAAACAAAGAAGAGCCTCTCCCTATGATCTGCCGGTGGAAGGAAGTCCTGAGATAACTGTGGGATGCCCCAGACTATGCAAACACCAGATGTCTCCACTGGAGGACCCTTATCTCTTCCCGCTGAAACTGCTAAGATTGCCCCTCCCTCCTTTGTTCTTGCCTTGAGAAGAGCTCTTCCTCTGAGAGCTTAAAACCTGTGTACCCCAGAACATTAAACGAAGCCTCGACAATTGAACCCCCCTTTGCCTGGCTTCCTTCTTTCTCCCCCCCTTTTTGACCCTCAGGTAGTACCCCTTCGGAACCCTGGAATAACTGGACCTGCTGGACGGGTCATAGTGGCGCCTGAACAGGGACCCGAAGTACGGTCAATTACCGGACGATGGAGGAGAAATCCCGGGAAGAGGATTCAAGGACCCCACAGACCGCATTGCTTGTGTGTCTGAACAATTGTCGTCCGATTGTCATGGGGAAGCAACTAACAAAAGAAGCTTGTTTCATAGGAGAAATCAAGCAATCACTCAGGGAGAGAGGAATAAGAGTTAAGAAAAAAGATTTAATTAAGTTCTTTTGTTTTATTGATAAAAAATGCCCTTGGTTGGTTTTAAGTGGACCTGACATTCACCTGCTAATGTGGAATAGGGTTGGTAAAGAGATTAATAGGATTTTGAAAACAGGTGAACCAGTGTCTGATGTATTTTTTAGTTACTGGGGTCTTATACGGGACATGCATCAGACACTGGTCTGCTTTTTCTCCATCCCCCTTCATCCTGAGGATTGCGCTCGTTTTGCCTTTTCTATCCCTATTACTAACAATGCAGGTCCCAATCCCCGCTTTCAATGGCGTGTATTACCACAAGGAATGGCTAATAGTCCTACCCTGTGCCAACGTTATGTGGCACAGATTATAAATCCAATAAGAATATGACATCCAATGGCCTATATCATTCACTACATGGATGATGTACTGGTTTATCAGAAACCCCAAAAATAGCCCAAGAATTGGTTCTTGCCTTACAACAGAGAGGCTTTGTTATAGCTCCCGAGAAAATTCAGACAGTTTCCCTTCTTGTTTCTGGGATTTCAACTAGGACCTATCACTGTCTGCTCTCAAAAGTTAACAATCAGAAGATCGCAATTGCAGACCTTAAATGATTTTCAAAAACTTTTATGTGACATTAACTGGCTCAGACCATATCTTAAGCTGACCACTGGTGATCTTAAACCCCTCTTTGATATTCTGAAAGGCAGTGCCGATCCTCTTTCTCCTAGAGTTTTGACCCCGGAGGCTGAAAGTTCTTTACAATTAGTGGAGCAGGCTATTAGCCAACAATTTATAGGTTTTAGCCAAAAATCTTTTTAAAATTATTTTCACAACAACATTTACACCAACAGCCTTCTATGGCAGAGTGGACAGCCACTTATGTGGGTGCACCTACCAGCCACTCACCCTAAAATACTCCCTACTTACCCTTCCCTAGTTTGCCAGGCCATATTTCTCGGGCTCAGAACAGCTGTCCCCTATTTTGGCCGCGATCCAGAGATAATTATTTCACCCTATTCACAAGAGCAGCTTGCTTGGCTACAACAGAGAGATGATGAATGGACTGTTTTATTGTCCAGCTATCAAGGGAAGTTTGATACCCACCTACCAGGAGATAAACTAATACAATTTCTCCATAACACCCCTTTTGTTTTTCTCAAAGTTACATGACTAAAACCTATAAGGGATGTTTTAACTGTCTTTATAGATGGATCAAAAAATGGAAGGGCTTCCTTTGTCATTGGAAATCGTGCCTCTCATATTAACACACCCTATGCCTCTGCTCAATTAGTAGAATTACGAGGCGCCCTTGAGGTATTTAAAACAATTGATGAGAGTTTTAATCTTTATTCGGATAGCCATTATGTAGTCAGAGCCCTCCAAGTTCTTGAAGTTGTCCCAATTATACAGCCTTCATCACTGGCCTTCTCGTTTTTTGAGATACAACAGCATATAAGGGCTCGAAGGAGCCCATTCTTTGTAGGACACATAAGGGCCCATACAAACCTACCTGGTCCTCTAACTAAGGGAAACGATTTGGCTGATAAAGCTACCCGCTTAGTAGTATTGGCCTCTCTCACTGATTCACTTTGAGAGGCTCAGATGGCTCATTCCCTTCATCACCTGAATGCTCAAACATTAAGACTTAGATATAAAATAACTCAGGAACAGGCTAGACAAATTGTAAAAGGCTGTAAAAATTGTCTAACATTACTTCCTGAGCTGCATCTGGGAGTCAATCCCAGGGGCCTTGTCCCCGGAGAACTTTGGCAAATGTTACTCATGTTCCCTCTTTTGGAAAACTTAAATTTGTATATGTGACTGTTGATACCTTTAGTGGATTTTTATGTGCCTCTGCACAGACGGGAGAGGCCACAAAAAATGTTATTTCTCACATGTTATTTACCTTCTGTTATGGGCCAACCCAAAATACTTAAGACAGACAATGGCCCTGGTTATACCAGTCAAAAATTTAAGCAATTTTGTTCTCAAATACAGATAAAACATATTACAGGCATCCCCTAAAATCCCCAGGGTCAAGAGATTATTGAACGTGCCAATCAAACACTTAAAAATACCCTTTTAAAGCTCACCACTCAGGAAACCCTTTATTCTTTTAAAGGCAATGTTAAGCTCCTATTATCCCATGCCCAGTTTGTTTTAAATTTTTTAACTCTAGATAAGCAAGGGCACTCCGCCGCTGACTGCCTATGGCATCCCACAACAAATATGGATTATGCCCAAGCCCTTTGGAAAGACCCCCTATCTGGGAAATGGCAGGGGCCAGACCCTGTTATCATCTGGGGAAAAGGGTCCGCCTGTATTTATAATTCTAAAGAAGGGGGAGCCAGATGGCTCCCTGAAAAATTGATAAAGCCCTATAACAAATTCCAGGGTGGCACCTGAGAACAAAATAATTTTGTTTTTTAGAAAATGGCCTGCTGCTGAATTGGGGTGTGTCTTCTCCTCCTACCATTGATGATCAACGGAGCAATGTCACCCTACTGGATCTTCAACTATACCTGGATTGCCATAATGAGGCTGGTAGTCAAAGCTTCTTCCACACTTGGGGGATCTCCTCGTTGGGAACCCCTATTTGTAGATTTATGCCAATTGGCCCTGGGGGCTGGAATAGCCTGGGGTACCCCCAGTCACTACATGCCACAAACTACACCGGTCAACAACCTGGAAGGTTATAGAGTTGCTCCTGGGTGTCAGAATAAATGGGCCTGATCTTTCTTGGCCGTTACACCTATCTATGTTTGCCTTGGAGGCCACCGAGACCCATCCTTAGGACAGAAATGTGGTTACCATGACAAATACTTTTGAGCCTCTTGGGGGCTGTGAGACCATAGGTGACACCTATTGGAATCCCTCCTCTTCTTGGGACCTCATTCAGGTCAAGAGATATAACCCTCCACAAGGCCAAACCTATGACCAGTGGCGAGGGAACGCCTACTCAGGAGGGCCCACCCCTTACTTCCCACAATGTGAGTCCTGGTTACAAATAACCTGGTTACAAATAACCTTTACAGGCCAGGGAAAGAAATTTGCCTGGGAGGCTTCACGAGGAGCTGAGTGGGGCCTATGTACCTATAGAGCAGGCAGACACCCATGTCTTTCCTTTAAATTGCAGTTGTAAAAGACGTTACCCTATATACATCAAGCCTCCATTGGACCTAATCATCAATTACTTAATTTTGCCCCCTCGGTCACCCAGAGAAGCCCCAGAGTCTAGGAATCCATTAGCCACACGGGCTTCACATAATTCTTCCTTGACTACCTTGTTCCAACCTACCATCATCCCCCGGGGCCCCGTGCAGTCATCTCGGGTAATTCTTTCCATCCTTAATGCATCTGCCTCTGCTTTGCTCCTTAAGGAACAGGAGGCTAATTCATCTAAATATGTAGAATGCTGGATATGTTTTTCGGCCTCTCCTCCATTCTATGAGGGCGTTGCTCTTTTTGGAAATTTTACATATACCAATGATTCTGAGGGTTTAAATGGAAATTTCTTAGGATTTACCCTGACAGAGGTATCCGGGGCAGGGAGCTGCGTTCTGGGAGAACATATGCTCCCCCCTCAACAATTGCTAGAGATATACAACCATACCATAACTATTGACAATCATTATGAACATTTGCTAGCCCCAAATTATACCTATTTGGCATGTTCCTCAGGATTGACTACCTATATTATAATATCTGAATTCATACAGCGTCATGATTATTGCGTGCTGGTACAAATACTTCCAAGATTTAGCATTCATGAGCCAAGAGACCTTTTAAACTTCTGGGATGATAACGTTGAGATGCCCCATAGGGGGAAGAGAGAACCTATTACGGCTATCACCCTTGCTGTTATTCTAGGATTAGGGGCAGCGGGAACAGGCACAGGCATCGCCTCACTTGTTACCTCTCAACAGAATCGACAACAATATCATTTACTTAGTGCTGCCATTGATAAGGACCTGGCAGAACTCAGAGATGGTTTAGCCAATTTAAAAGATTCTGTTGCCTCCTTATCAGAAGTAGTATTACAGAACAGGAGAGGTCTTGATCTGTTCTTCTTACAACAGGGAGGACTTTGCGCAGCCTTAAGGGAAGAATGCTGTGTTTATGTAGACAAGACAGGACTGGTAGATGACAGTCTGAGGAGAGTAAAAGAGAGTCTAGAGAAACACAGAAGCGAACGAGAACAACAGGAGTGTTGGTATAAAAATTGGTTCTCCACATCCCCATGGCTTTCCTCCCTACTACCTTCTATTCTAGGACCCTTCTTAGGGTTATTACTGTTAATCTCCTTTGGTCCCTGGGCTTTTCAACGATTAACCCACTTCATTAAATCACAAATAGATTCTACCCTACCCAAGAATTATGTCTCGGTACAGTATCATCGGCTGGACACAGGAGAAATGATGGCCCCGGGGAGACTAGATGGATCGGCAGAAACAACCGCAGCACCTGCGGCGGAGAGGCTCAATTTCAATAAGCTCCTTTTGTGAGACTCTGTTTGGTTCCCACTTATCCATCCCTGGGCTTGTCTGAAGGGGGAGCTCACCCAAGGTAGCCATCTTAAGGACTGGCAACTTCCTCCATCCCCTGACCAACTTAAGACACGGAGCCTTGAGGATGACAAGGTAAGGCTAAGGGATAGAGAGGTCAATCCTAAGACAAGAGACGGCTACACATTTTCGGTCTGGCCCCCTAGCCCAGTATTTCCACCCAGACATTTCCACTTTTAATATAAGGAAAGGGAGGAAATGTGGGAAGCCATTAGAGATCTTCACTTCAGCCCGGAGGGCTGACAGGGCAAAGGTCCTGAGTAAAACAAAGAAGAGCCTTTCCCTATGATCTGCCGGTGGAAGGAAGTCTTGAGATAACCACGGGATGCTCCAGACTATGCCAACACCAGATGTCTCCACCGGAGGACCCTTATCTCTTCCCGCTGAAACTGCTAAGATTGCCTCTCCCTCCTTTGTTCTTTCCTTAAGAGCTCTACCTCTCAGAGCTTAAAACCCATGTACCCCAGAACATTAAACGAAGCCTCGACAATTGAACCCCCCTTTGCCTGGCTTCCTTCTTTCTCCCCCTCAGGTAGTACCCCTTCAGGACCCTGGAATAACTGGACCTGCTGGATGGGTCACACACATATAACAGACAACACAGGCACTTCTTATCAAGAGAATGGGAACATGTCCTTCACTCTCATGGCAATGACCCTGCCTGTGAAAACTAAGTCTGAGATGCTGTAGCAGAAATAAAGTCCATCTCTGCCTCTCACACGGTTGAAGTGGTTGATCACTGACTATGACTTGTTTGGCCTTTGTATGGTTCAGCTAGACCTGCTCCAGATGACAGCAGATAGACCAGATCTTCTTCTTCCTCCTCCTCCTTCCTATTCTTCTTCCTCCTCCTCCTCCTTCTTCTTTTTTAAAGATTTATTCATTTTATTTATATGAGTACACTGTAGCTGTCTTCAGACACACAAGAAGAGGGCATCAGATCCCTACAGATGGTGGTGAGCCACCATGTGGTTGCTGGGAATTGAACTCAGGACCTCTTAACGACTGAGCCATCTCTCCAGACCAGATCTTCTATCAATGTCTCCTTGAGAGGCAGATCACTGTCAGCTCAAGAAACGAGGATGACTGTTCTTATTGGACTGAGTCTCGTGACCAGCTCAGACCCTCTTCGCTCTCCACCTACACAGCCTCACCTGTACACTGTGATATCATCAGACATTATGATGATAGTGTACGATAAGCTGGGAGGCCCAGACAACAATCTGAAATTCTTGGATTTTACACACTTAGTCGAGAAGCCAAATGCATAGCAGGGAAGTCAGTATGTGCAGTTTTTGTGTGGACAGTCTGGGCTGGCTTTCATTTTGTTTCTCAAACAGTCTCATTGTGTGAGCCAGGCTGGGACTCTCAGCCTCCTATTGTGGCTAGAGTGCACAGGTTACAGACAGACACCAGCACAGACACCACTGTAAGGAATCGAACAGTGACAGAAAAAGTTCAGACTGAGCTCCCACATGCTCCAGGCAGTTTTATTAGCATTTTCTGATACAGGCAAATTTGACTGATAGCCCAGGAGGGGAAGGATATTTGCTCAGTAGGTAAAATAAAATAAAATTTTAACTTAAAATTTCAGTAGCTCACAGATCAGAATCAAATTTGAGACCTGCAAGTATCACACTGTAATTAGTGTGCACTAATTTTAACGTTCTGTCAGCATTCTGCACGGCAGCCCTGCACTAATGCACTGTGTTTTATAGTCTTATTAAAAAGGAATAATAAGATGAAAAGGTTATTTTAGTGCATGTAATTACGTCTACATCTATATTGAAGCTGCAAATTAAAATATGTAAAGCAGAAAATAAACTTGGGATATTTGAATAGATATTAGTCTGCAATTTTAATACTGAGTCAATTTTCTTAATATTATAAAATAATTAAACTATATCAGGTCAATACAGGTGAATATATCTTGAAATGAAAATTCTTAAAGTTGTCCTTTTCCTTAGAGAATTATATTTACAAGGCTCATTTTCTAAGGTATCAAGGAAAAAGAGGCAAAGTAGCCATATTTAGGAAAGCTCAGGGGGCAAACACGTCAGACTGAGCACAGAACACATACTTGTTTCCTGGTAGTCATATGGATGTGGTGAATTAAGTTCAAATTAAGTTCATCAAAATAAAATTTAAAAGCAAATTACTTGGTTTGTATGTGCTTTTAAAGTATTATTCAGTCCCCTGGTTGATGGTGACTACGTTTGAGACCACAACCTAGAACATTCCCACCAAGACAGAAATGTCTGTTGAAAGCACTCTTCTATACAAGTCTACAGTTCCACGGAGACTAAACTAATCATCGTAGCTTCCCAGGCCAGCATTTTTGTTTGTTTGTTTGTTTTCCGAGACAGGGTTTCTTTGTATAGCCCTGGCTGTCCTCGAACTCATTCTGTAGACCAGGGTGGCCTCAAACTCAGAAATCCACCTGCCTCTGCCTCCCAAGTGCTGGGATTAAAGGCAGGTGCCACCACTGCCTGGCTCAGCCCAACATTGTTAAAAATGATCTTATTTTTACTTATGGATATATGTGTCCCTCCTTGTGTGTGTGTGTGTGTGTGTGTGTGTGTGTGTATGTGTGTGTACATGGGTGCACATGCGCGGTACACATGCATGCAAGTGTTCATGGAAACCAGAAGAGGGTGCTAGAAACTGAACTCAGGTCCACTCACTGGAAAATCAGCAAACTGTCTTTATCATTGAGCTATTTTTTCAGGCCACCTTTATTTATTTATTTTTTTTAAATTAAACTTGCATAAAAAGATGGGAAGATAGAGTCAGTATCTCCTCCTTTTAGGCTGCTGAGGGGAAAAGGGGCCCAGACTGTATTCTCATGAGATGCAGCCACCAAGAAACAGTACAAATGCTAAGGTGCTCAAAGTTCTTGCTGTACTCAAGTACAGCAGTGAGCCTGGGGACCAGGGAGGCTCTTCTTCAGTTCAGAGCTATGACGTCACTAGGGAAACTGCGCCCACATGGGATGGGAGCATTCTTGCCATTTAGAAAATGGTAGATTTCACTATGAGCCTGCTTCATAACCTTGCCCTTAGAGCTATCAAAGTCACTGTGGAATAAACCATTTTGTTGATTCAAAGCAAGGCTGTGCAAGATAAACTCTCAGTGCTGACTTACCAAGATGCCTGCCTGACTGCCCATCTTTAGTCCGACAGAATCGGTCATCTGCAGCTGACCTAGACTAGCAGAAAAGCCTCAGGTTCCTCATGCTGTACAGAAGGCTGAACCATGTAATGGCTGTTCTGATCAGAGTGAGGATAACCGCCCTTTCATTATCAGCAAAGGGCAGTGGTTTACAAAATCAGAAAAGAACACTCTCACACTTCACTGCACACCTCTCTCAGTGCAATGCGTTTTAAAATTAGAGTGGAAGCGTGAACTGAATGGCTGAATTTCATCTGTTTCTCACGGTTCTGTAACTTGACACTAAACAGCATGTACTAGATAGTTTCACGGCAGCTTGACACAAGTCAAAGGCATCTGAGGGGAAGGAGCTTCAACCAAGTAGAAACAAAAAGAACTACACAAAGAATCAACAAAATCAGGACCTGGTTCTTTGAGAAAATCAACAAGGTAGATAAACCCTTAGGCAGACTGAGCAGAGGGCACAGAGACAGTATCCAAATTAACAAAATCAGAAAAGAAAAGGGAGATATAACAACAGAAACTGAAGAAATTAAAAAAAAAATCAGATCCTACTACAAAAGCCTATACTCAACAAAACTGGAAAATCTGGATGAAATGGACAATTTTCTAGAGAGATATCAAATACCAAACTTAAATTAGGATCAGATAAACCATTTAAACAGTACCATAACCCCCAAAGAAATAGAAGCGGTCACTGACAGTCTCCCGAACAAAAAAAAGCCCAGGTCCAGATAAGTTTAGTGCAGAATTCTATCAGACCTTCAAAGAAGAACAAACGCCAAACTCTACAAACTCTTCCATAAAATAGAAACAGAAGAAACACTGTGCAATTTATTCTATGAACCCACAGTTACACTGATACCAAAACCTCACAAAGACCCAACAAAGAAAGAGAACTTCAGAACAATTTCCTTTATGAATATCAATGCAAAAATACTCAATAAAATTCTCACAAATTGAATCCAAAAAGACATCAAAATGATCATTCATGACATTCAAGGAGGCTTCATCCCAGAGATGCAGGGATGGTTCAATATACAGAAATCCATCAAGGTAACACAAACAAATCCAAAGGGGGGGGGAACACATGATCATTTTATTAGATGCTGAAACAGCATTTGACAAAATCCAGCATCCCTTCATGATAAAAGTCTTGGAAAGATCAGGAATTCAAGGCTCATACCTACACATAGTAAAAGCAATATACAGCAAACCAGTAGCCAACAACAACTAAATGGAGAGAAACTTGAAGCAATCCCATTACAATCAGGGACTAGACAAGGCTGTCCTTTCTTTCCCAATCTATTCAATATAGTACTTGAAGTATATTCTCTCTAGAGCAATTAAGACAACAAAGGGAGGCCAAAGTGATGCAAACTGGAAAGGGAGAAGTCAAAATAGCACTATCTTCAGATTATATGATAGTATACTTATATGACCCCAAAAATTCCACCAGTGAACTCCTATACCTGATAAACAACCTCAGCAAAGTGGCTGGATATAAAATTAACTCAAACAAATCAGTAGACTTCTCATACTCAAAGGATAAACAGGCTGAGTATGCCAAACTCTTCCATAAAATAGAAACAGAAGAAACACTGTGCAATTTATTCTATGAACCCACAGTTACACTGATACCAAAACCTCACAAAGAAATTAATGAAATGACACTCTTCACAATAGTCACAAACCATATAAAATACCGTGTTGTGACTCTAACCAAGCAAGTGAAAGATCTGTATGACAAGAAGTTCAAATCTCTAAATAAAGAAATTGAAGGAGATCTCAGAAGATGGAAAGATCTCCCATGCTCATGGATTGGCAGGATTAATATAGAAAAATGACCATCTTGCCAAAAGCAATCTACAGTTTCAATGCAAACCCCATCAAAATTCCAACTCAATTCTTCATAGAGTTAGAAAGAACAATTCTCAAATTCATTTGAAATAACAAAAAACCCAGGATAGCTAAAACTATTCTCAACAATAAAAGAACTGGGAAAATCAGTGTCCCTGACCTGAAGCTGTACTACAGAGCAATAGTGATAAAAACTGCATGACATTGGTACAGTGACAGGCAGATAGATCAATGGAACAGAATTGAAGACTCAGAAATGAACCCACACACCTCTGGTCATTTGATCGTTGACAAAGGAGCTAAAACCATCTAGTTGAGAAAAGACAGCATTTTAAACAAATGGTGCTGGTTCTATGTAGAAGAATGCAAACTGATCCATTCTTATCTCCCTGTACAAAGTTCAAGTCCAAGTGGATGAAGGATCTCCACATAAAACCAGAAGCACTGAATCTAATAGAAAGTATGGAAAAGCCTTGAACACATGGGCCCAGGTGAAAATTTCCTGAACAGAACACCAATGGCTCATGCTCTAACATCAAGAATTGACAAAAATGGGATCTCATAAAATTGCAAAGCTTCTGTAAGGCAAAGCACACTTACAATAGGACAAAATGGCAACCAACAGACTGGGAAAAGATCTTTATGAATCCTACATTCCATTGAGGGCTAATATCCAATATATACAAAGAACTTGTGAAGTTAGACTCCAGAGAATAAAATAACCCCATTAAAAATGGGGAACAGAGCTAAATAGATAATTCTCAACTGAGGAAACTCGAATGGCTAAGAAACACCAAAAAAAATGTTCAACATCCTTAGTCACCCTGAGATTCCATCTCATACCAGTCAGAATGGCTAAGATGAAAAACTCAGGTGACAGCAGATGCTGGCGAGGATCTGGAGAAAGAGGAACACTCCTCTATTTCTGGTGGGATTGCAAGCTGGTACAACCACTCTGGAAATCAGTCTGGCGGTTCCTCAGAAAATTGGACATAGTACTATCTGAGGACCCAGCTATACTACTCCTGGGCATATACCCAGAAGATGCTCCAACATGTAATAAGGACACATGCTCCACTATGTTTATAGCAGCCATATTTATAATAGCTAGAAGCTGGAAAGAATTCAGATGTCCCTTAACAGAGGAATGGATACAGAAAATGTGGTACATTTACAGAATGGAATACTACTCAGCTATTACAAACACTGACTTCATGAAATTTGCATGCAAACGGATTGAACTCGAGAATACCATCCTGAGTGTGGTGACTCAGTCACAATGGAACAGTATATACTCACTGATAAGTGGATATTAGCCCAAAAGTTTGGAATACCTAAGATTTAATTCATAGACCATATGAAGCCTAAGATGGAAGATCAAAGTGTGGATTCTTCAGCGTTTTTTAGAACGGTGAACAAAATACTCACAGGAGGAAATATGGAGACAAAGTGTGGAGCAGAGATTGAAGGAAAGGTCATCCAGAGACTGCCCCAGCTGAGGATCCATCTCATATACAGCCATCAAACCCAGAAGTTATGGTGGATGTGGTAAGTGCTTGATATGGCTGACTCCTGAGAGGCTCTGCCGGAGCCTGACAAATACAGAGGTGGAAGCTGGTAATCAACCATTGGACTGAGCTTGGGGATCCCTGAGGGAGGTGTTGGAGATGGGGCTGAAGGAGCTGAGGGGGTTTGAAGCCCCATGGAGGGAGCAACAGTGTCAACTGGCCAGACCCCCGGAGCTCCTGGGGACTGGATCACCAACCAAAGAATACCCAAGGTGCTGGTCACATTTGTGGCAGAGGATGGTCTTGTTGTGTAGGGAAAATGAGCCGGGTCCGCGTCCCTGTGTAGGGATGGCTGCCCAGCTAGGGGGGAGGTCCCTTCTCAGAAGGTGGGGCTGTTCTGGCGTGGTCCCATGTCCCTGTGGAGGAAGCCTGGCTGGTAGGGAGAGTCCTGGCTCCTTCCTGGCCGCTGGAGACTCTGAGGCCTGTTCCATTGCTCCTACACCGCGGGTTTTGACAAGAAGAGGCAGCTCATGGTTTTAAAGCTTTATTATAGAAAAGTAATAAAGAGAAAAGAGATAGAGAATTAAAGAGAGAAAAAAGATAGAGGGGTGAGAGCGGGCCATGACCACATGGAAAGGGGAGAAAAAGGGGGAGAGAGGGAAAATAGGGACCAGAGACTGCAAGAGAGCTGGGAGGGCCTGCATCCCCTTTCACAGTGGGCTGGGTTACCTGGCTGTTGCCAGGTAACTGTAGGGCGGTGAAAACCTGGCTGTAGCCAGGTGACTGTGGGGTGGTGAAAACCTGGTTGTAGCCAGGTGACTGTGGGGTGGAGTCCAGCCAGAACACCAGGGGCCTGGCCCTATGTGTGACTGAGGGCCACAGGATTATGGAGTTGAGGAGTCAGGAGTATGGAGTTGGTGTCAGGAGCCTGAGTGTCCGAGAGCATGGCTCACTGGTTCCATCCCTTGTAGAATATTCTACAGGGTCTTCAGAGTAAGCCTTGCTCAACCAGGCCACAGAGTGCCTTTCACGGTCCCATATTGTTGGACATCAGTGGGAGGAGAGACCCTTGAGCCTGAGGGTGTTCAGTGCCCCAGTGTAGGTATGGGAGTGGATGGGTGGGTGTGGGAGCACCCTCATAGAGGCAGGGGGAGTGGGGATGGGATAGGGGGTTTCCAAAGGGGAGACCTGGAAAGGGGAAAACATTTGAAATGTAAATAAAGAAAATATCCAATTCAAAAAAAAATAAAGAAAGGCATTGTACAAATAGACATTTGGGTGAGCTTAATAAAAAGATTTTGTAAATGGAAAACCAATGCCTCCATAAGACCTTTAAGTCGTTTTCTTAATTAGCTCATTGCTGGTGGTGCTGACCCTGGGCTGGTGGTCCTGGGTTCTATAAGACAGCAGGCTGAGCAAGCCATAGGGAGTAAACCAGTAAGCAGCACTCCTCCATGGTCTCTGCATCAGCTCCTGCCTCCAGGTTCTTGCCTCCTTCAGTTCCTCTGATGACTTCCTTTGATGGTAAACAATGGCAGTGAAGTGTAAGCCAAATATACCTTTTCCTCTTCAACTTGGTTTTGGTCCTAGTGTTTCATCTCAGCAACAGAAACCCTAACTAAGACATAGCATTGATGAAATGACCAATAAAAACAAGAAGGGCTAAGAGTTTTTCTTCCTTTTCAAAGAAATCCATGTAAATAGTTGCCTGTCATCTAAAATCATAAGTTAGAATAAAAATTCCTCACAAGCCGTTCTATTTCCCAAGTGTTTTCTACTTCTGTGAGATGAACAGGGTTATTGCTTTAGGATAACACACAATTACTACAGACAGTGAAGGGTACCTTCCTGGGATACTTTGGAACTCCATGACAGTCACCTTAGTGTCCCCAGGTCAAGCCTTTTCTGTTTGTTGTTTTATAACTGGGGCCCAGCAGCAGTTCAGAGACTCAGTTAGCTGAACTTCTCTGTCTAACATTAGGAAGGATGAAGGGACAGAGGAGGAATGTGCAGTCGGAAAAGGTACCTTTCAATCCGTAAGAGAAGCTGACTGTAGATAGAAACCAAGTGGTTAATGCTACTGTTAGATTAAAGTTGGTCCTGACTTGACTATTAGAGAACTTGGGATGTACTGTCCATGAGAAAAGTATTAATTTAGTAGACTGTGATTGTTGTTGCTGTTGTTGTTTTAACAAATCTCAATGGTTTGATTTTACCAATGAAGACTTGGGAGGCAGATGCTAGCACAGAGAGGCAGAGAAAGCATCCAACTGACCATCCTCTTTGGCCAATGGCGTATTACCCGGAAATTCCCTCTTATGCTCTCTCAACCTTCTTCAAACTCACTCTCTTTCCCCTCTACTTCCTATGCATCTCTCTATCAGTCCTCTTGAATCCCTTTACTTTTTTTTTTTCTTAATTTTATGTTCAGTTTCTGTCAGCTGGTTGCTTGCCCCCTCTTGATCTATGGTTGACTTTATTTAATCTGGTTTTCAATATTCAAATAGAAAGCTCTTGCATTAAAGGAATGTGCTAAGGCTGAGATACACAACTAAAACCAGGTTTTCCCAGTAAATAACACAATCTTGGGGTAGATAGTGTGATCACATATCCTGTAACATGTGCTGTGTATTCTGATGGCCAGATTGATTGGACAGAGACACAGCTAGGGTATTGACGAGGCACATCTTTGCGGACTTTTCTAGAGACAATTAAGTGGTGGGATAACTGGCCATGAATGTGGTGGCACATGAAACAGGGTCAACGATGGGATAAAGGGAGAAAGTGAGGCAGACAGCTGAGCATGGCGTTCTCTTCTCTGCTGTTGGACAGCAAAATGCGAGTAAGCAGCCTCGTGCTGCCCCTGCCCGAGCAGCCGTGCCACCCTGTCTTCACCACCATGATGGACTGCATCCCCTCAAACCATGAGCTAAAATGAACCCTTCCGTAAGCTGCTTTTGTTAGGTGGCTGGGCATAGCAATGACCGATACGCAGAGAAGTCCTGACTTCACTCTCAACCTCAACCTCTTGGGTCAAGTCAGGCTTACTTCTGCAAGCACAGGGTTATACAACTGCAGTCTTCATGCCATCAGCATGAACAGGTCCAGTGTGCACCCAGATAAGAATGCTGCCAAAGGTATAAAGATCTTGGTCAAACACGACAGGCATGCCTTTTCAGTAGCTGACCAAAGTTCCTAGAGGTGGGGCACACTAGTGCTTCATGGCCGAGCTTCATTCTGAAAAGATTATGAGGTCACTGACCCATAGAGACCCATTCAAAATGAAATTCTGCAAGGGTTCCTGTCTACCTGTAAGCATCCTGATATCCACAGATAAAAATTTCTTCAATAGTCTTATCCATTAGGATAAAAACGCTGCCTTAGTTTAAGGAGAATAGTTTTAAAAACAGAAGCTTACTCTTTGCTGGATAGTCACTGTTTTTCTACATGTAAATTTCTTCATCATACCAATATCTAATCAATATACAGTGCTCTGCTCAAATCCTAGGACAGAATTGTTCTTTCTAAGCATACACCACTGTGACGAGAGCTGAAGCGGCCAGATGTGGTAGCTCCTGTGCCCCACCTAAGGCATGGTGGCATGGTGGCGAGGGGCTGAGATCTGCTACCTCATGAACAACTAAGTATGCAGCTGTCTGGCCCGAGAAAGAACTGTGCTTTTTAAACCCATAACAGATCACTGTGTTAGTGAAACCTTGAATGCTTCTATAATGTATGATTTCAATGACCATCAACTGGTTAAGTCATTTCATGAAGCACTAAAAAGCCACCATATTAAACAACAGTGGCTTCTTCTCATAGTTTGTTTCAGTGAGGTCAGGATGTTTGTAATAGCTCTCAATCTTGGGCTCCAGACAAGACTGTGTGAGTAAAACAAACAGTTATGGAAGCTTTGTTCTGCTTGGTGTCATGGCTTTGGGATTTCCTCTCGGTCTGGGACAGGTGCTTCCCACAGTACAGTCCTCTGTGTGTTTCAGAATGAGGCTTTGCCACTGCCCTGGGTACACTCTTTCAACCTGCTGCCATTCTGTTTGGTTAATAGTGTGTGTGTGTGTGTGTGTGTGTGTGTGTGTGAATGAGACTGTGTCTGTGTTCATGTATACACAGGCACCTGCCAATATGGACAATAATACCATCAATGGCCATTTGAGCACTGACAGAAATGTTCAAAGCAGCTTGTTGGGTCAGTGGGCATCGCGATGTTAAGGCAGGCTGCCTCTTTCTCCACTTTTTGTCACCTAACCATTTACTGCCTAAATAGCGATTAACAACCAGGCCTTGAGTGAGGGAGAAGGAAATTCACAAGTCAGGCACTGACATCACCGTCAGAGACCTCGGTGCAGACTAGCATTACAGAAGCACACAAGTTATTGTGGGCACTACCAAAAGTGGGCACAGAGAAGTAATATTTAGCTCATTTAACCTGACCACCACACTTAACACCTAAGCCAGAGAGCAAGAAAACAAAACAAAACAAGACAAAACAAAACAAAACAGGCAAGACGTAGGATAGAGCCTATGTAAGGAGACAGAGCAAAGACCTTCTCTGCACAGACAAGTGCCCTAGAGGCAGGGAAATCCCAGTTTAAAGAAGATTTACTTGTGAGTTTGGGCACATAAACCACCGCACGACCGTACTCACGGAGGCCAGCGAGGGAACTCATCCCTTGGAGCTGGACTTACAGCTGGTTGTGACCTCCTGGACAGAGGTGCTAGGAAGTGAAACCGGGTCCTCTGAAAGAACAGCGGGCGCTCTCAACAGCTGAGCCTGTCTCTCCAGCCCCACTCCTTAAGGGAAAGTAGAGGACAGCAGCATGGGGATCCCCAAGTGTTGTCACCACTGGTCAACCAGCATGTGGAAGGTTTCATCAATGTTTCACGGTAGCTGCAGTGGGTCTGCAAAGTCAACCTGCAAGTATGTCCTGTAATCACAGAGTTCTGGAACCTCACAAGAGGGGATGAGTGTCAGGTTCTTTCTTCCCTAAGAAAGGCTGGATATATCTAAGCCTCTGAAACTCCCCCTACTGACCCTATCCCGGACCAAGATAGCAAACCAGAGCAAAACTGCATATGCTAGAAACAGGCATCCACTGTCAAGGATCCAGTGATGGGGAGGTGTGGTCAATATCATGTAAGGAATAGACGCATGGATATGTATCTAGTGATCTCAACAGGTGGGGCCTCCCACTGTGTGTCTGAACGCTTGGCCCCGCAGGGAGTGACATTATTAACGAGTGTGGCCTTGCTGGAGGAAGGTGTGGGGGTCAGCGTCCAGGTCTTCTCTGCTCAAGCGATTCCAAGTATGGCACAGAGACCCTTCTGCTGCCTACAGGTCAAGATGAAGACCTCTCAGCTCCTTCTCCGGCACCTGTCTGCCTGCATGGTGAAGCATCTACCATGCTTCCCATCATGACAATGAAGGACTAAATCTCTGAAGTGTGAGCCAGCCCCACTGCAATGTTTTCCTTTGTGAGAGTTGCCATGGTCATTGGGTCTCTTCACAGCAATGAAACCCTACCTAAGACAGACCTGTACTCTGAAACTGATAGAGTCCCCAACAACAGCTATCAAGGTAGAGAGGGTCTTAAAAGAGCTTTTGGCACTATGTGCTTAGGAACTGTGAGAGGACCTTTCTTCTCAGTCCATATCAGGATCAAAAGCAAATCGTGGTCACACTGGCAGGGACACCACCAACCCTCTAGACATCTCCTGGTTCATCTTCACATGTCACTGCACTGACAATTACATATCTTGATCTCATGACCAAGAAGTGGAAGGAAACCTAGACAATCTATCTGCAACACATGTTTCACATACTCAGTAAAATTAAAGAATACAGCATGTATCTCAAGTATTTAAGGAAGTTCTGAGTGACACAGACCAGATTCTAAGATGAAGAACACTTGTGTTTCTTTACATCCACTGTCTAGAAAGAGATAAGCAGCTTCATATTTTGGAGGCTGTGTATACATACTTTATAATACTACTTTATCAAGAGCCAGAGCACCTGTCTGAGTAATAGAATATTCTCTAGTAGGTTCAGGTCATGGTCCCTCTGACCAGTGGATCAAACAGCACAAGTCTTGTCCATTACAGATAATAGATCATGGACTATCTGGCAAGCATCGAAAAAGAAATCACAGCTGACTCACAAGGACCCTGAGTTCAATGTAAGCTTGTACTGGCTAGTTTTGTGTGTCAACTTGACACAGGCTGGAGTTATCACAGAGAAAGCAGCTTCAGTTGGGGAAGTGCCTCCATGAGATCCAGCTGTGGGGCATTTTCTCAATTAGTGATCAAGTGGTAAGGGCCCCTTGTGGGTGGTTCCACCTTTGGGCTGGTGCCCCTGGGTTCTATAAGAGTGCAGGCTGAGCAAGCCAGGGGAAGCAAGCCAGTAAGAAACATCCCTCCAAAGCCTCTGCATCAGTTCCTGCTTCCTGACCTGCCTGAGTTCCAGTCCTGACTTACTTTGGTAATGAACTGCAACATGGAAGTGTAAGATCAATAAACCCTTTCCTCCCCAACTTGCTTCTTGGCCATGATGTTTGTGCAGAAATAGAAACCCTGACTAAGACAGCTTGGGTTACATGGTGACTTTGATGTCAGGCTAGTCTACGCAGTGAGACAGAGAAGTCACATGCATATTAATGAAACTCTGTGACAGAAAACAACTTTCTGTTTTAAGTTTCTGGTATGTTCCAAGGCTGAACAGATTCTGTGCTGCCTGTGAGTCCCCACTGGGCCAGAGGTTACACAGGCGTAAGGCCAGAAGGCAGTACAATGAAAATGGTGCACAGGATTAGCCTACAAATGTTTAAAAGGCATGGGAAAAGTCCATTTACAAGTAACTCAGACTGCTGTATCTCCAGGACCTTCCCCTCCATGACTAGTGACAGAAAAGTTAAATCAGAACTAGGTGGGAATGGGGTCTGCTGTGCTGCAATTCAGAGTGCGGGAGAGGCAGCCTGGCAGGCTCAGCCCCGCTGGAGCCCTGGGCCTGCTCATCTGCAGAAAGGAAGAACACATGGCCTCGGCAATATTCATCCCTAACTGCTAGGTAGGGGGTGGTTTTCTTGTTTGGACAGGGACCTAAGGAATATTAGAGAATTACTACAGAATCAGGACACCTGGGAAAACGGATTAGACAGAGATCAGGTGATTTGTGTGTCTCACTGTTTACGTGGAGACATGCACCAAATGTTGCCATGTCCACAGTGAGCTGGGAAGGTGACTTATTCTGTGGCTGTCAGCCAGCCTCCCACTCAGGTCACAGTCATGGAGAACCTTCCTCTCATCCCCTGGAAAAGTTATTATTGTAAAGTGCCTATACTGCCAGCCCCGGGGACCATGCCTTAGTCCAGGAAGGCAATACCCTAAGCTGCGGTGGGGTGGAAGGTGGTCTGCCTCAGCTGGGGACTGAAGGCGGGGCTCCTGCACTCCCGGCAATACTGCGGTGCACCCCCACCCACTCTTTATTTGAAAAACATCCTCATTCTCTCACAGCTACAACTACAGAAAGCCAGGCACTACAATCTAAATTTACAATTAACAATATGAATGCAGGAAAGCTTCAATATAAATTACAGAGCAATGCTTTAGAATACTATGCCTAAATATGAAACATTCCTGAGCATAATGTCACAACACGGGTAAATGTTAAGTATTCCAAAGGTCCCAAGTAGTCATTTCTTATTTTTTGTCTCTGTGTTTAGTAAGTAAAAAAATAAACATGATACGTGAAATTTGTGTCTCCTCATAAAGTCTCAAGAGTTGTACAATTAGCAAATGGCTTTTAAAAGCCGTGTCACAGAGCTATATGGATCATGCTATCATCAAAACTAACACAGGATAAATGCTCCCTGAGCAATACAGGGCCGGATTCAGCCAGAGGAACTGAGTTTTAGCCTTCTCTGAGGAAGTCAGCAGGACTGGATAGTACCCTGTTTGCCCTCCTCAAAGATGGTGGCCCAGCCTTCACATACCAAGCTTTCCTTTCCAAGTTCTGCCATGAACACAAGGACAGTTACACTTCAACAATTCCTATTTCCATATTAGTAGAAACAACACAACTGCTGCCTCCCATCCCCATAAATGTTGGTTTATACTGTATGCTTTGGACATCCAACTGACATAATACGAAGTTAAAGGCTTCAGTAATTTGAGACTGGATCTAAACTCCCTGACACTTCTACATCAGAAGTCAGTATTTTTAATCTTAGCCATTCTGACTGGTGTAAGGTGAAATCTCAGGGTTGTTTTGATTTGCATTTCCCTAATGACTAATGAAGTTGAGCATTTTTTAAGATGATTCTCCGCCATCCGAAGTTCTTCAGGTGAAAATTCTTTGTTTAACTCTGTACTCTATTTTTTAATAGGGTTATTTGGTTTTCTGGAGTCTAACTTCTTGAGTTCTTTATATATATTGGATATTAGCTCTCTATCTGATGTAGGGTTAGTGAAGATCTTTTCCCAATTTGTTGGTTGCCGATTTGCCCTTTTGATGGTGTCCTTTGCCTTACAGAAACTTTGTAATTTTATGAGGTCCCATTTGTCAATTCTTGATCTTAGAGCATAAGCTATTGGTGTTCTGTTCAGGAACTTTCCCCCTGTACCGATGTCCTCAAGTGTCTTCCCCAGTTTCTTTTCTATTAGCTTCAGAGTGTCTGGCTTTATGTGGAGGTCCTCGATCCATTTGGAGTTGAGCTTAGTACAAGGAGACAAGGATGGATCAATTCGCATTCTTCTTCATGCTGACCTCCAGTTGAACCAGCACCATTTGTTGAAATTAGAATGGCTAAGATTAAAAATTCAGGAGACAGCAGATGTTGGGGAGGATGTGGAGAAAGAGGAATACTCCTTCATTGCTGGTGGGGTTGCAAATTGGTACAACCACTCTGGAAATCAGTCTGGCAGTTCCTCCGAAAACTGGGCACCTCACTTCCAGAAGATCCTGCTATACCACTCCTGGGCATATACCCAGAGGATTCCCCAGCATGTAATAAGGATACATGTTCCACTATGTTCATAGCAGCCCTATTTATAATTGCCAGAAGCTGGAAAGAACCCAGATATCCCTCAACAGAAGAGTGGATGCAAAAAATGTGGTATATCTACACAATGGAGTACTATTCAGCCATTAGAAACAATGAATTCATGAAATTCTTAGGCAAATGGATGGAGCTGGAGAACATCATACTAAGTGAGGTAACCCAGACTTAAAAGATGAATCATGGTATGCACTCACTAATAAGTGGATATTAGCCTGGAAAACTGGAATACCCAAAACATAATCCACACATCAAATGAGATACAAGAAGAACAGAGGAGTGGCCCCTTGTTCTGGAAAGACTCGGTGAAGCAGTATAGGGCAAACCAGAACAGGGAAGTGGGAAGGGTTAGGTGGGAAAACAGGGGGAGGGAAGGGGGCTGATGGGACTTTCGGGGAGTGGGGGTCCAGAAAAGGGGAAATCATTTGAAATGTAAATAAAAAATTTATCGAATAAAAAAAAAGAAGTCAGTATTTATCTAACCAGTCTAGTATCCTTTCAGAAGTCTAAAATACCAGTGATCAGAGTTTTTAAAAGTCTCTAGTTATTCTACTTTCCTCTTCTAGTTTGAGAAGATGATGGACTTAGCTTTGAATAAACAAGACTCTTGGGATTTAAATGGTCAGTTACAGGGTTAGGAGTCAGCAAGTGCAAGTGCTGTTTAGGAAGAGCAGGAGGACAGGTATAGGACAGGTGTGGGAGCAGGAGGAAGGATGTGTGTGGGAGCAGGACAGGTGTGTGGGGGAGCAGGAGGACAGGTGTGTGGGGGAGCAGAAGGACAGCTGTGTGTGTGAGCAGGAGGACAGCTGTGTGCAAGAGCAGGAGGACAGGTGTGGGAGCAGGAGGACAGGTGTGTGTGGGAGCAGGAGGACGGGTGTGTGTAGGAGCAGGAGGACGGATGTGTGGGGGAGCAGAACAGGTGTGTGTGGGATCAGGAGGACAGGTGTGTGTGGGAGCAGGAGGACGGGTGTGTGTGGGAGCAGGAGGACGGGTGTGTGTGGGAGCAGGAGGACGGGTGTGTGTGGGAGCAGGAGGACGGGTGTGTGTGGGAGCAGGAGGACGGATGTGTGTGGGAGCAGGAGGACAGGTGTGTGTGGGAGCAGGAGGACGGGTGTGTGTGGGAGCAGGAGGACGGGTGTGTGTAGGAGCAGGAGGACGGATGTGTGGGGGAGCAGAACAGGTGTGTGTGGGATCAGGAGGACGGGTGTGTGTGGGAGCAGGAGGACGGGTGTGTGTGGGAGCAGGAGGACGGGTGTGTGTGGGAGCAGGAGGACGGGTGTGTGTGGGAGCAGGAGGACGGGTGTGTGTGGGAGCAGGAGGACGGGTGTGTGTGGGAGCAGGAGGACGGGTGTGTGTGGGAGCAGGAGGACGGATGTGTGTGGGAGCAGGAGGACAGGTGTGTGTGGGAGCAGGAGGACAGGTGTGTGTGGGAGCAGGAGGACGGGTGTGTGTAGGAGCAGGAGGACGGATGTGTGTGGGAGCAGAACAGGTGTGTGTGGGAGCAGGAGGACAGGTGTGTGTGGGAGCAGGAGCACAGGTGTGTGTGGGAGCAGGAGGACGGGTGTGTGTGGGAGCAGGAGGACAGGTGTGTGTGGGAGCAGGAGGACAGGTCTGTGTGGGAGCAGGAGGATGGTGTGTGTGGGAGCAGGAGGATGGTGTGTGTGGGAGCAGGAGGACAGGTCTGTGTGGGAGCAGGAGGACAGGTGTGTGTGGGAGCAGGAGGATGGGTGTGTGTGGGAGCAGGAGGACAGGTGTGTGGGGGGAGCAGAGCACAGGCGTGTGTAGGAGCAGGAGGACAGGTGTGTGTAGGAGCAGGAGGACGGTGTGTGTGGGAGCAGGAGGACAGGTGTGGGCAAACTAGCAGAAAACTACTCAGAACATCTTTTTCCTTTTTTCCTTTTTTGGTTTCAAACCTTTCTTTTAAATGAGGTATATTGTGTGCATGTGTCTATGTGTGGGTATGTGCACCTGCATGGCAGTGAGTGAGGAGGCCAGAAGAGGGGGTCAGGTCCCCTGGAGCTGGCATCACCGTTGTGAGGAGCCTGGCATGGGTACTGGGAACCAGACTTGAGTCCTCTACAGGAGCAGCTTGTGCTCCTAACTGCTAAGGCACCTCTCCAGGGCCCTTCTCTTTACTTATGATTTCCTTTAAAAGAAAAATCTTAGTGAGACAATAACTTGGATTTCAGGGTTATTTCAAGTCTGAAAGCAATTTCTCCCCAAGTACAATTCCTAAGTAGTGTGCCACCTGACTTGACAGAAACATTTAGGTTTACTTACTTTATTCTTTATCTCTGCATCTCCCCTAACGGCTCTACACTTGAACCACTGACAGGCTTATCTGGCTGCCACGGCCTGTCGTCTCCTCCTTTCTGTAAGGAAGCACAATTTCTGTGCACTGTTCAGAGTTCTGCTCACACAGCATGAACTTGGTGAGATAACGCAGATCAACAGTTTAAATCCTCTCAGGCATTTTTTTCTACAAAGACAAGAATGTCTAGATGTGACTGGCCTTCTCAGTCCTACCAGTGCTCTTCCAGAGGGACTGCTGGTGTTGGAAGGCTTTCAGGGCTTGAAAACATCAGCTGTGAAGTCAAGTGCAGAATGGGCTGGCTGCTACCACACTCTGGTCACCCTCTGGATGGGGACATGGAGAAGTAAGAACAATGCACTTTGGCTGAAACTTAAAAGTATCTTTTCCATTCCATTTCCAGAAGCTTGGGCCAACAGTAGGGTCCACATCCTGCAGGGGAGGGGACAGCTGCTAGGCTGGGGAACATTCATTCTAAATGGGTATACCCTCTATAAACAATACCTTTCAACAGGCAAAACAATATAAACCCAGTGTCAAGAAACAAATCTCTTTTATTTCAAACCTAGTCATAAGTGTAACTGGGTCCTCTTCTAAACCTTGTCTTAGACTATATTCCTGGTGAAGTGATCCAACATTCAAAGATTTGGGTTGAAGTCAGCAATATTTTAACATAAAGACAATAAATGTTGAGCAGTGTGTGATGCAGTGAATTTTCAGGCATGTTTATGTAAGGAGAGTTTCTGATAATGAGGTCCAGTTCCCTAATTGGTTCTTGATTTGTCAATAAAGAAGGCCAGGAGCCAATAGCAGGGTGGAAGGTACCGATGGGACTTCCAGGCCACAAGAGTTAAAGTGGACACAGGGGAGGAACAGAGGCCCTTTCTGCTATGCTTTGGAGGAAGATGGCACAGCTATCACGTAAGGCCTCTGCTATGGGCCTGCAGCCAAGAATGTTTTGCAGGGGCACCAAGTCAAGGGCAAGGGGGGAAATGGAGACAATAAATTGGTAAGGGCAGGCCTTTACAGGAAGGAGTTTCCTGTGCCTAGCAAGTGTGCTTAGTAGGCACATTAAAGGGTAACAGAGCTGTGTGTGTCCTTTATCTGTGGATTCAAGGGTATGGGAGTGGGCTGGTAACTCGACCCCTCCCAGAGCACAGGTGGGTAGACAAAGAAGCCCGGTTGGGGCTGGTGGACGCTGACCCCTAGCTAAGCCAGGTGGAACAAAGGGGTTAGAACGAGGGTGGCAGCTCTAGGACAAAGATAGCATGTTTTTAAAACTATATGCAACATGTTTGCAGAAACACCAATGGTCTGTTATTAGAGAATCTGTATGTGAGGTGGCAAACCACAGTCATAAGCCTGTGTTGTGAGTCTCTTGTGATTTCAGAATGAATATAGTTCAAACCATATAAGCTGTTTCCATTCATTAATATGGGGTAGGGGCCCTAGGCAGCAGTAACTACCTTAGTAAATACATCAAGAGCACCTCAATCCATGATGTACAATATAATGAAAAAATTAAATATTTTAATTATTAGTCAATTGAAGAACATGAAGAGCCAAGTGGCTGTCAGTCATCAACTGTCCCAATAATCTCCTATCAGCTAAATGCTCAAAACGGAGCTCCTGCTGTGGTTAAAATATAAATGGTCTTCACAGCCTCGTACATTTGAATGTTTGGTCCCCACTTGTACAGAAAAGTGGGGGTATGGCTTTGTTGGAAGAAGCATGTCCGTGGGGGTGGGTTTTGGATGTTAAAATGCCCACACTATTACCAGTTAGCTCTGCCTTGTGCTTACAGACAGGGTGTAAGCTCTCTGCTGCTCCAGGGCCACGGGACCTGCCTGCTGCCATGCTCAAGGACTCAGCCCCAGAAATGGTGACATCCAATAAACTCTTCCTTCTGTAAGCTGCCTTGCTCAAGATGACTCATCCCAATAGAACCGTAACTAAGACAACTACTGTGAAAAGGCCCTGATGTATCCTTTGAGAACATTGTCCCTTTTAATCTAGGCTTTTCAAATTTAGATTTAAGGGATTTGTGGGCTGGGCAATGAGGGACAGATAATTACAAGGCTCTGACTTTAGATCTGTAGCACCCATGTAAAAGCCAGGTATAGCAGTGTGTCTGTAACTCCAGCACTGGGAAGGTAGACAGGAGGATCCTAGACCAGCTGGGGTAGCTGAAACGCCTCACTTAGAGACCCCGTATATTAAAAAACGTAAGTTGTTAGAGGAAGGCGGCCAAGTCAACTTATGAACTCTGTAAGTGCATGTATGGGAGCACGTGCCACACATACGGCACAAACACATGATGTGTGGCGTCTGAAAGACGAAGGCGCACAGGATCGGGGTGAGCCCCCTCTACAGCCTTCTGCTCAGCCCTTCAGCAGGCTCTCACATTTCTACAGTGTTAGCCAGAGGTTGGCACAATGCCTAGAGTGTGCTGATTTCCCAATTTGCTCTTTTGGTCATAGTGTTTCATCAGAGCAAAAGAAATCCTAACTAAGACAATTATTTTAAAAGTGTGAACATGACCCCTGGCAAAACAGGGAAATACCTTCAACAGGGGAGTGAGCTGGGCTCTGGGGCCAGATAGCCTACACCCTGAAGGCTGCTATGGGGTCAAACCTAACTTAAGGTTTAATGTTATACGCTGCCCGACCTTGACATCTGGCATAACTTCCAATAACCTGACTCACAGGCCACTCTCTAACTCTGGACCAGTAGAACAGACTCCATCTCAACAACCCTTCTTAGCAAAGGGCTTACTGAGGTTCTGCTTATAGAGGAGGAGCCTCTGCTTGCTGTCCCCAGCAAGGATTATCTCTGTGTGACAAGTGGAGGATACCCCACTCTACACACTACAAAGCCTGCCACCCACAGCCTGCTTCCAAAGGCACCGCGCCTGTGGGTCTCTAAGTGTGCAGTGTCCTCCCTGAGTGGGGAACGTGCGTAACTCATCATTTCCCACTGTCTATCTCATCTGTAAGGTGTGCCCAGCAACCACCTGCCTCACAGCAGGCATCTCCTCTCAGATTCCAGCATAAGCCAAGGATCTGACAGCCCAACTAACTTCATTTTTATCTTTGTGTTCCTTCTTCTGTGAGTTAGGGCTGACACTCCCCCTAGGGGTTGTGTGCACTGTCTCCCCGTGGAAGGCTACCATGATGGCTGGTCTCACAAGTACCATCTTACCCAACTGCTTTCTCTTGCTTCTATGGCAACCACTACTCATTTAAAACTAATACTGTTAAAATTGATAATAGAGTTTAAAACAACAGGTAGGAGGCATGTTGACAAACAGCCAGATTTGACTTGAAAAGCCATCTGGTTTACTAATTAAAAAAGAACAATTCTAGCCACCACAAAACTTCCCTAAGGAAAATTTATACTATACAAATAGACTGCTTTCAGGATACTGAACATTCAGTTCAATAGTACTTTGACTCCATGAATCAGGAAATGCAAATGGTGTACTAATTTATAATGATAAAATATGTTTTAAGAGCTAATATACTGTATGCAAACGCTTTAATCAGTAAATATTTAAGCACTAGCTTGAAGTGGATTAATTCTAACAGGTAGAAAAATTGTACAGTCATAAGGCTTGTAATAAAAATAAGCAGAATACCTACTGATCACACGTGGTAGTTCAATATATCAGCAGAAGCAGTCACTCTTGCTTAAACAACAGCTGTACTACACTCTCCATTAGCTTCAGACGGTGCATAGTATGAGTTCCAGATTACTGGAAATCCCTGTTTGTATGCCACCCAAAATACCTTCATATAGGTTATAAGTTCATCTGGTATTGAGAAATAATTTCAACACAAATGAGAAGACAAGGAGGCCTTTTGCTTGCTTGTTTTCTTTGACATTTCTACTGTACTTGGTTTATGTGCACTTCACCATCTTGCATCTCAGAAGAGCACACGGCGGGATGTGGGCTTCTGCATTGTTTCTCAAGGGCAGTGCATACCCAGAGGGAGCCCCAGGATGGCCATGCCAGGCATCTCACTTGATTTTGATTCTGTAAACAACTGTTTTCCCTTGGGGTGAGTTATCTGAGAATATTAAGCAAACTCAACAGTTGGATCAATGCTTAAAATAAATAAGTCACGCCTGGCAGTAGTGGTGTACACCTTTAATCCCAGATCTCTGTGGATCTGAGGCCAGCCTGGTCTACAAAGCTAGTTCTAGGCGAGCCAAGGCTACACAGAGAAATCTAGTCTCAACAAATGAAAGCAGTCAAAAACACATTGCTTTTGTTTCTTAAGATTGTGTACTGGCAGGTATTGTATGTCAACTTGACACAAGCTGGAGTGATCACAGAGAAAGGAGCTTCGGTTGGGGAAGTGCCTCCATGAGATCCAGCTATGGGGCATTTTCTCAGTGATCAGGGGGGAAGGCTCCTTGTGGGTGGTACCATCTCTCAGCTGGTGGTCTTGGGTTCTATAAGAAAGCAAGCAGAGCAAGGCAGGGAAAGCAAGCCAGTAGGAAACATCCTTCTGTGGCTTCTGCATCAGCTCCTGCTTCCTGACCTGCTTGAGTTCCAGTCCTGACCTCCTTTAGTGATGAACAGTAGTGTGAAAATGAAAGTTGAATAAACTCTTTCCTCCCCAGATTGCTTCTGGGTCATAATGTTTGTGCAGGAATAGAAACCCTGACTAAGACAGACTGTATGATATTTCTAACATTTAGAGATCACATGTTCTGATTCATTGAAACTAGCTATCACCAACTTGTACCAACCTTCATCAAGTGAAGAAAAAAAAAAAAAACCAAACAAAACATCTGGCCACTTCTCAAAGGCAGAGCAAGACAAAGACACTTGGACAGGTCCTGAGAGTGCTGAGACCAGCCAGGCATGGTGTCTCACACCTGTCATCCCAGCCCCTGAGGGCTGAGGCTGGAGTAATGTTCTGAGTCTGACCACAACCTGGGCTGTACACTGACACCAGGCCGGCTTGAGCTACGGTGTGAGATCTTGTCTCAATGAATGAGCCACAGTGCCTCGGTCCCTCCTCAGGGGTTACTGAGCAAACTCTTCAAGGTAGTGAGGCATGCTTTAACGGAACAAGGCAGAACTTGACTCTTCAGTATCAAGAGGACTGCTACACCGGAAGGAATGCTCTTAGTACTAAACTTGTTGGGACAAAAAAAGAAAAAAAGAAAACCTGGGGTCACACTGATAAGCATACTTTGCTACCAGGTGCAAGCTGGAAACCTCGTGCACGAGGACCTGCCCAGCACTAGCCAGCGCTGAAGTCACCCACAGCGCTGTGAAAGCCAGCTCTGGGGCTGAGTGAGCAGACACCGCGGCAATGCATTTTAATGACGCCAGTCTCGGTTATAACTGAGTTTCTCGATCGATATTCCACCTTGAGCCTGTTAAATGTGAAGCTAGTTTGTACAAATAAATGGTCGTCTGTACTGTGTGAAATCACATGTTCTGATTCATTAAAACCAGGTATCACCAAGTTGTATCAACCTTCATCAAGTGAAGGGAAAAACAACTTTGGTCCACAATTGTAAAACACCAACTAATCAAAAAGGAAGTGTTTTCTTCACCTCTAAATTGTGGCAATCTATCATCTGTCCCGCCCCTTTCTTCATATAACATTTAGAATTTGGCACTGCTTGTTATATAGTTGGTGTCTGATAACCTACAGAGAATATTTCACAGAATCCCTGAGTTTTGCATAGCTGCAGTACATTTACTTGTGAGGTTATTGAGTGACTTTGTACGTTTCTGACTCCTACTTTTCCACCTGTGATACAGTATATAGTCAACCTGGCTGCATTATAATTCAAAATATTTCAAATTAACTTTAAACACCATCAAAACTTTATTTTTTACTCAGCATGATATAACTGCCCCTCTGAAAATGGCCTCCTTTAGGATAACAGACCAGTGTGGGCTCAGACCTGCAGTGTGCCTGCCTGCACTTACTCAGATGGGCAACTGAGAACAGTAAGTTCACATGTTGCAGTTAGAACACAAGCAAAATGATTCTCAGACACGAGCAAATGTGTTAATTCCAATTTAATCGTGCAGAAAGATATTTCGTATGTGTGTGTGTTATGTGTACATATGTACACGTTCATGCACACAGTATGTGCATATGTCTATGAAGGTCCGAGGTTTATGTCTTATTGCTGCCCATGCTGTTTTAAGCAGGATCTGTCACAGCCTCTGGAGCTGGCGAGACTATCTGGTGAGTGGAGTCCAGGCATGTGTAGCAGGGCCTGCGCTTTACATGCATGCTGGAGATATGAGCTCAGGTCCTCTGACTTTCTGAGCAAACATGTCACTGACTAAGCTATCTCCGCATGGATATTTTATAGTTTTAAAAAGAAATCTAAAGATGTCAGACGTGATAGTAAATATGTAATGTACATATTGGGTAATGAATATGTAATTTATATGATACTTTATGAAATGTTTTCTTAGAGAGAACAAGAAAATTAATAGCTACAGCTTAAAGAGTGGCAGAGAGAGCTGCAGAGACAAGACCTGCATTTCATCCACAGAACCCAAAAATAAATTAAACACATGAAGGCTAGGCCTGGCAATATGGGCCTGTAACCTCTAACAGTCTCCGTTTTCATGCTGCATGAGGCTCTTGACAGGGGAACTGTAGGCCAGCGGGAGACCTTGTCTCTAACAAGGGAGGTGGCATTCTGGAATGTAATACCCAGAGTTGCCTTCTGGCCTCCCCACGGACCCACATACATACGCGATTGTACTCACAGATGCACAAACTCATATCTGAAAAGAAAAAAAAAGGCACTTGCAGGGGGTCTTTAATGATTACGATCCACTGCCCTCGCCCCACGTGCCACAAGCAGCAGACGTCTGCAATCGTATCTTTCCTTGTGCGCAGCAGCAACCTTACGAGGAAGCAGCACAGAAACGGAGGCAGGCTGTCCCCATGCTCCAAGGAGTCAGTCTTCACCTTGTGTTTTTAATTCTCCTTCTTTCAGTGTGGGCCAATCCTAAGTCCTTGTGCATGCTAGGCACCTCTCCCCGAGTCACAACTCCCATCCCACAAACCTCTGCTTCCTATAACTGTGAAACGAAGTATCTCCTCATTTCCTCCTTGTGGCCAGGAGACAGATCTTTTAAACAGCAGCCTAGACTCAAACCACACAACAAAGCCAAGCAAGGCTCTGGTACAGGGCAATGGAGGTTTCTTTATTTTTATGTATGATTTATTTTTATCTATCACCTGTCTGTCTGTCTGTCTGTCTGTGTATGCATGCTCTGCTGATATGGCACAGGATACTTTTAGGATGTGCTCTCCCCATTTACCATGTGAGTCCTGGGGATTGGACCCAGACTGCTGGGCTTCATGGCGAGTGCCTTTCCCCACTGGGCAATCTGACCAGTCCGGAGTAATGGTCAGCTTTTCCTGTATGCAGGGTGGCAGCCTACCAGAAGGAAGGCTCAGTTCTGTATCCATGCTCCAAACAGGGCGCCCCAGGATTTACATGTTCTGGCGTTCTGGACCAAATCTTGCCTGATTGCTCTCTCTTCTCTGCATTCTTCTCCCCCAGCCCCAACACCCCATCACATGCATTTCCCCATATACTGCAGGGGACCAAAATCAGCTGGTCAAAGTCTGGAAGGGACATGGGAGGAAGCTGCTCTGAAACACCAGTTACATCACCAGCCCCTCGCCCTCATACTCCGGCACCCACTGCCCCTTAATATGCTGGAGTGGTTAAGAGACTCTGAACTGAAGAACTGGCTTTCCAGTGACACAGGCCGACACCAGCATCACTTCAGTTCTTTGATGGCCGCCATGTGTCCTTCCTGCCTCAGCTTTGTCGACTGGGAGGCATAAAGGTGAGCATACTGGAGTTTCTAGAAAATCACGCGAGTGCTGCCATGATATGTCCACAGTCGATGAGTGCTTCAACAAAAAGATGTATTTTTATAGGTTACATTCTTAAAACAAGACAAAACACTAACCCATGAAAGTAGTAAACGGAAAACGTGGCTGACATTCACAGATTACTATCACAATGTCTCCTAAGTTCTCAGAAATGTATGAAGTGACCTATTGGCATGTGCAGCCGAATCTATCCCTCAGGCTCTATGAAACACCTTCCCCAGGGTTTGCAAAACATACTCAATTCTTCGATGATCTAAATATGCTGGGTAATATATTAAAACATCTCAGAATACTTGAAATTCAGCTAGAAACTGACCGCATGACTAACTCATTGCCGTGACTGAGATTTTACTCACAGCTTCAGAAACGCTAGGCTTTTTTTTTTTTTTTTAAAGACATGAAGGCAATTTTTTATGTTTAACGAACAGATTTTTGTCTTTCTATTCTTATATAAAAAGAAAGGATTTTTTTCCCCCTAGGGTAATTTATTTGAGATGGTAAAGTTTGAAAAAAGAGAAAAAGGTACCTTTCATTACCATGGAATAAATGGGCCTGATGCCTCCCCTGAGAAGAGATGGGTACGAGAGCTGAAACGCTGAAAGATGAACGGATGAGAGGGCCACACCCGCATCCGACTCATTCTCCACCCACCTGTTTCACGGGGCTTGACAGTACAAAAGTTCTTCTGCAGATTCCACAGAAGCACTAAGCAAGGTGAAGTAGTGTTTGCTTGCCCAGCAGGTGAGCTGACAGCCTCTGGAGCACACCTTGGTTACAGTGTAACTTGGCAAACAGGGAACCTAAAGTCTAGCCTTCAACAGGCAGAAGGATGACAGCCAAAGACTGGCAACCGAGGGACAGCTGTTACCACAACAGCGAACTAAGAGTGTCAACTGCTGCTACCCCAGACAGCAAGTGAAGCCCAAGTCCCGCTGAGGAAGCTGTCTGAGTCCAACGAGGAAGTTGGCCGGCAGACACCACTCTCCCATGCAGACCTTTCCTTCCCTTTCTCGGAGAAACCCTTGGGGAGCCCTCTTTATTTTTTTCTATTTTGTATTTTTTATTAGATATTTTCTTTATTTACATTTCAAATGTTATCCCCTTTCCTCATTTCCCTTCCGAAAACCCTCTATACCATCCCCCTCTCCCTGCTCACTGTCCCACCCACTCCACTTTCCCTGTCCTGGCATTCCCCTAACACTGGAGCTTCAAGCCTTCACAGGACCAAGGGCCTCTCCTCCCACTGATGATGGACAAGGCCATCCTCTGCTACATATACATCTGGAGCCATGGGTCCCTCCATGTGTACTCTTTAGTCCCTGGGAGCTCCGGGGGTACTGGTTGGTTCACATTGTTGTTCCTCCAATGGTGCTGCAAGTTCCTTCATTTCCTTGGGTCCTTTCTATAGCTCCTCCACTGGGGACCCTGTGCTCAGTCCAATGGACGACTGTGAGCATCCTCTTCTGTATTTGTCAGGCAGTGGCTGAGCCTCTCAGGTGACAGCTGTATCAGGCTCTGGTCAGCAAGCACTTGTTGGCATCCACAATAGTGTCTGGGTTTAGTAACTGTACATGGGATGGATCCCCAGGTGGGGCAGACTCTGCATGGCCTTTCCTTCAGTCTCTGCTCCACATTTGTCTCTGTATCTCCTCCTATGGGTATTTTGTTCCCCCTTCTAAGAAGGACTGAAGTATCCACACTTTGGTCTTCCTTCTTCTTGAGCTTCATGTGGTCTGTGAACTGTATCTTGGGTAATTTGAGCTTCTAAGGTAATATCACTTATCAGTGAGTGTATAACATGTGTGTTCTTTTGTGATTGAGTTACCTCATTCAGGATACTTTCGAGTTCCATGCACTTGCCTAAGAATTTCATGAATTCATTGTTTTTAATAACCGAGTAATACTCCATTGTGTAAATGTAGAATATTTTCTGTATCCATTCTTCTGTTGAGTGACATCTGGGTTGTTTCCAGCTTCTGACTATTATAAATAAGGCTGCTATGCCCTGGAGTGGTATGGCTGGGCCCTCAGGTACTATTATGTCCAATTTCCTGAGGAGCTGCCAAACTGATTTCCAGAGTGGTTGTACCAGCTTGCAATCCCACCAGCACTGGAGGAGATCTTTCTTCACATCCTCCCCAGCATCTGCTGTCATCTCAGTTTTTGATTTAAGTCATTCTGACTGGTGTGAGGTGAAATCTCAGTGTTGTTTTAATTTGCATTTCCCTGATGACTAATGATCTTGAACTTTTGTTTAGGTGCTTCTCAGCCACCTGAAATTCCTCAGTTGAGAATTCTTTGTTTAGCTCTATACCCCATTTTTAAAATACAGTTATTTGGTTCTCTGGAGTCTAACTTCTTGAGTTCTTTTTATATATTGGATATTACCCCTCTATCAGATGTAGGATTAGTAAAGATCTTTTCCCAATCTGTTGGTTGCTGTTTTGTTCTATTGACAGGATCATTTGCCTTACAAAAGCTTTGCAATTTTATGAGATCCCATTTGTTGATTCTTGATCTCAGAGCATAAGCCATTGGTGTTCAGGAAAATTTCCCCTGTGCCCTTGTCTTTCTCCTCTATAAGTTTCAGTGTATCTGGTTTTATGTGGAGGTCCTTGGTTCACCTGGACTTGAGCTTTGTACAAGGAGATAAGAATGGATCAATTTGCATTCTTCTATATGCTGATTGCCAGTTGAAACAGCACTCTCTGTTGAAAGGGCTATCTTTTTTCCACTGATGGTTTTAGCTCCTTTGTCAAAGACCAAGTGACCATAGGTGTGTGGGTTCATTTCTGGGTCTTCAATTCTATTCCATTGATCTACCTGCCTGTCACTGTACCAATACCATGGAGTTTTTCCACACTACTGCTCTGTAGTACAGCTTGAGGTCAGGGATGTTGATATGTTGATTCCCCAAGAAGTTCTTTCATTCTTGAGAATAGTTTTAACCATCCTGGGTTTTCTGTTATTCCAGAAGAATTTGGAAATTGCTCTTTCTAACTCTATAAAGAATTGAGTTGGGATTTTGATGTGGATTGCATTGAATCTGTAGATTGCTTTCAGCAAGATGACCATTTTCACTATATTAATACAGCCAATTCATGTGCATAGAAGATCTTTCCATCTTCTGAGATCTTCTTCAATCTCTTTCTTCAGAGAATTGAAGTTCTTGTCATACAGATCTTTCAAGTGTTTAGTTAGAGTCACAATAAGGTATTTTATATTATTTGTGAGTATTGTGAAAGGTGTTGTTTCCCTAATTTCTTTCTCAGCCTGTTTATCCTTTAAGTATGGGAAGGCTACTGATTTGTTAGAGTTAATTTTATATCCAGTCACTTTGCTGAAGTTGTTTTATCAGCTGTAGGAGTTCTCTAGTGGAATTTTTGGGGTCACTTAAGTATACTATCATATCATTTGCAAATAGTGATATTTTGACTTCTTCCTTTCCAATTTGTATCCCTTTGACCTCCTTTTGTTGTCTAATTGCTCTAGCTAGGACTTAGAGTACTATATTGAATAGATAGGGACAGAGTGGGCAGCCTTGTCTAGTCCCTGATTTCAGTGGGATTGCTTCAAGTTTCTTTTCATTTTGTTTGATGTTGGCTACTGGCTTACTCTGTATTGCGTTTACTACTTTTAGGTAGTAAAACCTATGGGTATGGTATGGGTAAGGTATGGGCCTTGAATTCCTTATCTTTCCAAGACATTTAACATCTAGGGATATTGGACTTTGTCAAATGCTTTCTCAGTATCTAATTAAATGATCATGTGGGTTTTTTGAGTTTGTTTATATAGGGGATTATGTTGATGGATTTCTGGATATTGAACCATCCCTGAATCCCTGGGATGAAGCCCACTTGATCATGATGAATGATTGTTTTGATGTGTTCTTGGATTCGGTTTGTGACAATTTTATTGAGTATTTTTGAATCGATATTCATAAGGGAAATTGGTCTGAAGTTCTCTTTCTTTGTTAGGTTTTTGTGTGGTTTAGGTATCAGAGTAATTGTGGCTTCATAGAACGAATTGGGTAGTGTTCCTTCTGTTTCTATTTTGTGGAACAGTTTGAAGAGTATTGGTATTAGGTCTTTTTTGAAGATCTGATAGGCACTAAATGCATCTAGTCCTGGGCTTTTTTTTTTTTTTTTTGTTTGTTTTGTTTTGTTTGTTTGGGAGACTTTTAATGACTGCTTCTATTTCTTTAGGGGTTATGGGAATGTTTAGATGGTTTATCTGATCCTTATTTAACTTTGGGACCTGGTATCTGTCTAGAAAATTGTCCATTTCATCTAGATTTTCCAGTTTTGTTGAGTATAGGCTTTTGTAGTAGGATCTGAAGATTTTGGATTTCCTCAGTTTCTCTTGTTATGTCTCCCTTTTCTTTTCTGAATTTCTTAATTTGGACACTGTCTCTGTGCCCTCTGGTTAGTCTGGCTAAGGGTTTATCTATTTTGTTGATTTTCTCAAAGAATCTGCTCCTGGTTGGTTGGTTGATTGTATAGTTCTTTTTGTTTCTACTTGGTTGATTTTAGCCCTGAGTTTGATTATTTCTTGCTGTCTATTCCTCTTGGGTGTATTTGCTTCTTTTTGTTCTAGAGCTTTCAGGTGTGCTGTCAATCTGCTAGTGTATGCTCTCTCCAGCTTCGTTTTGGAGGCACTGAGAGCTATGAGTTTTCCTCTTAGCACTGCTTTCATTTTGTCCCATAAGTTAAGGCTTCATTTTCATTAAATTCTAAAAAGTCTTTAATTTCTTTCTTTATTTCTTCCTTAACCAAGTTGTCATTGAGTAGAGTGTTGTTCAGCTTCCATGTTTATGTGTGCTTTCTATTACTTTTGTTATTATTGAAGACCAGCCTTAGATCGTGATAATCTAATAGGATGCATGGCATTATTTCAATCTTCTTGTATCTGTTGAGACTTGTTTTGTGATTGATTATATGGTTAATTTTGGAGACGATACCATGAGGTGCTGAGAAGAAGATACATTCTTTTGTTTCAGGATAAAATGTTCTATAGATATCTGTTAAATCCATTCGATTAATATACTTCTGTTAGTTTCACTGTGTCTCTGTTTAGTTTCTGTTTCCATGATCTGTCCATTGCTGAGAGTAAGTGTTTGTTTAGCTATCTTCTTTTGGGTTTGTTGAAAGAAGATTAATTTCTTGCTTTTTCTAAGGTGTAGTTTCCCTCCTTATGTTGGTGTTTTCCATCTTTTATCCTCTGTAGAGCTGGATTTGTGGAAAACTATTTTTTAAATTTGGATTTATTATGGAATATCTTGGTTTCTTTATCTATGGTAATTGAGAGTTTTTCTGGGTATTATTTTTCTGGGTATATTAGCCAGGGCTGGCATTTGTGTTCTCTTAGGGTCTGTATGACATCTGGGCAGAAACTTCTGGCTTTTAGAATCTCTGTTTGAGAGGTCTGGTATAATTCTGATATGCCTGCCTTTATATGTTACTTGACCTTTTCCCCTTGCTGCTTTTAATATTCTTCTTTGTTTTGTGTATTTGGTGTTTTTATTAATATTTGACAGAAGGGATTTCTGTTCTGGTCCAATCCATTTGGGGTTCTGAAGGCTTTTTGCATGTTTATGGACATTTCTTTCTTTAGGTTAGGGAAATTTTCTTCTATAATTTCGTTGATGATATTTACTGGCCATTTGAATTGGGAATCTTCACTCTCTTCTATACCTATTATCCTTAGGTTTGTACTTCTCACTGTGTCCTGGATTTCCTGGATGTTTTGGATTAGGAGCTTTTTCATTTTGCATTTTCTTTGACTGTGTGTCAATGTTTTCTATGGTATCTTCTGCACCTGAGTATCTCTCTTCTATCTCTTGTATTCTGTTGCTGATGCTTGCATCTATGACTCCTGAACTGTTTCCTGGGTTTTCTATCTCCAGAGTTGTCTCCCTTTGTGATTATTTTTATTGTTTCTATCTCCATTTTTAGATCCTGGATGGTTTTGTTCAATTCCTTCCCCTGTTTGGTTGTGTTTTTCTGTAATTTTTAAAGGAATTTTCATGCTTCCTGTTTAAGGGTTTCTAGCTGTTTACCTGTGTTCTCCTGTATATCTTGAAGGGAGTTATTTATGTCCTTCTTAATGTCCTCTATCAGCATCATGAGATGTGATTTTAAATCAAAATCTTGCTTTTTTGGTGTGTTGGGGTATCCCGGACTTGCTGTGATGGGAGAACTGGGTTCTGATGATGCTAAGTAGCCTTGGTTTCTGTTGGTAAGCTTTTTGCACTTGCCTCTCACCATCTGGTTATCTCCGGTGTTAGTTGTTCTGGCTGTCTCTGTCTGGAGCTTATCCTTCCTGTGGGCCTGAGTCAGCACTCCTCAAAGCCCAGCAGTCAGAGCACTCCCTGGAAACCAGCTCTCCTCTGGCAGGACCGGTGCGCAGACGCATGTGGAACACCCCCAGCTTCAGGGTGTGGATGGGACTGGAAGGACCCTGTCCAAGCTGCTCTGGTACCCTGTGCACTCTTGATGGTCCCTCCTTGAACAGTTACTGAAGAGAAAATCTGGGTACCCCTCTTTAAACAAACCACCGAATGGACCCAAGTAGCCTTTGATCATACTACATAAAAAAGAGTCCTGGGGAAACCTTTCTAATTGCTTTTTGCCCATGGTGAGAGCATTCTCAGACTGCAAGAGCCTCCAAATCTGAAATGGTATTTCACAGGAAAGGCTGTCCAAATCCTGTTTATACCACAAGCATCCACCTCAAGACCTTTTAATGTCTCCACTCTAACTTTCAGTACTCTATAAAAAATACAAATAGACTGATTTCCCAAGGGACCACTTTTCGTACTGTACCCCATTGCCACGAGAGCTGCTACTGACACCAGCTTCCTGCAGTCTGTCTTTGAAGCTCACGGGTTAGTTACAGCCAATTACCATGCATTTACTAAGACACTCTGGCTATCAATTTTCTGGCAGTGGAATGCAACATTTCATCATTTCTCTGCTTGGTTCTGATATTCACTGATGTTTGTAAAATATTAACTACATATGGAAGCAAACGCTACCACCATCAACAAATTAAAGGGTTCAATGGGAACCAAATGCTGTTTTAATAACAACTTAAACCCTGCACTAACCATTATCACTATCTGAGCAATACATACAAACAAAAGGCTAAAGGTTCATAATTCACCGGTGGCCTCAGCTGGACGGCAGGCGAGGAGAGAGGAGCTCCGGCAGTTTGTGCACACTCTGAACTCTTACATACTGCACAAATGGTTTTGATCTCTAATTTCAAGGCCCTGAACCCTGTCCTTTTCTGAATGAATTCCCACTATGATCCATTATGACTGTGCTCGTTCATCCATGAAGATTCTCACTGTACCACAGGGTCATTAAAGCCTCTGACTAAAACTCAGCTGGGAAGGGGTTCGTCATGTTGCTTTCAATCCACACGCACTGTCTGCATGGAGAGGGATTTGCTGACATTCTAGCTGGGAGTGCAGGGAATCTCACAGCAAGCGGTCCCACGAGCGTGGCAATGCTCTCTGCGCCCATGGAGTATCGCTCTATTTCAATCATCTCACCAGAGTCCAGATAGAGATCTGCAGCCTGTCTCATGCAATTATACGCAGTCTGCCAGGCAGCACAGAGCTCCAGGACTCTTCCTCCTGATGCCACCAGGGAGGCCTCCTCCTCTCTGCCCCTGAGGACTATCTCTCACCCACAGAGAAGTCCAACAGGTAGGGACCATGTTCAGCCTACAATGCTCTGTAGAGCCTTCCTTGCTTCTGTTTTCATCTGTAGCCTATTTAATCATTTCTGAGAATGTCTCTGCAAAGTAATTGCCCATCTTTTAAGAATTATATTTTAGAGAGAGAGAGAGAGAGAGAGAGAGAGAGAGAGAGAGAGAGAGAGAGAGAGAGAGAGAGTGTAGATGTAGTAGTAGTAGTAGTAGTAGTAGTAGTGGGGCTGGGAAGCCCATGTGAGTCAGAGGACAGCATGCAGGAGTCTGTTCTCTCCTTCCACCCAATGAGTCTAAGAAACCAACTCAGAACTCTTTGGTGGCGTACTGTATTCTTGACCTGCTGAGCCATCTCGCTTGCTCCTTTAGAGGCATTTCCCCTCTGTTTAACAGCAGCAGAGCAGGGAGGGAAGAAGGTGGCGGTCTCCACGAGGCACCTTGGGCTGCACTGGAGCCTGTATAGGGCTGAAGTATTCCTGCTTCTCAGCAACTGAATGTGATCATTTTTTATTGGTGTGGGGCTACACTGAAGGAACATGGGGAAATGTGCTGCCCTTAGGAGGTGCATATGGAACTGCTTATAAGCCTTAGACCCGAGCACAGGGTTTCTTAAGGAACGGTCGGTTGGTATGGTGAGGGACTGGCCCCCCTTGTACACACTCTCTCTTTCTCTCTCAAAAGAAGAGACAAAAGGAAAAAAAATTACATCCAAGTCTCTGTCTCTTTCCCTCTCTCCTTTGTATAGGACTCAGGCCATGGCAAGGAGAAGAGAATGAGTTGTTTATTTTGCTCTAAATTCCACCTCATTACTGCTGGAAGAGCCTATGCCATCATTAGATTAGTTAACTAAACATTCATCTGAATCTGATACCAAATTAAAAATGATCTCTGGCCCAGTACAAGTAGCAAATCATAGATAAAAGTCAACTCTTCAATTACAAAGCAAACTGTCTTATTTACATATCATTCAAGCCGCTGTACTCTGAACTCCATTTAAAGGCTTATAGCTATCAGAATGCCTTGGCCCCAGGTAAGAGGAAACTAGCATCATTCTGTATAACTGCACATCTCTTACACAATATATTAGCTTGCTTTGTTTTTTCATTCTTAAATGAAATATTTTGCCTGCAGCAGAGAAAATTTCATTAATTGAATAATTTACCCAAGAGTCTAAAAAGAAAGCAGAATAAGTAACTGCAAATTATAATAAAGTTACCAAACATTGCTTTATGTTCCAAACCAGTCATTGCTTTATGTTCCAAACACAGTAACAGTGGAAATGTAGAAAGATGTGCATATGTTCACACTCGATCTCAAAACTGTCTGCAGCGTCCCTTCCCACTAGTCAAGAGGTCAGCTACCAGAGCAGTCATGCGGTTATGGTAGGATCTTCCTGTTATAAGGACAGGCATCCTGAGGTCCTGGTGTAATTGGTGACGCTCAGAGGATGTGGGATTTAGTATGACACTCTCTCCTAGTGCTTGGTACATCAGCTAATTTAGAGGGAGCGTCTTCACTGGCCATGTACATACAAGCAGACTATAGTATTGGCGTGTAGTCAGCACGTAAAACAGTAGTATATAAAAGAGATTCAGGTCCTGGTAGGATGGCTCAGTGGGTAAGGGCACAGCAAGTGTGAGGATCTGACTTCAATCCTTAGGACCTACATGGTAGAAAGAGCGAACTGCAAGTTATCCTCTGACCTCCACCCACTACCCCATAAAGAAAGTGTTATACCAATGAGGAGGGAACAAGTCTCTTATCTAGGCTGTCCAACACATGAGAAACACATGAATTCCCATCCTGGTGAAACGTTACACAATGCCAACCACTGAAACAAAAAGGCAGCCATATTCCTACATTAACACTTTTCCTTTATATATATTATTTTTGTCCAAAGGTTTTATGTGTGTGCACGTGTATGAATGTGTGTGCGTGTGTGTGTGTGTGTGTGTGTGTGTGTGTGCGTGTGTGTGTGTGTGTGTGTGTTAGAAAAGGAGTTTATATATATACTAAGGAAGGAGCTAAGGAAAGGAGCTGCAGGATTAGAAGTGGCCCCTGTCCCACTGCGAGCTGCCAACCTGCTCTATGAGAACTTAGGGACAGCATCAGTGATTCTGTAGCTTTGATCATGAATGTTTTTACTCCTTAGCATGAAAGGGACGTTTGTCACAGGAATCACAGACCAATGACCCTTTGTTATATATAAAGTAGACACAAAACAATTGTGCCTTTAAGAATAAGGAACCATCTTGTCCCATGGAGGATGCTACCTTACAGACTTAACATAAAAACATAAAAAAAGTTTGACAGGGTCCTGGAACTGGGCTCTCTGCTATCTACCCTTTGATGACAGTCCAGGCCACTCACCCCTGCCACACTTGATGCCAGTCCTAGACTGCTCTGCTGGGTCCCTTGGTGTACTAGTCTCCCCTTTCCAGTTCCCATGTTAGCTCCTGTTCCAGCAGCTGAAACCCGGAGCCCACCTTCCAGGAGGCACAGCGTAGAGCGGCGTCAGGATCCTTCTCACTCTCCCCGAGTAGTGCTGAGGGCTTGGATCAGCTCCAGTGCAGAGGGCACAGGCTGACTGCAAAGAACACTCGTTCTCACGCATGTGCTCTTACCTGATCAGAATTTTAAAGATTCATCAAGAATCATGGTTACTTGGCTTGTGAAGAGCAGCTCTGGCTGTTCGGGAGTGCTGACAGCAAGCGGGATGGACTGTGCTGGGATACAGGGCATTCGCCTAGGATTTCACCTTTTCTTCTGTACTCCCTGCCACTTCTTTTCCACGGTATCTAGGAAAATGAGCTCCTCGAAAGCATCACTTATAGGACTTATCTCTCCGGCATGATGTGATGAACACGACGTTTCACGCACTGCATGGCTTCAAATACGCATACAGACACAGGTGTGAAAACTGCTCCAAGAGCACGCAGAGACCACTCACTGTGTCTGCCAGTCCTGTGACATTTTGATTCTCTGACCAGTAAATTTCCTGCTGCCTTCTATAGTCATATCCTCAGTAACTATATCATTTTGGGGAGCACGAAACTTCGTGACTAGCATTGTTTCTGGTGTCTCATCTCTAAGATAATACTTGATAGAAACAGACACCAGCCAATACCCACGGAAGAGTCTGTGCTTGCTGTGAACATAGACTGAAATCCTTGCTATTGCACTTAAGAATTGGTCTCAGGTCACTTAGTTTACTTCAGAGCAAACACCCCACACAGTGAGTGATTCTCACAGAAGCATAGCCCTGCCTAGGGTCCCTTTCAGGGAACTCCCACTCTCAAAAAAAAAATCCTCCCTTTTGATTGAAGCCATATCTTGTTTGCTGTGCAGTTGGCCCTTAAGCATTTGGAAGAGAGAGGAACACAAAGTGCAGCCTCCTCTCCAGGTCCCGTGATGCTCTTTACACGGCTGAAAACAGCTCACAGTTCCTGACTAGATAACACTCAAATAGGAGTTCTGAGGTTCCACACAGAGAAGAGTCATGTGGAAAGATCACGCTTTTCCTGAGAGGACTAGCAGGGTTCTAGAAGAAACTAGACTTAGCATTACCTTTGAGCATAAATAACATCTATCCAGTTCCTGGCAGTGAGCACCTGCGCCTCTTCACAGCTGGGTCTGGGATAGACCGCAGGGACCACTATTAGGGACCAGAGTGAGGATCCTGGAAGTCACATCTCTGAATGTCCTTTATTCTCACAACACAGACCCAGAAGCAGGCACTTGCAGACTAGCCAGCACCATTCACTAGAAGGGTCACCTGATGTTTTCCCTCATGCTTCTGACCACTTTGGGCTTCATTTCCAAAATCTACATGAAAAGGCTTATCTGGGGAAGGTAGATGTGTCAGTGTGTGACAATACTTGCTGCCAGGACTGACAACCTGAGTTTGATCCCAGGACACACACCGTAGAAGAGAAATGACTCTCACAAGTTGTCCTCTGATGTCCACATGTGTGTTGTGGTAGGTATGTACACATGTGTGGGCTTGTGTTTACATATACATACACACAAGCATACACCACCACCACCACCACCACCGCCACCACCACGAAAAACAACAACAAAGCAAGAAAAGAAAATAAACCCTCCATTTACCTATTTGATATAGAGGCTAATACAAATTTTAAATTCGATCTATAAATGATAGATTATCAATTAATATTAATTTTCCAAGTAACAGCATTATGATGAGAGAAAGATGGGACTTCTAATAGAAGTTTGTGAGTTTGATTCTTTCATGAACAGCATTTCTTCTGGGCAATTTGACCAAGGGTTCCTGCAATGAGCATTCTATGAGCCCACACTGACTCCCATGACACACAGGAAACTGTGGAGGTGACACTTAGGGATAGACAGAGACACTACCTTCAAAGGTCCAATAAGTATAACTACGGTTATAAAATGACAGGTTCTATAATCGATGACGGCCGCTCATCTCGACACTTTATCAAGGACTTGGTCTTTTATTATCTGCCTCCATCACAATGCCCAAGAGAGAGTGAGCTCTTGGGGATGCAGTCCAGAGAGAGCGGCAGCAGCAGCGGTCTGGTCTGTCTTACCCCTGGTTTTCAATCGTATCATAGAACTGTTCAGTTTCTGCAGACTTGAATAAGAGCCTGGGCAAGCAAGCTTCCTCACTGCACACAGGGGCAGGCAACTCAGATCTGCTGAGCAAGGGCCTGAGAGAAATCGACCCGTATCTGTCAGAGGCACACCCAGCTGAAGCCACGGTGGAGGAGGATTGGGATAGCCTGTTCTCAGAGCTCATGCTCAGGCCTGGGTGTTTTCAAGATTACAAACAGCAAGCAAATGGAAAAACCTCTCAAGGGGGTTACTACCTAACCAAGCAAGTTCTTAAGCAAAACCCATGACTTCTTTAAACCTTCCAGGGTGATTCTGACAGGGCATCACCTGTGCAACTGAGCCTACGGTGGCCTTTGCAGCTTGCAGTGTGGTGGTCTTCCTAAAGGAGCTCTTTTCTAAGAGAAAGTGCTAGGTGCTGACGGCCATCACTGCCCACACAGAACTGAAGGGTGAAGGCATGCAGAAAACCTCTCTGCATAGCCAGAGAGGGCAAAGCTTGGGAATTACCACAAGTTAGTTCAGAAAGTAACATTTGGAAAACAGCCTGGGAAGGTGCTAAACTCTTCCTAGATGGCCTTACTATCAGAGGTGTCTCAGCCATATTTAAGCATCATCAGCATAGAAACAGCAGGACCTGAATCCTTCAATGGCCAGCACCCACAGCCTGCATTCTGGGAATCATAGAAGCCCACTACATCTCCCTCTGATGCTCTGAAAACCAGGATATCTGCATAGGTAAACAGAAGAAAGCTCTCTCTCACCCCCACAACAGTCTATTGTGAACAGAATGCCTACTGACCTGGTTTTTAATAAAACCAGCCTCTGGGGTTTTTCCAGTGATGATCTTGCCTGACAACTCTGCTAGAAGAATAATGTAACTTCAGAAACCAGAAAAGGCTACATTTATTTACTGAAATGACTCCTGCGAAGTCATAAATTCCAGAAACAGAAATGCTCCTCCACCCAGCGGAACAGAAGTGGAATTACATCTTGGCAACACATCTTTCCAATTAAATCTAAGATTCTGGAAGCCTTTAGTGGAGAGAACTCCCGCTGATGTAAGAAGAGAGTCCTTTCAAGTTCAGGTGACAAAGTCCTGAGCTTAATGAGGCTACACATTGGTAATTCACACACCATCAGCAAACCTCGTGGGCAATTTAGGGGCAGCTGTACTACTGAGCTACACCTGTTTCATAGAATCTTGGGGAGGTGAGTGACCTCCTAAGGATCTAATGAAGTTCAGTTCCTGACCTGTTCCATTTTTTTTCCAGGATCTAACAGGCCCCAGTAGCCATCATGATTTTAAGCTTCATCTTGTGAGTGTGTGGTGTGGGTTGTTGTGGACACTCCGAATCTAGAATGCATGGAGGAAAGAGCTACACAGCAGGCTCCTTCACACTAAGGTGGGCGTTCTCATGCCAAGCTGTTTCATATTGGGATAACCATTATCCGGGCCCTACACGGACACATGGAATGAGACGCAGCAAGAAGACCCCCTGAAGGAGTCCAGTGAGCCATTATGAGTTCTCCTTTCCAAACACAAAAAGATGGGGGGAAATGCAAAAGCATCAAGCTACACAGAATACATAGGAATACACGTATGTGATCACTCTGCTTTGCATACATGTAACCATTCTGCTTTCCTGAATGCTACTTGCTAGCTATTTGGGTGGTGATGACACATGCTCAGTTCTTCCAGTAGCAAGACCAATGGGAAAATGCCTTAAGGACATCTTGTGAATCAGCACGGCCCATCCATTACAGCCCATAAGAGCAGAAAAGTATAAATCTAGTTCTAAGACTCTTTTGGGGAACACAGCTCTAGGGGATCCTCCTTGCCCAGAAACATGTAGGAATGATTTCCCTGAAATTGCTCTCCTATGTTCAGCTTTCTAGGCACACAAAGGCTGTCACATCTGAAGTTAGAGGGAATCCTGGGGGTACAGTTCATGTTGGCAGGACTTTGGCACTATCAATGCAATGCCAGTTTTGCAGGCATGTAGAATGTAAGCTTTACACACTGAATCACAGAACCTCGCACAGAGACATCAAACCGAAGGCCAGGCAATGTGCAGGAGGACTGGAGCAGAGGGCAACCTGTGAGCCTGTGGGACTGAGCTAAGGCTCCAGCCGAACCCCAGGAATCTACATACAGGAGTATGACATAGATATCTGCTACGAAAGGCCACAGGCAGGGAGCAGAGGCCAGGAGAGAGAGAGAAAGAGAGAGAGAGAGAGAGAGAGAGAGAGAGAGAGAGAGAGAGAGAGACATAAAAGGATTATATACATCAGCCTGAGCTCACACACCAAGTATGTAACAGCCAGGATCTAACAGGCCCCAGAGGCTGTTTCTCGCACTCTAAAGAGAAGAACTAAAAGCAGAATCAAGAAAGACTGATGCTTACGACAGAGGTAGCGATTTCCTCCACACTGGGTGACCCTGGAAAGGGATGGAGACTATTTTTCCCTTCCAGGAAGCCGGTGTAAAAAACAACAGTATAGAACTTCTAAGTGAGTGGGTTTGAAATTCAGGTTTTTGTTTCTCCTTATTCATGCTTGCTTATTTACTTTTTATTTTCATGACACCGAGGAATCAAACCTTGGGCCTCAGGCACACTACATAGACTGACTCACTGAACCTCACCCCATTCCTTTCACTTAAAGACAAACGGTTTATTTACATGTATTTTATGTGTTGGTGTGTGTAGGTAATATGCACCATGTGTATGCAGTACCCTTGCAAATTGGAAGAGCATTGGATCTCCTGGAACTAAAGTTATAGACTGCTGTGATCCGCCCTGTACATGCTGGGAACTGAACTCACATTCCTCTCCCGAGCGGCAAGTACTCTGAAATGCTGAGCCATCTCTCTAGGCCCCCCAAATATTTTATTTATTGTTTTAACAAGCATATTTTAAATTTTTAGAAAGTCTTCATTGAAGAATGTGCAATTAAAAGAGGCTGAGATTTTAGCATGGTCCTAGTAATTCCTTTGTGAGGCCAACTCTTGCAATCAGAGGTGACTCTGCCATGGGTTTGTTGATTTGCACTACATTTTTACCTGGGAATTAAAAGGTGTCTCACAAAGGAAGGGTATGTAAATTTATATATGCTCTAATGTGGACAACGTTGGGAACTGAAGCCTCCAAATGATACCTTAGCATCTGTGCCCAGTGAGCTTGTCTGCCTCTGGGAGCCTGCTGCCCCTCCTGTGCTGCCCAGTGGGGAGCCTGGACCCCAGCGTTTTTCCACTGTATTTGACCCAATTCACTGAGGAAAGTCTCTCAATTTTTTTCCACTTTTACAGTGTGGGGAGCAAACTGGGTGCCTCATACATATCTGGTAAAAAGTTAACCTAAAAACAAGTCTGAGCTCTGTGGGATACCAGCCATACAGGACTCTTCACACATCCTGACGACCCCTGTGTGTACTGTGCATGTCAGGAGGATGAATGTGATTGTTCTGGACCAACAAAGTCTGGGACTGTCAGAACAGTGGAACACATTAGTAACAGTACCCACTGTTCACACAACAACCTCATTTCAGTCTTATAAGTTAACGAGGCAGGCACATAACTCACACTATAGCCTAGAGGATTAGATATCAAGTCCAAGTTTGGAGAGATTTGGGATTCAAACCCAATACACTGTTTTGTATGACTTCCCATTTATAAAATCTTAAAATACAAGAGATTCCTTGGTTATTTTTCTGTAGCTGTGACAAAACACCATAACAAAGGCAACTCATAAAAGAAAAGGTTCAATTTGGGACTCAAGCAGTTCCAGAGGGCTAGAGTCCAATACCATCATGGTGTGGAGCACGGCAGAAGGTGGGCAGGCGTGGCACTGGGGGAGCAGCTGAGAGCTTACCCACGGGCATGAGGCAGAGAGAGGTAAACGAAAATGACACGGGCTCATAAGACACAAAGCCAGACTCAGCTGCTTCTTCCCATAAGGCCACTCCTCCTAATCCTTCCTAACCAGTTCTACCAACTGGGGACCAAGTATGCGAGCACATAGCCTACTGAGGCCATTCACATTCAATCCACTACATATATCAAGTGGCTGTCGAAAGGCGTTTTTCAAAAACATATTGGTTGTGACACCATCACCTATCAGTCAAGTCCTACCTTTGCTACACACTATTCAAAATCACACCAGAGACTAAGTGTAAGTGGGAGATTTTATTACCAAGTGGCTCAGTTGAGCACAGTTGCAAAAATGAACTGAGTTGACTCCGTACAGCTCAGTTACATGTCTGTAACAACTTGCAATGACATAATCTGATAGTGCTGCAGAGCGGTGAAATTCACAGGAAAATTCTTTATTCTTGTTGCCATAGGAATTCAGAATGTAAACATACTAAGCTGGGCAAATATTTGGATGCTAGATTCAACAATTATTTTTAACACAAAGCACAGGAATCTTTTTATTTTTTTTTAATCTGAGAAGCACATTGATTTAAACAAAAACCTGTATAAAGAAGGTTCTTCAGGCTATAATAAATCCATGAACAATGGTTTTAAAAATACATTAGGAAGTCTTAATGTATTGCACAGTTTCAAATGCTGTGTTTCTAACCCCAGTTCGACATTCATGCAAATAACCACAAATGAATTCATGGTTCCTGATCTCTATTAGGATAGAAACCATTAAGTTATCTGATAAAGTTGAGTAATGCTAGGAGTGTGGCCTCTGAATAACAAGGCTCAATAATTATTACCATCACAGGATTTCACCATGTAACTCTAGCTGGCTTAGAGCTTGTCATGTAAGCCAGCTGCTCTCAAACTCAGAGAGATCTCTCTGCCTTCCTGCCTCCTGAATGAGCCATCTAAGGTGTGTAAGGAGAAAGCTAAGCTGACTGCATGGCAGGCTTCGCACTGCAAGCTCAGGAGATGAGGCCTAAATCTCCCAGTTTCCAAGAACTGGGCAATCTAGCAAGTGCAGACCTCAGAAGCTGCCCGCCACCTGGCCCGAGGCAAGGCCAGTTTCCAGACTTCCTCGGTAGCGGCTTCCAGCCCCCACACCCTGGTAATGGGTCCCTAGAGCAAGACAAAGCCCACCAACCCTGTCCCCTAAGTGCTTTAAATCAGGCCTGTGAGCTCACTTGGGTGCCTCTCTGCCTTGGTAATGGGAGACCCCAACAAGCTGGACTTCAGCAGAATAAAACTTTGCATTTACACACTATTTGCGTCCAGGTATCATTCTTTGGCGAATCATGGACCCTTACAGTACCACCACACCTGGCATGAACATTTAATTTTGATAAACAGACTGGTGCCATGTCATAAAAATAAATGGAAATGGTGAAACAGGAAGAGAATCAAGAAATCGACATAAGTTACTTTAATGGTAGTTATATAAAAAGCCAGTGTTCAACAAACACTGGTAGAAATACTTCTCATAAAGTATCTTTACACGGGGAACCTTGTTCCTACTGTGTTTATGGCTAACAGTTCAGTATGAGCTCAGTTTTCAACCTTTGTTCTCTTAGAAAGTGACGTCCAAGGAGAAGTGTGGTGGGAACAGGCAGCTGCAGGATCTGTCTCAGGGTCATCCTATTCTGACCCTGGGCCTCTGGCACTAGGATCTGTCTCAAGGTCACACTGTTCTACCAAGATCCTGACCTGAGTGCACACGACATTAGGATCTGTCTCAGGGTCACACTGTTCTAACCCCGGCCTGCCCCTCAGTGAACATGACATCAGGATCTGTCTCAGGGTCACACTGTTCTACCCAAGGCTGCCCCTCAGTGCACATGACATTAGGATCTGTCTCAGGGTCACACTGTCCCACCCCCGCCTGCCCCTTAGTGAACATGGCAGCAGGATCTGTCTCAGGGTCACACTGTCCCCCCCCATCTGCCCCTCAGTGAACATGACAGCAGGATCTGCCTCAGGGTCACACTGTCTCACCCCCCCCCCCCCCCCCCCCCCCCCCCCCGCCTGCCCCTCAGTCATGACATTAGGATCTGCCTCAGGGTCACACTGTCCCACCCCCGCCTGCCCCTCAGTCATGACATTAGGATCTGCCTCAGGGTCACACTGTCCCACCTCCGCCTGCCCCTCAGTCATGACATTAGGATCTGCCTCAGGGTCACACTGTCCCACCCCCGCCTGCCCCTTAGTGAACATGACAGCAGGATCTGTCTCAGGGTCACACTGTCCCACCCCCGCCTGCCCCTCAGTGCACATGTTGCAGATACAGAGTGATGATGATACAGTGAGGCCCACTTTCTGGTTCCTCAGGTTTCCTGCTTCTTTCCTTGGTTGGAAATGGAGGTCACTGTTTGCTCTCTGTTTATTAGTCACATGCACATTAGAGTTATGACATCAGTGATGCTACAGGCTGCCGTCCTAATCAGAAAAAACTATATCCATTGAGGGTCAACAAAGAACTCTTCCATACAACATCACTGTTCACAGACAAACAAAACACAAGGTCAGTGTTGGTAATTAATGGCAAATTACTTATTTTACTGGATCCCAGAAATCAAACAGAAAGCTTGAAGGTATGAATTCTCTGAACCATGAGAAAGTATTACAAAGCACTCATTAAAAGAAAATTGCAAAAATCATTACATTTCTTCTGAAAGCCAAATTAGTTTTAGTTTTTTCATGCTTTCCTCTTTTGGTTAATTTCATGAATTTTTGTTGTCAGTTTCGTTTGAGTCCTAACCATCTGCACAGTGAGATCTAATATCTTCCAGGCAAACAGCCGCTACTCAACTTTCTACTGGGAGCACCTGCCATAGACTGTAGGTTTCCCTACCCTCTTCCCCAGCAACCCAAGGTCCAGAGTCATAGGCACAGAGGTGGGGGTGGGACATCCACATGGGCTCACCCTGAGCCTCAGGAGACTCTGAGGTGCTCTGAGGTGAGGGATGCAAGATTTGGTGCTTATATAGCCCGTCCGCAACAGCTGAGAACTGCAGTACTAAGTACCCAGAGAAGAATGCCATATCACGTGACTCTGTAAGCATCTAAAGGAAAGCAGTCATTTATGCCGTTTAGACATAATTTCTAAACTGAGATGTTGAGAATCTTCAAGGCACACAATGAAAGAAATTTCTCAATTACTGACTTTCAGTTCCTCAGTGAAAATGTATCAGTGCTGACACACTCAGTTCTCACACGGGGCGTTAACCAGCATTAACCAGGACACCTGAAAGCACTTGGAGCCATTCCTCTTCTTCCTCTTCCCATTGTGTTTCCTGTCGCAAACTTGAAACCACCAAGCATGGCATCACCCGGAATCTGCCCCTCAATGCCTCAGCCTAACTCTAAGGCTCTTTGCAAAGAGACGCAGCAAAATGATGTTATCAAGTAGGAAAAGATGAGTGGGAGAAATAATTTTAAAAAGACTACAAGACTGGAAATCAGTTGGTCCAGCAGTACAGTGTCTTGGGACTAGTATACTAGAATACAGTGTGGCCTAGAGGGTCAAAGGAGCAGGGAGAGAAGTGGGAAAGGAAGTGAGTCTGTAGCTTTAAAATCTCACCTGAAAGAGATTTTCTACGACCAACTGCTGTGGTTTGTATGAGACATGTCAAAAGGCGCTCATGCTTAGCACTTGGCCTTGCTTGCTTGTGTGCTACTGACGGGTGACGGCATCATGGGAGTCTGGCCTTCGCCAATGACGTCATGCTGTGCAGTCCACTAGAAGCTGGAGCCAGCTGGATGAAGGAAGTCACGTGGGGAGAGACTGAAGGACACTCTGTTGCCCCTGAGCCCTTCCCGCCCTTCTTTCTGCTCCCTGGCTGTCATGAGGTACACAGCTCTGCTTGGTCCTGCTCTCTTCATCATGATGTTTTGCTGGCTTTGGGGCAAAAGCAACACAGCCAGCCCAGCTGTGGCCTGGATCTTCTAAACCACAAGTAAAGATATACTTTCTCAGTTAAATAGTTTCTCTTAAATATTTTATCACAGCAACAACAAAACCTAGCATGCTAATCATCCACAGAAATTACACACTGTCCAGCAGAACCTTGTTCTGATTACCTACGTAACACAGCTTCACAAGGAAACTACCTTATTGGATTAGCATCTGTTCATGCTTGAGTACAGGTTTACTCTAAGCACGGAGATGGGTTGGAGGCCTTACGGCTTTCCTTCTGGTTTGATCTCAGGGTAGGTGAAGCACAAATGAGGTCCTATGCCTAAATAGTACGGAAAGGCATAGGGCGAGCAAACAGGGAGCTATGATGTAGTCTACATCCACTTAGATCTCAGCAGAGATTTCAGAGGCAATTATTAACCATTTGCTCTAAGTCATGGGAAATAGAAAGCCAACTATTATTTTCCAGCTACAAATTAAATAAACAGAATTATTTCATTCCTTTGCCATGCCCCACCCCCAAACATACACGGACAGTTAGATGAAATCAATCAAGGATTTGAACTGTTCTGCAGAGGCTCTCCTCTTTTGTCCCTGCCAGCCTGTGGATTACACTGTAAAGATGTCACCTAGTGTGAGGGGAAAGCTGTGCTGTGGACATGGTTCTCCTGATTTTTAAATGATTTTATGTTAAACTTTCATTTTTGTTTTACTTTCATATTGAATATACACAGTTTCTATTTTTTATTTAAGGCAAAGTTTGCATGTTACTATTTTTTCTAATAATTGTGGTCAAGAAAGTGTTTGCTACATTAAGTGTAGGATTCTGGATTGACTTGGAGTTTTGAGTTCCACCAGGATTTGAGGAATAAGGTCTGGAAGGCTCAGGACCTTCAGGACTCGGAAGGCCCTTGCCTTCTGGCAGCTGGAGAGGGTTTCTAACAGCTTTCAGAAAATACACAGGGCTAAGCGGAAAACGAAAACTAAAGCGGGCCTTCCCGTCTGAGCCGGTGCCCTGAGCAGACCTTGGGCACTAGCTCCGCATCCAGTCCCAAAACATCCACACAAAGCTCGACTTCTAGGCTATCTAACGCCTAGGATAGCCTAGGATAGCCTAGGATTATAGGCTATCAGGAGCTTGGTCACACCAGGATTTCAGGATCCCAGAGGCAGCTTGACTCATAGGAGCTCTGACATACCCAGGATCCCAGGGTCGCACAATCACAGGATCATAGAGACAGCTGGATTCTGAGGAGTTCTGACACAACGAGAATCACAGGAGAGACAGAGACAGCAGTCAGCTCCAGTCAGAGACAGCAAGGGCAGATAGCACTAGAGATAACCACATAAGCAACAGAAACCAAAGCTATTTGGCATTATCAGAACCCAGTTCTCCCACCATAGCAAGTCCTGGATACACCATCAAACAGGAAAAGGAAGATTCAGATCTTCAATCACTTCTCATGATGATAATAGAGGACATTAGGAATGATATAAATAATTTCCTTTAAAAAAATACAGGTAGAAGCCCTTAAAGAGGAAACACAAAAATCCTTTAAAGAATTAGAGGAAAACACAACCAAACAGGAGAAGGAATTAAACAAAACCATCCAGGATGTGTAAATGGAAAAAGAAACAATAAAGAAAATGCAAAGGGACTCAACTGTGAAGACAGAATCTAGGGATGAGATCATAAGCCATAGATGTAAGCATCACTAACAGAATACAAGAGATAGTAGAGCATCTCAGGTGCAGAAGATACCATAGAAAACACTGACACAAAAGTCAAAGAAAATTCAAAATGCAAAAGCTCCTAACCTAAAACATCCAGGAAAGCCAGGACACAGTGAGAAGACCAAACCTAAGCATAATAGGTATAGAAGAGAGAGAAGATCCCCAACTTAAAGGGCCACCAAATATCTTCAACAAAAATATAGAAGAAAACTTCTATAACCTAAAAAATGAGATGTCTGTGAACATACAAGAAGCCTACAGAACTCCAAATACACTGGACCAGAAAAGAAATTCCTCCTGTCACATAATAATCAACACACCAAATGCACAAAATAAAGAAAGAATATTAAAAGCAATAAGGGGAAAAGGTCAAGTAATATAAAAAGGCAGACCTATTAGAAGTACACCAGATTTATCAACAAAGATCCTAGGCAGATGTCATCCACACCTTAAGCCAACACAAATGCCGGCCCAGGCTACTACCCAACAAAGCTCTCAATTACCATAGATAGAAAAACCAAAATATTCCATGAAAAAAAATCAAATTTACACAATAGCTTTCCACAAATCCAGCCCTATAGAGAATAGATGGAAAATGCCAACAGAAGGAGGGAAACCACACCCTAGAAAAAGCAAGAAAGTAATTTTCTTTCAACAAACCCAAAAGAAGATAGCCACACAACCATAATTCCAACTTTAACAACAAAAATAACAGGAAGCCACAATCACTTTTCCTTAATATCTGTTAACATCAATGGACTCAATTTCCCAATACAAAGACATAGACTAATAGATTGGATATGTAAACAGAACCCAGCATTTCACTGCATATAGGAAAAGCACCTCAGTGACAAAAACAGATACTACCTCAGAGTAAAAGGCTGGAAAACAATTTTCCAAGCAAATGGTCCCAAGAAAACAAACTGGAGTAGCCATTCTAATATAGAATAAAATCAACTTTCAACCAAAAGTTATAAAAAAAGATAAGGAAGGACAATTCATACTCATCAAAGGAAAAATCTACCAAGATGAACTCTCAATTCTGAACATCTGGAGGGTGCTCCAGATGCAAGGGCACCCTCATTCATAAAAGAAACTTTACTAAAGCTCAAAGCACACATCAGAGAATAATATTGGAAGACTTCAACACCCCACTCCTAGCAATGGACAGATCGTGGAAATGGTAACTAAAGAGAGACACAGTGAAACTAACAGAAGTTATGAATCAAATGGATTTAATAGATATTTATAGAACATTTCATTCTAAATCAAAAGAATATATCTTCTTCTCAGCACTTCATGGTAGCTTTTCCAAAACTGACCATATAATCAGTCACAAAACAGGCCTCAAGAGATACAAGAAGACTGAAATAATCCTATGCATTTATCAGATTAACAGGGATTCGGGCTGGTCTTCAATAACAACAACAACAACAACAACAACAACAAATGGAAAGCCCACATACACATGGAAGCTGAATAAGGCTCTACTCAATGATATCTTGGTCAACGAAGAAATAAAGAAAGAAATTAAAGACTTTTTTAGAATTCAATGAAAGTGAAGGCACAACATATCAAAACTAATGGGACACAATGGAAGCAGTGCTATGAGGAAAACTCATAGCTCTAAGTGCATCCACAAAGAAACTGGAAAGAGCATATACTAGCAGCTTGACAGCACACCTTTAAGCTCTAGCTTAAAAGAACAAAAAGAAGCAAATACACCCAAGAGGAGAAGAGAGCAGGAAATAATCAAACTCAAGGCTGAAATCAACCAAGTAGAAACAAAAAGAACTATTCAAAGAGTCAACAAAACCAGGAGCTGGTTCTTCAACACAGCTGGCATAGAGACACCATCCAAATTAACAAAATCAGAAATGAAAAAGGAGATATAACAATGGAATCACTGGAAATTCAAAAAATCATCAGCTTCTACTACCAAAGCCTATACTCAACCAAATTGGAAAATCTGCATGAAATGGACAATTTTCTAGACAGATACCAGGTATAAAAGTTAAATCAGGATCAGATAACCCATCTAAAGAGTTCCATAACCCCTAAAGAAATAGAAGCAGTTACTAATATTCTCCCAATCAAAAAAAGTCCAGGACCAGATGGGTTTAGTGCAGAATTCTATCAGACCTACGAAGAAGACCTAATACTCTTCTAAGTGTTCCAAAAATAGAAACAAAAGGAACACTCTACAATTTGTCCTATGAAGTCACAATTATGCTAATACCTAAGTCACACAAAGACCTATCAAAAAAGAGAACTTTAGACAAATTTCCCTTATCAACGTTGATGCAAAAGTACTCAATAAAATTCTTGCAAACCAAATCCAAGAACACATCAAACGATCATTCATCATGATCAAGTAGGCTTCATCCGAGGGATGCGCGGATGGTTCAATATAGGGAAATACATCAACATAATCCATTACATAAACAACCCCCTCAAAAACCCACATGATCATTTCATTAGATGCTGAAAAAGCATTTGACGAAATTCATCATCCCTTTGTGTTAAAAGTCTGGGAAAGATCAGGAATTCAAGGCCCATATCTAGACATAGTAAAATCAATATACAACAAACCAGTAGCCAACATCAAACTAAATGGAGAGAAACTTAAAGCAATCCCACTAAAATCAGGGACTAGACAAGACTGCCCTCTCTCTCTCCCTATCTATTCAAAATAGTGCTTGAAATTCTATCCAGAGCAATTAGACAACAAAAGGAGGTCAAAGGGATACAAATTGGAAAGGAAGAAGTCAAATTATCACTATTTGCAGATAATATAATAGTATACTTATGTGACCTCAAAAATTCCACTAGAGAACTCCTACAGCTGATAAACAACTTCAGCAAAGTGGCTGGATATAAAATTAACTCAAATCAGCAGCCTTCTTACACTCAAAGGATAAACAGGCTGAGAAAGAAATCAGGGAAACGACCCCCTTCACAATAGTCACAAACAATATAAAGTACCTTGGTGTGACTCTAACCAAACAAGTGAAAGATCTGTATGAAAAGAACTTCAAGTCTCTGAAGAAAGAAACTGAAGAAGACCTCAGAAGATGGAAAGATCTCCCATGCTTGTGGATTGGCAGGATTAATATAGTAAAAATGGCTATCTTGCCAAAAGCAATCTACAGATTCAGTGCAATTCCCATCAAAATTCCCACTCAATTCTTCATAGAGTTAGAAAGAACAATTTTCAAATTCATCTGGAATAACAAAAAAACCCCAGATAGCAAAAACTATTCTCAACAATAAAAGAACTTCTGGGGGAATCAAGATCCCTGACCTTAAGCTGTACTACAGAGCAATAGTGTTAAAAACTGCATGGTATTGGTACAGTGACAGGCAGGTAGATCAACGGAATAGAATTGAAGACCCAGAAATGAACCCATACACCTATGTTCACTTGGTCTTTGACAAAGGAACTAAATCCATCCATTCTAAAAAAAGACAGCATTTTCAACAAATGGAGCTGGTTTAACTGGAAGTCAAAATATAGAAGAGTGCAAAACTCATCCATTCTTATCTCCCTGTCAAATCCAAGTGGACCAAGGACTTCCACATAAAACCAGATACACTGAAAGTAAGAGAGGAGAAAGTGGGGAAGAATCTTGAACACATGGGCACAGGGGAAATTTTCCTGAATAGAACACCAATGGCTTAAACTCTGAGATCAAGAATCAACAAATGGGACCTCATAAAATTGCAAATCTTCTGTAAAGCAAAGGACACTGTTAATATGGACAAAATGGCTCCCAATAGATTAGGAAAAGATCTTTACCAATCTTACATCTGATAGAGAGCTAATATCCAATATACACAAAGAACTCAAGAAGTTAGACTCCAGCTAATCAAATAGCCCTATTACAAAATGGGGTACAGAGATTTCTCAACTGAGGAAGAGTGAATGGCCAAGATGCACCTAATGAAATGTTGGACATCATTAGTCATCAGGGAAATGCAAATCAAAACAACCCTGAGATTACATCTCACACCAGACAGAAGGGATAAGATAAAAAATTCAGGTGACAACAGATGCTGGTGATGATGTAGAGAAAGAAGGAACACTACTCCAGTGTTGGTAGGATTGCAAGCTGGTACAACCACTCTGGAAATCAGTCTGGAAATTGAACATAGTCAGAAAATTGAACATAGTTTTATCTGAGGATCCATCTGTATCATTTCTAGGCATATAACTGAAAGATTCTCCAACATAAAACACGGACACATGCTCCACTATGTTCATAGCAGCCTTATATATAATAGCCATAAGCTGGAAGGAACCCCAATGTCCCTCAACTGAGGAATGGATATAGAAAATGTGGTACATTTACACAATGGAGTACTACTCAGCTATTAAAAATGAATACTTAATGAAATTCTTAGGCAAATGGATAGAACTAGAAAATATCATCCTGAGTGAGGTAACCCAATCACAAAAGAACACACATAGTATGCACTTACTGATATTAGCTCAAAAGTGCAGAATACCCAAGATACAATTCACAGACCACATGCAGTTCAAGAAAAAGAAAAAGAAAAAGTGTGGGTGCTTCAGTCCTTCTTAGAAGGGGTAACAAAATACTCACAGGAGCAAATAAGGAGACAAAGTGTGGAGCAGAGCCTGAAGGAAAGCCCACCCAAAGACTGTCCCGCCTGGGAATCCATCCCAGATACAGTCACCAAACCCAGATGCTATTGTGGATGCCAAGAAATGCTTGCTGACAGGAGCCTGATATGGCTGTCTCCTGAGAAGCCAGAGCCTGACAAATAGAGAGGTGGATGTTTGCAGCCAACCACTGGACTGAGCACAGGGTCTCTAACCTGTGGTCTCTAACCTGAGGAGTTAGAGAAAGAACTGAAGGAGAAGGGGTTTGCAACCCCAGTGGAAGAACAATATCAACCAACCAGAGCTCCCAGAGCTTCCAGGGACTAAACCACCAACTATGGAGGAGCCCATGGCTGCAGCTGCCTGTATATGTAGCAGAGGATGGCCTTGCTGGGCATCAATGGGAAGAGAGGCTTTTGGTTCTGTGAAGGCTTGATGCCCCAGTGTAGGGGAATTCGAGGGTGGGGAGGCAGGAGTGAGTGGGTGTGTGCCTGGAGAAACACCCTCATAGAGGCAGCATAGGGGAGATGGCATAGCAGGTTTGTGGGCGGGGAGCGGGAAAGGGGATAACATATGAAATGTAAATAAAGAAAATATCCAGTAAAAAGAAAAAGAAAAGCAAAACAAACAAAAGAATAGAAGAAACGAACTCTGAGTGTGAGCTGGCTAACAACAGTTTAGAGAAGGGCGGGCGGGGTCTGCTGGAATCCAGCAGGTTTCAGGAGGAGCCCCAAGCTCCTGAGGGCACAGCCTGTTCTTGACCTCTCTGTTTTACTTATGTCCTAACACTGGGTAGGAACCAGACATCCAGAAGGCAGAATTTTCTAAATTCTTAATATCTTTTCAGTCCTTCACAAAAAGAAAGTTCTGCCATTTAGTAGAAGTGTCTCACCTGGTGAAGCAGGTGTGCAGCACGGAACCATTTTCCTTGTTGGCAGTAATGGTGAACGTGAGCACTGAGCATGTGTTATAGGCCAGGCATTGTTGTAAACACGTCACAGGCATGATCTTATTTTGCCCTAGGAAGAAGTCATTACCACTGCCTGCATTTCATAGAGAAACCGAGACAATAACAGACTAATTTGCATGCAGTGCCACCGAGGGGAGGGGCCAGAGGTTACCTGAGGGCAATGACAGATCTGCGTTCTACTCCCAAGCGCTGCTCCTTGAGCTTTTCCCCTTTATTTTATTTTATTTTCTATATTCTTTGTTTACATTCCAAATGATTTCCCCTTTCCCGGTGCCCCCTCCCCATAAGTCCCATAAGCCCTCTTCCCTCTGCGCGTTCCCCAATCAACCCCTTCTCACTTCTCTGTCCTGGTGTCCCCTGCAATGCTGATCAAGCCTTTCCAGGACCAGGGCCCTCTCCTTCCTTCTTCATGGAAATTATTTAACATGTGAATTGTATCTTGGGTATTCAGAGTTTCTGGGCTAATATCCACTTATCAGTGAGTGCATTCCATGTGTATTCTTTTGTGATTGGGTTATCTCACTTAGGATGATATTTTCCAGTTGCAACCATTTGCCTAAGAATTTCATGAATTCATTGTTTCTAATTGCTGAGTAGTATTCCATTGGGTATATATACCACATTTTCTGTATCCACTCCTCTGTTGAGGGACATCTGGGTTCTTTCCAGCTTCTGGCTGTTATAAATAGGGCTGCTATGAACATAATGGAGCATATATCCTTATTACATGCTGGGGAATCCTCAGGGTATATGCCCAGGAGAGGTAGAGCAGGGTCCTCTGGAAGTGTCATGCCCAGTTTTCTGAGGAACCGCCAGACTGATTTCCAGAGTGGCTGTCCCAGCTTGCAACCCCACTAGCATGGAGGAGTGCCCCTCCACCCCTTGAGCTTGGCTATTGCTAGGGGTTGCCAGATGGTAAGACACTGATTAGTGAAACCTGCTTGGGGGGTTATATATTTTATAAAACAACTAAAAATGATAAGTTTGGCTCTGGCCCAACTTCTAAGTAGTTTGCTTATTTTGGTAGTAGGAGGGTAGCAGGGGCCCTGCATGCTAAACAAGTGTTCTCTCTACCACTGGGCTATCTCAGAGCTCCTGCATGCTAAACAAGTGCTCTCTCTACCACTGGGCTATCTCAGAGCTCCTGCATGCTTAACAAGTGTTCTCTCTACCACTGGGCTATCTCAGAGCTCCTGCATGCTAAACAAGTGCTCTCTCTACCACTGGGCTATCTCAGAGCTTCTGCATGCTAAACAAGTGCTCTCTCTACCACTGGGCTATCTCAGAGCTCCTGCATGCTAAACAAGTGTTCTCTCTACCACTGGGCTATCTCAGAGCTCCTGCATGCTAAACAAGTGCTCTCTCTACCACTGGGCTATCTCAGAGCTCCTGCATGCTAAACAAGTGCTCTCTCTACCACTGGACTATCTCAGAGCTCCTGCATGCTAAACAAGTGCTCTCTCTACCACTGGGCTATCTCAGAACCCCTGCCTACTAAGCAAGTGTTCTCTCTACCACTGGGCTATCTCAGAGCTCCTGCATACTAAACAAGTGTTCTCTCTACCACTGGGCTATCTCAGAGCCCCTGCATGCTAAGCAAGTTCTCTCTCTACCACTGGGCTATCTCAGAGCTCCTGCATGCTAAACAAGTGCTCTCTCTATCACTGGGCTATCTCAGAGCTCCTGCATACTAAACAAGTGTTCTCTCTACCACTGGGCTATCTCAGAGCCCCTGCATGCTAAGCAAGTGCTCTCTCTACCACTGGGCTATCTCAGAGCCCCTGCATACTAAACAAGTGCTCTCTCTACCACTGGGCTATCTCAGAGCTCCTGCATGCTAAGCAAGTGCTCTAACACTAAGCTATTTCCTTGGACTTCATTTTATCTTTTCTTTTCCCACATTTATTTCATCCCTCCAGAGAAGCAGGGATTACAGACTGTGCCACTAAACTTGGCTTTAAGTTCCAAATTTTAAAGTATAAATTAAGGTAGTCTACTTCTGAAAATATTTCAGTCATTTACAAAAAAAAATTGGCTTTGACTGACTGACTCCTAAATGTGTGTTACTCTATCCACTTCTGTCTCCCACCTTAACTCTAAGTTAGCACTGAATTCTTTTTTAATTGTAAGAGGCATCTGATTATAGTCCCCATACCCACTCTATCCTGCTCAATACACCCGGCAAAACATGTTGAGAAACCATTGCAAAATGAATATAAGATCGGGGTACCCCCTTGCTTTACAGCGCCCTCCAGGGGCTTCCTGAAGCTACGGTAGTCTTTTCTGCCGAACCCTGCTTAGATCATGTCTCCAGCCACCCCATCCTGGGCTCGCTCATCTTCACACCACCCCATCCTGTGCTCGCTCATCTTCACACCACACCATCCTGGGCTCGCTCATCTTCACACCACCCCATCCTGTGCTCGCTCATCTTCACACCATCCCATCCTGTGCTCGCTCATCTTCACACCACCCCATCCTGGGCTCGCTCATCTTCACACCACCCCATCCTGTGCTCGCTCATCTTCACACCACCCCATCCTGTGCTCGCTCATCTTCACACCATGCCATCCTGGGCTCGCTCATCTTCACACCATGCCATCCTGTGCTCGCTCATCTTCACACCATCCCATCCTGTGCTCGCTCATCTTCACACCACGCCATCCTGTGCTCGCTCATCTTCACACTACCCCATCCTGTGCTCGCTCATCTTCACACCATCCCATCCTGGGCTTGCCCATCTTCACACTGTGTCTTTGGACTGTGATGCTCTTACCTTACTCCTGTCTCCATTACTCAGTGAATACTATTTACCTTTCCACCACTTAGGCCTAAATCACATCCTCAGCAAAGATCTCCATGACTCACTCTCAAAGGCCAGGCTGATTCAATCACTATGCAATTTCTCTAAGCACCCTCTCCACATCAGAATAACTGTAGTAGTCCACACCTACTACACTAGGTACTATTCTAAGCTCCCGGTGCTTCCTTAATCGTTTCTAACCACAGAGTACATAAACTTTACAAACCCCTCCCCCACTGCTTCCTCTTCTTTCATTACATTTATACTAGGGAACCTACGCCTGAGGAGGTTCACGGTTCATTCTAGGTCAAGCAGCTGGTAGCAGCCAGGACGCAGAGCCAAGCATCTGCCTGAGACGCCATCTACAGCTCTGTGGCTTACTTGCAGGTGGCCAGGCACCGAGCAGAGGGACCTCATGAAGTCAGGCACACAAAGGAAGGCAGAATACTGAAAGAATGACTAAGTAAACTGCTCTCTAGACTGAGTCATTAGGGCTTATTTTCTAACAGGTAGTTTCCCACCCATCACGGCTCTCAGCAGCAACCCCTAACACATGTACCTTGTCCCAGATATCAAAGGCCAAGCCTTAATTTATTTCATACCCAGTATTATAGCTAGATACTAAACATTTCCACTCACTCACCCGTAGATGTGAGCCAACCAGGTTTAAAGAACAGGTTTAACCTACCTATTATATTTTTGTGACCGATGATCACTTTGAAATAGGAATTCTCATTTGAATCTTTAGATTCAAAGCTATATCATAGAAAATAGTGGAGAGACTGGTAATAATATCTTTTAATTTTTTTTCTGTTTTTGATGGTATTGAGCATGGAGCCCAGTATCTCATGCATATGAACCAAGGGCTTTGTGACTTAGGAAAACAAGCAGCCTAATCATCTTTACCCTTGAGGAAGAGAACTGTGTAGCCAGATGTACTACCCCAAAACAATGTCAATGAGCAAGAATTACAATGTGTGCAGGAGCACCTTTTAGCATCAGTAAGAAAGGTCATGCCCTAGCAGGAGCCCCCTTCCCAGCCCGAGTAATTGGGTTTTAAATCAACATTCCATTCTGCTTTCTGTTGTTTTATTACTTTAAGCTATGATACGCAGATCCTTCAGGATGCAAACTCTCTCAAGCTGAACTCATGCAGGGCAGGGAGTGAACAGGGAGATTATCTGAGCAGGGGTTGCATTCTTTGCTGTTCAAGCTTTCAGATGTATTCACCAGCTAAGGGAGATTGAACAAAAATATTTAGATAACAAAGCATGTCTCACTGTACCAACTCCAAATTTAAACAGATGGGAAGAAATGTCCAAATTTATTTTTGGATTTCAAAAGTATGGCATTTTGTTTGTTTATCCAATATAGATTAAGTGGAGGGAGGAGAGGCTGAGAAAAATCTAACTATATTATTAAGCTTCCCAGAGACAATGGTCATACTCCTACATTTTTGTGCTCTCTTTCTACCTTATACAGTAGATTTCTGTATCTCAGAAATGTTGGATGAAGGTGTGAGAACACAGACAGCAGCACCCTCAGTCTTATGTGCATACTGCAAATTTATTTTGAATCCATTACTGCAATTTTAAGTATATAATGGAACTAGCAGTTAATATATATGACCACTTGATTTTTAGGTGTTATCTGTTCATTAACTTATAGTTACCAATAAGCACTCCGGCTCCTGGGCCTGGCAAGGTGGCTGGCCAGAGAAAGGTGCTTGCTGTGCAAGCCTGAGGATCTGAGTTCAATCCCTGAAACCCAACATAAAGGTGGAAAGAAAAAAAACGACTCTATAATTCTGTCCTCTGACCTCTACATGAACACCATGGTGTGTGTGTGTGTGTGTGTGTGTGTGTGTGTGTATGTGTGTGTGTGTGTATACACAAAGATTAAAAAGATGAAAGAAATTAAAAAAAACTCTGGTTATGAAGTATTATCAATGCAACTTGCTAGCTGAATGACTTTAGACAAGTAAAATACCATGCAAAAATTTTAGGTTTCTCATGTACAAAATAAAGCTAGTATGCCAACTATACAGGATTATTGAGGATTAAATGCTTTCAACATATGGAAGGCAAATAGATATCTAATAAGCATTGACTCCTATGTAATTATTGTTCTATATAGGCATAACCTTGTATATATAATTATTTACTATTGGTTTACTAAAAAGAGATAGATATTATAATATAGGTTATAAGTTATGACTAATGTTCAGAACATAATAGTGTTTCTGTCAATTTACAATATTTGGAAAAGAATCTAAATTTTAAATACTGTTTCATGAGTAGATGTTTAAAGTACATGAATATTTACAAAGATAAACCAGAAAATTTTCAAAAGACTTATTTACTTTTATGTGTAGGAATATTTTGCCTGCATGGATGATATATGCACCACAGTGCCATGGATGTCAGAAGAGGGCACGGAACCTCCTGAAACTCGAGTTACACGAGATTATAAGCCACCATTTTAGTAGGAAATAAATTTGGGACTTCTGCAAGAGCAACAAATGTTCTTAACCAATGAGCAGTCCCTCTAGCCACCAAAAAAATGTTTTCAAAAGAGTTGATTTTATGTAAACAATCATATTGGAATCTGTTCAACAACACATTCTGGAAAAACACACAGCTAAAGAAAATGTAAGACTTTGTGGATGAAACCTTCACATCCATAAGGAAATGTTTTCTGTACAAAATGAATCCCATTCTATCATTGTTGTAAACAAGGTTTGTCCAAAAATATTATCCGTAGACTGAACTATGTGAGCCCTGGAGACGTCCCAGGGCTACTCCGGCACCTTGAGACTGGCCATTTAGAATGGACACCAGCTGCTAATACAAGAACTCAGAGGAGATCATTTCAAGGTCTTAGGAAACTATTTTAATCAGTCAAATTGTCTGAACAATTAAACAGAATGCATAATCCAGCTTCAATAAAGAGGTCCTCTTAGGCATCAAGTTTGAAGGCCACCTGTAAGCTAGTCCAGGGATGCCCTGAATGTACCTATGTCTTGTGACACCACTGGGCTCTGGCCCACAGGGGTGGTACAGTCAGTTGGCTCTTGGGTAATGTCTCTAATATATTCTAGCTGTAGGAAGCCCCCCCCCCCCTCACCAAGCCATATTTTCTATTACTGTGTTCAAACTAGTTCAAAGAGATTTATATTAATCCGACTTGGAAGTGAACATAGTCACCTAACTTTATTATCTGAGTATGTGCTGGCTTGTTTTTCTTTTTGTTGTTTGTTTTATTTTTATTTTGTTTTAATTTATAAGAATACTTTATTTGAAAAATGAAACCCACAAGCAGTTCACCACCCTTAAGATTTCACAATGCTTGACACCAAAACCAGTGGATGCTTATATTCTGAGACATGTCATGCTTGAGTCTGTCAGTAAGCTACTGTTGGGAATTTGCTACATTTCACAGCAGGAACATGTTTGTATGCAGATCTTCTATTTTACTGTTGTAGGTTTGAAATATGTATAATGTTGTAAATTTCTCCTTGCAAAGAATTTACTACAAAACAAGAATTCTATTTTCTATGTATTACTTTCTTATACTTTTCACACCTCATAAAACTGATTGTTGAAAAGCAAAAGTCTATCTCATTTTTTATTGTTTTGTAAACAAAAAAGATGGTCAGCAATTGTCTATCTCTCATCCATCTGTGTGTCTGTCTGCCCAGCCATCCCTGCCCCCTGCCACAGGAAGATGACCTTTTGAATGAATACAGAGCAGAACCGAGACACACGGACACACTTACCTGGAGCCTACACCAAGTGAGCGTTGAATTTCATTTCAAATTTTCATTTTCAGCCGTATTTAATTTCTTTCCAGGAAATACTTTCTGAGAATCTAGAATGTAACTCAGACTATGAGGTTTTTTTAGCATAATATTTTGATTGGCTCTGCAGGAATTTTGTCATGCACGCTAACACACTCACCTCCCAGTCCTTCTATGTGACCCCTGCAAACAACTGAAAGTAAAAGTAAGAATACAAGACACAGGTACACACTGTGTCCCCTCTGTGTCATCCGTGTGGCTCTACAGCATGGTCAAACTCCCAGTGGCCAGCCCCTTAAATAGAACTGGGTCCTCTTGCTCATGCACCCCACTCGAAGCCACCAATTATGGGGAGCTACACTTCAGTGTTTCTGTCACACTTTTTAAGAATTCTCTTCCATGGCTTCCTGTCCAGGCTGTTACTTTGGGGTTGGGGAAGTTAGGATTGTCACAGAAGCCTCCGTGTCCCTCTCTCTTCGCTGTGAGGCTGCAACCATCCACATCACAGCAGTCGTCGCCTCCTTGCTCTTCACGGTCAGTGGGAATATGGATCATACAGTTTCTGGTGACACGGCAGACCATGAACATGACCCCCAGACCCAGACAAAGCCCTCAGAGGCAGTCTGGACCACAGACATCAACATGGCCTCAGATGGCAGCGTAGGACACATCAACACGGTTTCAGACAGTGGCATAGACCACGGCCATCCACATAGCCCTCAGTGGTAATGCGGGTCACAGACATCAGACATCAACACAGATCCTGACTGCCATAGCACTGGCTTGTATTATGTCATCTTGACAGAAGCTATAGTTATTTGAAAGAGGGGACTTCAATTGAGGAAATGCCTTAATGAGATCTGGCCATAGGGCATTTTCTTACTAGTGATTAATGGAGAAAAGCCTAACCTATTGTGGGTGGTGCTATCCCTAGGCTGGTGGTCCTGGGTTTCATTAGGAAGCAGACAGAGCAAGCCACGAAGAGCAAGCCAGTTAATAACACCCGTCTTTGTATCATCTCCTGCCTCTAGGTTTCCACCCCGTATGAGTTCCTGTCCTGACTTCCTTTGATGAAGGACTACAATGTGGAAGGGTAAGCCAAATAAATCCTTTCCTCTCCAAGCTGCTTTTGGTCATGGTGCTTCAATCATCAATAGAAATCATTTTCTATGGCACCCTGGGTACTGTTCTTACTGCTCTATTTTATTGTTAGTTATTACTAATTTTTCATGTGCTTAATGCCTAATTCATAGCTCAAACTTTATCATATACATGACCATATATATGTATATATGACATAAAACACAAAGACACACGCACACACACACCTAGGAAAAAGCACAGTGTATATAAGCTTGGCTCTCCCTTAGAGCTTCTGGCACCCACTTGGAATCATAGAACACGTCCGCAGCAAATAAAGGTGGTTCAGGACAACTCTACTTTTTTTTAAATTGTTGTAAACAATATCTAACACTTACCATGCTACACTGTTAAATTAAATATACAGTTACGTATCATGAAATATGTCCTAGTGTTTCTATGCCATGATGAACCACCATGAACAAAAGCAAGAGGGGAGGAGCTCATCTTGCTTACACTTCCATGTCATAGTTGATATAAAGGAAGTCAGGGCGGGGACCTGGAACAAGGGCTTATGCAGAGCATGGCGGCACACTGCACCTGGCCTGTTCCTCATGACCTGCTCAGCTCTCCCGTATCAATCACTAAGAAAATGTCCCACAGTTTTGTTCACTGGGTAATCTAGCAGGAACATTTTGTCAATTGATGTTCCCTTCCCAATGATTATAGCTTGTGTCAAGTTGACATAAAAGTAGCCAGCACAAAATACATTCTCAATTTTGTACAAACAACACAATTATGTATTTATAAAAGTCTTTTCATCACTCCAAACAGAAATTGTGTACCTGCTAAATAACAACTTCTGATGGGCTTTTCACGAGGGCTCCCGTGACCTTTACTCTCTATCTTTGTGGATTTGCCTTGTGCAATCCCACGCCTGCCTTTTTATTTACTCTTAAGACTTTCTGCACTTTTACACCCACGTGAATACTTGCAGCTCATTCCTCTTGACATTCATATGATATAACTAGATTACTAGATGAGCTCCTCCATCCACATGCCCACTGGCCAAGAATCTAGAAGACATTTAAAGACAGGTATGCTATATACTCAGACACGTTCTTTTATTCATACCCCAAGATCCTTCTGAAATTTGGCTTCTGTTTCTTTAAGATGCTAAATTCCTCACCAGTGCAGCTGTACTCAAAGAGACAGGTACTTCCGATTTAAATTAGAAAATATGTCCTCACACTTAGTGCTAGTTAGCAAACTTAGCACAGTTAGAAGCAGATATTTTCATGTTCACTGGTTATTGAGCAATCTCTCATCTCATGGTTATCCCATGCTACCCACAGGGGCCAAGCGGTCCTCAAGCCTCTCCATGACTAAGCAGCTACCACCTCCACTTTACCCAGCTGCCTCCAGACTGAGAATTACTTGGTGCTCATTGCATTGGTTGCTTCTGTAGCACTGTGACCAAATACCTGGCACAAAGGAGGAAGAAATTATTTTGGCGCACATGTTCAAACCATTCAGACCATTTCTGTAGGGAGGCCTGACAAAGCAAGGCAGTTAATATCATGGCTGCCTGGAAGCTAAGGGAGAGAGAACCTGCCAAGCTGGCTGTCTTCTCCTCCCCATCCTCCTTCTCCTGGGAAGGAGCTGCTCACATTCAGGGTGGCTCTCCCTTCCTTAATCCCAGACACACCTAGGGGTGCACCTCAGCAATCTTCTCCGTGATTCTAAACAAAGTTAGGTTGACAACGAAGATTAGCCATCATATTAGGAAATTATCTGTGGGTCTAGGCAAGTGGCTCAGGGGTTATGAGTGGCTGGTCCTGCACAGAACCCAAGTGTGGCTCCCAGCACATGTCATAAGGCTCATAACCACCTATAACTCCAGCTTTAGGGGTTCTGAGCCCTCTTCTGGTCTCTAACATGTACAAACCTCAATGCACTTGCATAGGTACCCTACCCCAAACACATATAACACACACACACACACACACACACACACACCATATACACCACACATACCACACACACACCACACATACCACACACATACCACATACACACACACACACACACATACCACACACACCACACACATACACACACACACACAGACATCACACACATAACACACACACCACACACACACATATACACACATATATACACACACCACACACACACACACCATATACACACACATATATACACACACCACACACACACATATATACACACACCACACACACACACACACACACCATATACACCACACACACACACACACACCATATACACCACACACACACACATACACACACACCATATACACCACACACACACACACACACACACACACACACCATATATACCACACACACACATACACCACACACACATAACACCCACATAACACACACACACACACACTTTTAAAGAAGCTTGTAAAAATGATTTTGTGTTCAGATGTTTGATTTTGGTGTACTAGATCAGAAGCATTGCAGTTAAAATCACGCGCACAGAACCAGGATTTTCATGGAGCCAGTGTATTATTTAAAGAAGAGTTAAGAAAGCAGGGAGACAGCAGACAGCAAACTATGAAAACACTTCAGCTTTAAAAGAACAGACTCTGCTTACCCCTGGAAAGAGAAGCGATGGTCACTTAGGATACATGTGTATTTCAAAGAAGTCACATTAAATATCCTAATTGTATGCTTTCAATAGGGTCCTCACAGTGACAAGGAAACAGAGTTCTAGGGCTGTGGAATATAAAATGTGGGCTTTGTTTCTTTGTTCCGAGTTGAATGGATTACAATCCTTTTCACTCCAAGATGTCTTCTGTTTGGACAGTGTCATTGGTATCTGGGGACTTGTGTTCTGGCCTCAAGTATCCTGGGATCCATTACCACCTCCCACGGCTAAGACTGCGTTTTCCCTTGGAGTCTACAGACTGGTGATCAGAGGACAGAGCTAGCACCAGGAATGTCCCGTGTCACTGGAGGGCTCCACTGCTGTCTCTTGATGAACAGAGCAGGAAAGACAGCTTGAAATCCTGTGAGTTCATCCTGACAACACCAATGCAGTTGCTTCCATTACAGGACTTTTTTCCCTGCTGTGTGAAGTAGGTTGCTGTACACCGCCACACTCTAGAGACAACAAAGCAGAACAGAGGTCACCGTGTGGTGAGCGCCTGGACTGAGGAGGCTATAACATAAAATCATGGGCTCAGATGAGCTGTGGTGAGCTGCCCACTCAACAGCCAGACCACATGTAGTCCCTTCCCAGTGCAGGCCTGCAGCTTGCTCTGCCTGCTTCTTTTGTGTGCTTCCTCATAAGGAAGCACATTCTGCTATTAGTGCACACAGAAACTAACTCTATTAAGCAGACACCTATTTTCTGTTCTTTTTACTTAAGTATTCAAAAGCTGTACAAGTATAAAATATTTCTGTATTTTAAATGGAAAGCTGAAAATCAAAATGCTTCTATATAGAAGATGAAAATTCAATAGGGCTTGTGGTAAAAACCAACAACTAAGTGTCCCTGGTTTTGTTGCCTTTTCTAGCATGAGGATTTGGTTCACCAACACCGGGCTTCCTAAATCTGATCACAATTATCTCACTGTCTTCAGTTCTTCTGTGATGTCCTCTTATAAAGCAGACCCCACTGCTTCTCTTCCTTATGTGACAATAAACTAAAATAGTTAGGTTTTATATGTTACTAATGATGGTTCCTCCTAAAAGATGGCCACTAACAAAACTTCATTGTTTCTCTGATACAAAAAACAAAAAGAATTTTCAATTTACTAATGTCTTTGACCTTACATTTGATACAAGCTTTTACATTAAGCATTCTGGCTTCTAATGACATGTATATAACATTTTTTATACAGGTTAAAGTGTAAATTATAATACTAAGGATTACCAATAGGTCAACTACTAAAGAACATCCAAGTTTTCATTATAGATTCGTGTTCAAAATAGTATAAACCATTAAAGATTTCTCCCCTTTATCATATGTCAAATCTCAATTTGTTCTTGAGTCTATCCTCAGATATCTATGGTCTATCCTACTCCAACACACATTTCTGTATGTCTGGGCATCACTGAGCTTCAAGTGACATGTGATCAGTCACATAACCCTCTATTTAGCTCCGTGTTGGAAGCAGGAGCTGTATATTTGGATAGAGAAGCCCTAAGAGTTTATTCTTCCGACTGTTCAATCGACCATCTCTCTGGTTCACCCTGGCAGAGAAACAAGCTTAGAATGTTTGAAAGCTGCAAGGGAAATGGAGTTCTAATGTCTTTAAGACACTTGAAACTAAACACATGAATTGGGTACCAAGTCAATCCCACGTTGTACTTTCAGGGATTTTATGTCAAAATCTCACTTCTGCAATATTAAAAATGTATGTATAGTTTTCAACTTAAAATTCAAAGCTAAGAGTTATTCAAATGTGTCACAGAAGGGAATTGCTCCTTTTGGGAAGAACACACTCTCTGTCTGCAGGGCTTTCCAAGCGAGCGGAGGACAAGCACCCACATGCACCAGAATGGCACTGCAGGGGCTTCTGGGAATAATGTCCCAGAAGAACAGCTGCTAGTGGGGGGGCAGCCATAAGCTCCACTTAGGGCTCAAGAAATGCCTCGAAGAAATTAATAAATTTTCTCAAATGTCACAGCATAAATCTTTCAAAAGAGTTTAACGATGAGTTACCTTGTGGGCCACATCGAGATGTATCTAAATAAAAGCTCAAGGAGAAGGAAAAATTGTCAACTTTGATTTTTGTGTTGGTGTATTTCTACTTTCTTTAACAAATATGAGTTCAGTATTTAACATAAGCAGAACAGAAATTGACAACTCACTGCTTTCCAATGCATAAAATTATCTGAACTGTCTCATTAGTATTAGAGTATCAACACAAGCTTTGTAGTTCTCTACATTTATAATGTGTCAATAAAATATGTTAATTTGTTTCAAATTTTCTTTAACATTAGTTTAAATTTTAATAAAATACATTTATAACTAGATTGTATACTGTTATGAGATCTAGAAAGTGAGATGGCTTGTCTTGTTTAATGTCATATAATGTACAAGGCCCTCTCAGCATGGTGGAGGTGTATGAGGACGAATAGTTAATTAGCATACCCCCAAACACCAATATTGTAAAAGAGACTAATTCCACACACAAAATATCTACATACATTAAGGAGGCCAAGGAATAACTGGGATGTAATTAGGGAAGCGATTGTCAGCAGTCATAGCACACGGCTTCCTGAGGTGCCCATGGAGCAGGAGTCTCGGCTCTGCATGTCCTGTGTACCCCGAGGGGACCAGGAGTCTCTGCTCTGCATGTCCTGTGTGCCCCGAGGCTGGTGAAGGTTCTGAGAGGCTTTGTTGGGCAGTGTGGGGGAAAAGCAGACACAGGTCATGTTCCATTCACTTGAAGCTCAGCTGCCCTTTTCCAAGGTTGTAATGACGCTGACCTTGCTGGACACTGTTCTTTAGAATGGATTGACAGGGCACTTAAAGAGTTCACCAGCACAGAGGTACCAAATCAGAACCAGAGAGTCTTGAGACAACCTGCCAGGTACTTCAAACTCACATCAGCTACTGAGTCCTTAAAACAAAGCACCTGACAAAAGAAGCACTTGTAAGGAAGTCCTAAGTCAAGGGAGCCACAGCAGCTTCTGGTGACACAAAATGGCAGGGAACTGCTGGGGAAGGGGGGCTTCCCACAAGCATTTACAGGATATAAGCAGAGACCATGGTAAGAAAAGATAAACGTGAGAGGGCTGTACAGTACACAGATAAAGAAGAGCGCTGCCCTCCTGACAGGTTCCGGGCCTAACAAATGCTGTCATCTGCTCTCTCCCAGCCCCTCAACTCAAGACTGAGACTGAGGCTCACAAATGCTCGGAATGCTATAACTGGGCTGTTTTCCAGAGTGTGTTTTTACAGATACTGTAATACAGCAGATTTCAGAGATTAGAAGCATAGACTTTATCTGAGACATATAAACAAAACACAGCCAAGTCACCTTTTACAGTGAACAAAAAATGAATGTGAAGAAATAATTTTGCATGCTATGCGCAGAGGACCCTGGAACATGTGCAACAGTGTACTTAAGCCCAAGCATCAAACATCCCCGAACCAGACGGTCTTAGTGCACCGTGTCCCTGACGTGGCGCAGTCATGAACCCACTCCACTCCTAAACAAGAAGCCTTTGCAAGTAGCAGCCACAGAGACTTTTCACGCATTTTTATAGCAAGTGTTCTAAAATGCTTTATAACACATCTCAGTAAATGTAATCTGATCAGAAAGTTGGGCTGCAGGACTGTCAGTAATGGGAATATTTTCTGACTCAAGTACCAAGAAACGAAATTTGACAACAGGTCAAGATTATATATTTTTAAAAGATAAATACCCAGAAAAAGAATCTTAAGATTTAGCCATCTGTATCTAAGAAGGAAAACACTTATTTTTTATCTCAAATTCAAAATCCTTTCTAAATCAAAATGTGTGAAATATTTTTCTGAAATGTATTGATTAGTAAACTTCCCAAAGTAGTACCTATGTCAAAAATTCTCACTTACCTATAGCTGTTGATATGTGAAATCACACTTAAATATGCCCACCTTATACTTTAAAATGGTATAAATTTGGGCAAATTCACTAAACTTAAAGCAGTAGTGTCTTAGTTAGCATTTTACTGCTGTGACCAGACACCATGTCCAAGTCTACGCTTATAAGGACAACATTTACTTGTGGCTGGCTTACAGGTTCAGTCCATTATCATCAAGGTGGGAGCGCGGCAGCACCCGGCCAGGTACAGTGAAGGAAGAACAGAGAGCTGCACATCTTAATTTGAAAGGTACTAGAAGACTGGCTTCCTGGAAGCCACGCCCACTCCAACAAGGCCACACCTCCTAATAGCGCCACTCTCTGGGCCAAGCTTTCAAACACCACAAGTCCCAGTTCTGTTTTGATACTATCAATTACAAGTGTCTTACACATCCTTGTTTTTTTTTTTTTTTTTTGTTTGTTTTTTTGTTTTGGATTTGTTTTTTTCGAGATAGGGTTTCTCTATGTAGCCCTGGCTGTCCTGGAACTCACTCTGTAGACCAGGCTGGCCTCGAACTCGGAAATCCGCCTGCTTCTGCCTCCCAGAATGCTGGGATTACAGGCATGCACCACCACCGCCCGGCTTGTCTTACACTTCCTTACAGATAAGCTCAGAACTAAACCATGTGCAATAATTTTTATTCTGTTATGGTCTAGATGCTGTGTCCCCTCTGTGGTGGTTAAGCTCCTTGTCCTGAATGCATTGAGAAACATAGAATTAACCCTGCAGAGGAAGGTGACATTTGGCCCACTAAGGATTCTATCTGCTTTTTTAAGCAGTTCAGCTGCTGTCAGCTGTGAGGTGCTGTCTCACTGAATAAAAAGCAGGATCCTAGTGTAAGCCCAGGAATGAGGCCAACGGAGCATCCCTGCAGCCCTGTGGGATGTGTGTCATTTCTGCAAGAGACAGCAGAAGGCTACGGGGACGGCTGTCACAAGATGGTCTAAAACAGGGGACCATAATCCACGCAGAGAACAAGGGCACTGATTTAGTGACAGATCACAGGATGAAGATCATGGTGGCCGGGAAACAATCCTGTATACATAGTGAGCAGACATGAAGAGATCCCTTTACAGCAAAGCCACGAGAAAGGCGTGTCCGAAACAACTGCTTTCAAATAGCAAATGGCTGCATGGCGATAGCTGCTGCTCAGACCGAAAGATGATTTAGCAGTCATTAACAGGATTAACTAGATTCCTCCTTTACAGCACTTCACATACAGTCAGGGAGTATGTCCCCACTGAGGTTCAGTGACCCAGTCGCTCTAAGACAGAACTCAAATTACACAGGCTTGATTCTAACAACACCTCTAATATCCACAGGGCTGATTTTCATTCACTCTAGACAAAGGCATCATAGACTAATTGTAGCATTAACTTATTGGTTTCCTAGAAAATGAAACTGGGCCTCTTATTTTTTATTCGATATATTTTTTATTTACATTTCAAATTATTTCCCCTTTTCTGGCCCCCCACTCCCCAAAAGTCACATAAGCCCCCTTCCCTCCCCCTGCTTTCCCATCCACCTCTTCCCACTTCCCTGTTCTGGTTTTGCCCTATACTGCTTCACTGAGTCTTTCCAGAACAAGGGGCTACTCCTCCGTTCTTCTTGTACATTTGATATGTGGATTGGGTTTTGGGTATTCCAATTTTCTAGGCTAATATCCACTTATTAGTGAGTGCATACCATGATTAATCTTTTGAGACTGGGTTACCTCACTTAGTATGATGTTCTCCAGCTCCATCCATTTGTCTAAGAATTTCATGAATTCATTGTTTCTAATGGCTGAATAGTACTCCATTGTGTATATATACCACATTTTTTGCATCCATTCTTCCGTTGAGGGATACCTGGGTTCTTTCCAGCTTCTGGCTATTATAAGTAGGGCTGCTATGAACATAGTAGAGCACGTATCCTTATTACATGCTGGGGAATCCTCTGGGTATATGCCCAGGAGTGGTATAGCAGGATCCTCCAGAAAGACTGCACTTTGTCAATGATCACATATAATTCTTGCTGCATTTGCCCATGAATGTTCCCACTGACACACCAGTATAGAAAATTTAGTAAGTGCTCCATAATGGTAGCTTCTGGGTAGAATACTGGCATAGACCCAAAGGTTCAGTTTCTAGCACTAGGAAAAAAAATTAAACAAACAAATATTACACTATAAATGTAAAGCACGATCATAGGTATGTACATTAATATAAGTAAGTACCATAAGTATAAATACATGCACCAATATAAGTATTTACCACCATAAGTATAAATATAATATAATGAATATATAATATAAGCATATATGATGAAACTTTAGGAAATGGTAGAGGATGAGGCCAAATAAGGATCTAAGGAAGACAAGACTTTCATTTATAGTCAAGCTCCTACTTCATAAACAGGATACACTGACATACAGGACATGAGATGTACCGTACTCACAGAGAATTTGCTTAGCATGTGTGATGGATACCCCAGCACTGCAAAAGGATAAATGGGGGTGAGGGGTAAATAGCCACTGCATTCTCTGCACATTATAAAAAGGCTATTGAGAACTATTCATATTTACTGTATATACACACACACAGACACACACACACAGACACACACACACACACACACACACACACAAATTTGTACATCACCACTAATAAAAAAAAAAGAAAAACACAACCATCCCAAAAAAACCCCAACCAAAACCATCCATCTATCCATCCATCCATCCATCCATCCATCCACCTTCCATCCATCCATCCATCCATCCATCCAACCAACCAACCAACCAAAAAACCAAAAGTCTGGTGTGACTTGTTGGCTCCGTAGAGTACATATTCTGGTGAGATAGCCTGTATGCTACTACTCTTTGGAAGCACAAAGTAACTTTAGCTTACTATGTTATGTCTTCAGAGTATAACCAATACTACAAGAAAACGATGCAAGTGAGGCATACATAACCCTGAAATTAAGCAGGTACGCAGAACTGCAATGCCTACGAGCTCTAACACAGCAGGGTACATAGTTTTAAAGTAAACCGACCTGTCTTTTCTTTCTTATATGCTGCCAGCTGGGAGAATATTTTGTTCACTAATTTTATTTCCTTTTCAGATAAATATAAAATATTGGGTAGCTCAACTCACTTTATATTCTTACCTTAGGAAAATTGTGGTTTCTGGGTTTGTTTGTTTGCTTTGCTACCTCTCAGCTGGAGGCACACAGTTGTGTATATTTACAAGTTGGAAAACTGAAATTCCCAAATATTATTGAGACCAAACTCCTAAGTGCTCAAACTACAGCAGACACTCTGCTAAGTACTTTATATTCATTCTGCTGTCTCAAACCTTAAGGAAGACAAAGAGCTCAAACTCTTAAAACTTTGAAATAACTTGTTGAAGCTCACTCAACCAGTAACTTAAGCAGGTAGACTCAGCAAACACTACGGGATCTTGGAGCCTGCGTTCTACACCAGACTGCATAATCACTCTTTAGCAGGCTTTTGGGTGTCCTGTATAATGTACAGGAGCAACAACTATCACCTGAAACTGACTTATATCAAGGATTCTGCCATCCGGGCAGTGAGAGTTGGCTTATCAGAGATCTAGATGCTGTCTTTAAAACTCTGTAGAGTGTTACGTCTCTGAGCATGGGTGTTCTAATCAAAGACAGCTCTTGTTATTCAATAATGGCTCAGGAGAATTACCCTTAAAATAACTCTAGTATAATCGGGCTTCAATTATGAGTCTCCTCTACAGAAAGGAAGGGAATTCCACCAAGCATTTAATCAGGACATACGCATAGTGTTTATTACAGTCAGAGGAAGGAGGGGAGACTTGGTGTTTCCCATCTTTATAACACTGAAACATCTTCTAAGGTGATTGGAACTTCAAAAAATCAGAAAAAAATTCTCATTTTTGGGGTAGGTAGCATTCCCACAGTAAATTAAAAAGTGATTTATTGGTTTGTAAATCAATCTCTTGTGATTTTGATTAGCACAAATTAATTTTTCAGAGTTTGATTCCCATGGGCATACTGATAAAATTGGATTTCAGGAGACTGGTACAGGAGAGGATGGGGTCAGAGTCTCTAATACATTCTTATAAATCAACCACCAGTTCCCCGTGCATATCCACGGGCACTGCCGTAGATCATCTTCTTATTGTACTACAAGATCTGAAGCCATTGTTTACCTTATAATGCTCAAACAAAAATGAGTGTTTCTTTTTGTGCTTTATTATTGTGGAATACCATAACTCTCCATTGACTTCATGGTTAAAGATATAAAACATGGTAATGAAAAACAATTTTTATGTAATCTAGATAACAAAAAATTAATAATGATGGATGGACAAAACTGATCATTTTACTGTGCAACCCCAAAAGGCAATTCTATCCTGAAGGTACAAGTGCACCTGTCTACTGCGGGTGTGCCAACAAACTGACATTTTGAGTAGGAAGTTAATGATTTTTAATTGGCTCATCACTGAAGTTTCAACCTGGATGAAGAAAAATTAACTTATAGTCAATATTAATATGTGCTAATAAATGGGTTCTGTAAAATTAATATCCTATACTATGTACATTAAAAATATTGGAGACCATGAACTTTAATAATTGTAATATATACCTCTTACTTAGGGATTTATCATCAATGATTGATTATTATTACAGAAAGAGATCTCAGTAAAGCATGTCTTAGCTATGCAACCTCATATATTCAAATATAGAGTAGTCACATCAAGTAATCTGTCTTTTAAAAATGTCAATGTCGGCTGGGCGGTTGGTGGCACATGCCTTTAATCCCAGCACTTGGGAGGCAGAAGCGGTGGATTTCTGAGTTTGAGGCCTGGCTGGTCTAGAGTGAGTTCCAGGACAGCCAAGTTTACACAGAGAAACCCTGTCTCGAAAAAAACAAAACAAAACAAAACAACAACAAAAAAGTGAATGTCTTTTTAATTTTTTAAAATATTTTTAATTTTAATTTATACTTGAGTATTTTGACTGCCTGCAGCTATACCTATTTAAAACATTTATGCCTGGTGCCTGCAGAGGTCAGAAGAAGATATGAGGTTCCCTGGTGTGGAGCTACTGATGACTGGAACCAGCACGTGGGCGCTGGGAACTGAACCCAGGTCCGCTACAAGGGCAGCAAGTGCTCTTAACCATTGAGCCATCTCTCCAGCCTCATCATCTATTTAAATTTTTTTCTTTCTGTGTTTCATATAATTCTTTTTAATGCACAAAATAAAGACCAGTGATTGGTTCCCTTTGAATATAAAGACTTGTAAACAGGAATAATTTAAACATTTAATTTTACAATTTAAAACTGAAATTTCTGACTGTAATGGTTGAGCATTCTGCTATAGATTATGACATCATTTGTGATTCAATATTTTTAAACATGAAGTTCAGTTCACCGTAACTGTATGAGCAATGCTCTGAGCACTCTGTAGTGTGTCACAGCAATGAGACTCTTTTTTGCAGAGAGCAAGCTGCTTAAAAGAACAGTTACCATAATTTGCATTCGTGGTATTTAAATACCATTAGATACCAAAATAATAATACCATGTATTATTTTAACTATAACATACTTTAAAATCACATTTGTATACATTTAGGGTTTTTTTTTTGTTACACATTACCTATATAATTTACCATCTAGATATTTGGAAAGCAAATTATTTTATGTCATAGCTGAGCATGGTGGTGCATATCTGGAGTTTGAAGCCAGCTTGGTGTACATAGTGGGTTCCTGGGCAGCCAAGACTGTACAGTGAGACTCCATGTAAAAAAAAAGAGAAAAGTAATAATTACGCCAGGACAACAGCCTAGGCCCTCTGGGATGTGACCTGTGTTCAGCACGAGGGCGGACTAGTGTAATAACAGCACATTTTAGTCTAAGCTAAGAAGCATTAAAATCATTCCAGAATAGCTGGCTGAGATAGTGCGAATGTGTATGTGCAGGCCACACCGTGTGATCTGGGCTCCCCAACTCCACAGCAGGTGTTTGCTGTCTTCATGTTAATATTCAGCACTTGGCAGTGTCTGAGGGGAAACTCCTAGGCAACTGTCAGAGTTTTGTGCGTGTGAGGACTGGAAGACAGAGCATGCTTCAGTGGAAGGCCACACATCAAAAACCGCGGACATGGGCAGCAGTGATTGGGCTTGTGGGTTTAAAGAAAGGGAGGGAGGAACAGGAGAAGGAGGGAGGGAGGAACAGGAGAAGGAGGGAGGGAGGAACAGGAGAAGGAGGGAGGGAGGAACAGGAGAAGGAGGGAGGGAGGAACAGGAGAAGGAGGGAGGGAGGAACAGGAGAAGGAGGGAGGGAGGAACAGGAGAAGGAGGGAGGGAGGAACAGGAGAAGGAGGGAGGGAGGAACAGGAGAAGGAGGGAGGAACAGGCGCAAAGCTGGGGGCAGAGCTGTGAGGAGTTGGGAGGGGCACACACGATCAAACTACATAGCCCAAAATCCTCAAAGAACAAAGCTTACCCCAAAAGTAGCAGCACAGTGGTTAATGTGGCTGGGGGGAGGGCGCCAAGTGAGGACAGGGACGCAGGGCACACAAGAGCAAGCAACTCGTGTCACCAACATCCAGAGGTGACTTGGCAAAAAGATGCTTTCCATGAAGGAGAAGAAAGGGAATAAGATCCTGGGTTTAGGTTTTGGGTTCAGCTAAACACTACTTCATATTGAATAGATTCAAGCCAGGTATGGCGGCACACGCCTGTAGTCCCAGCACTTGGTCCAGATTAAAGCAGGAAGCTGGAGGCTAGCTAGCTACGCAGTGAGTTCAATATACAAAGAATAAAGGGTCAACATGGTTTGTAGTATCCCTGAGAGGGGACTGACGTCCTAGTGGTCCCAGGCCTCATAAAGTCTTCTGTTGATGTGCAGGGGTGGGGAAGAGCTGTAGATGAGATGCCCTCTGGATGGTAGGTGCAGCGACATCAGTGACCGAGATATCCCACCATAGGAACGTGCAGGTTACAATTAATCCACTCTCCCACGGCTCCCACGTTTTAAGTGGGTCTATAATCTTCATGGACAAATATGAGCGTATTCACTCTCCCTCACCGTACAGAGATTTTCATGGGCAATTTCTCCCTGTTTCCAGCAACACTGAAAGGCAGCCTCACTGTGGAGCATTATCACCAAACATGTTTTACTGTGTACTTATCTGCACTTGGCTTTCAGTGCACAGACCTCATGGTGCATGGAAGATGTAAGGAAGTTAAATAAGTTAAAACCAAAAATTCCAAAACAGAATACAAATAGCAAACTTAAATTGAGAGTAGTTAACACCCCACCCCACACCCTCCGCTCTAACAGTGCAGAGGCAGCAGCAGGGATCTGAGACCCAGGTTTTAATTGGGTTAAAATTTCAGCTCCTGGCAGCTATAAATGAAATGTATTGCCTTCTCTTCCTAGACATCATTTTGAGAACATTTTAAAAGTAACAAAGATGATAGTGACATATATCAAATTGAAATAAAAAATAGGTCAAGCAGAAACATTAATGAGAATTTGTGTGTGCCTCCTCTGTTTTTGATTAAGTCAGTGAAATGTGTAAATGATCTATCTGCACTCTGTAGAGCTCAGTGACTTTCAACAAGATATCTATATCTGTAGATATGTGTCTATATCTGTAGATATGTGTCTATATCTGTAGATATGTATTTATATCTGTAGATGTGTCTATATCTGTAGATAAGTGTCTATATCTGTAGATATGTGTCTATATCTGTAGATATGTGTCTATATCTGTAGATGTGTCTATATCTGTAGATATGTGTCTATATCTGTAGATGTGTCTATATCTGTAGATATGTGTCTATATCTGTAGATATGTGTCTATATCATCTGTAGATATGTGTCTATATCTACAGATATAGGCAGATACATATACCAGCAGTCAGGGTGAAGCACCTGACACGGTCGCGTCCTGGGAAGAGATGTCCGCTGTACGCACGCACTCTCTTTGGCTGCTCTCAGCTCACCTGCAGGTCTCTGCCCAGGAACACCGGCTTTAGAACTGCAGCGCTGAGTCTGTCCTCTCCCCTAGTGTACTTCCAGAACAATTCTTTCGACCTTGTCAGCTTTAGGTCTTTATGCTAAATGAAAAGCAGTTCTCTGGCAGGAACGGTCCCCACACCTGTCATCTTGGCCACCCCAGAGGTTATGGAAGGTGGGAGTACAAATTTAAAGACACCATGGACATCTTAGGAATACCAGTTCAAAACGGAAGAAAGCGGTATTGTTTAAAGGCAGATGATACTGTTCTATGGGAGAGTGCTCAAGACTCTTGAAGACTCTTTTAGTATGGATTGGACCCTGGGTACAATTCCCAGTTCTGAAGAATGGAAAAGCAAAACAAAGCAAAAACCCAAAAGTAAAACAAAAAAACGGAGGAAGGAGAAAGAAGGAGGAGGATAGGGGAGAGCAGCAGGGGGGGGGGGAGACAAGGCAGAGCAGCTCTGAGTGCCAGGCACGTCCACAACTAAAACCAGCAAGTGTCCCACCGGCAAACTCGAAACACACAGTTCAGAAAATGTAAGTAAGCAATAAATGACACTGGCTGAAAAAAACCGTACCCACCATAATGATGGAGGGAATGGGTGAAGGGTGTTGTATGTAACAACCCAGAAAGCATTCGGTAAAAATGCCTTCAGTGCTGACGCACACGGATGAAGCAGGCCTCTGGGCCTCAGGATGGTGAGCATCCAGAAAAGGCCTATCAGACTGACTATGCATTTCACCATGACACAAGGGCTGACAGCTATAATCACCAGCCCTTTCTATTTATTGTTTTAATTCTGTAAGCGTCACTCTAGTGTTTTTTTGTTCTTCTGTTTACTCTGTTCCCTAGAGAGTCCTGTCTAGGTCTGCCTTCACTTGCCTAGAACCTTCCTTGTGGCATAGCTTCTGACTCTCTTCACTTCCAGAGTACAACACCCTTCAGGTGAACCAGGGAATTCCACCCCCTGCTAGCTCACTCGCTGGCTCCCTCCCTCCCTTCCTCCCTCCCACCTCCTATGACCCCCTTCACTCAGGCAGGCATGGGCTAGAGGAGGTGAGAGTTCCACTTCTTGTTCCTAAGGCAGCTAGCTAAAGACTCACCTCCAGGCTGCTAGGACTAGGGTATTAAAGCCCACAGCCACAGTGGCACACCTACTCCAACAAGGCCATACCTCCTAATAGTGCCACTCCCAGGGCCAAGCGTACACAAACCATCACATTCCACTCGCTGGCTCCCAAACATAAGCTTGTTCAAACATAAGTCTATGGGGCCACACCTAAACATAGCATAATGCAAAATACATTTAGTCCAACTTCAGAAGTCCCCATAGGATGTTAAAAGTCCAAAGTTCAAGGTCTCTTCTGGGATTCATCCAATCACTTAAGCGTGATCCTGAAAGCAAGACAGGAAACCAGCTGGACAAACTCCAAACTCTGCATCTCCATGGCTGATGTCAAAGCACTCTTTAGATCTCCAACTCCTTTTTCATCTTTGCTGACGGCAACAAACTTCTTTCTCCTTGGTTGGTTCCACTCCTGTTAGCAGCTTTCCTCAGCAGACAGCCCACGGCTCTGGCATCTTGAACATCTTGGGGTCTCCAAGGCAACTTCAATGTTACAGCTTCTTGTTTCAGTGTCTGGGCTCCACACATGATCTTCTGGGCTCCTCCAGAGGGCTGGCGTCACTTCTCCAGCTCTGCCCTCTGCAGCACTCTAAGCTCAGGTTGACCCACTCTACTACTGCTGCTGTTTTTCGTGATCAACCCATAGTGCTGGCATCTCCAATACACTGGGATCTTTCATTGCAACAAGGCGTCACCAATAGCCTCTCATAGGCTCTCTTCATGGTGACAACCCTCAGCTCCACTGCACGACCCCTTCAGTTCTGGGCCATCAACTGCAACTGAAGCTGCACCTTCACCAATGGCCTTCCATGGCCTCTCACAGTGCCAAGCTTCAGGGGCTCTTCATGAACCCTTCATGCCTTCAAAACCAGTACCTCCTGGGTGACTCTTCCACACTACCAACTAAAAGCAGCACGAGGCACATTTGGTTATCTCTGGAACACAGCTTCTTTGTGATCTCAGAAAACACTTCCCAGAAGATTTCACCTCAGTGATGCTGGCATCACAGAAGAGAAAATGCTGCAGTGAATGTATCTTCTTAGCAAAGACCAGGAAGCAGCATGGTGGAAAGGCCACGGTTGGTACTTCAAGGCCTTTCAAGGGCCCAGCTCAGCTCTTAGAGCCTCATTACCCAGACGCACCTCCTCAGTTCTGTTACCCACAGCTGGGCACTACAAGGGGCTCCAAGCAGGAGATTCATAGATGGTGGCCCCCACTGTGCCACAGGCAAGGCGACTCTACCTGGGATGAGAATTTTTATGAAGTTAACACATAATGTTAAAAGAAATAAAAGAGATTAAGTGATTTTCTCTATTAAGAGTTAAACATCTTCAGCCTTATTAGTTCCCATAGTTAGAGGTGCACACACAGGGATAAGTGGCACTGCAAGACTCTAATGCTAACTGCCAACTCGTCAGAACTCCAGTGCAGTGTCTCCCATTGATACTAAATATAAATGTGTGTATGCATATGCACACACTTCCCATCCCTCCACCCTTTCACAGAGACCAGTGTCTCAAAAAAAAATAATAAAAAAGTGCAATCATAAAGTGAAACTAGAATTTATTCAAGAGAGTCATAAAATCAAATAGATGATGAAAGAGCATGGGGCCCTTTGCAAAGCCCGGGGAGATGAACAGCTAGCAAAGGGGAAAGCATGCCAAGTTTCAGGACAGCTTGTCCTCAAAGAACAAAAAGAAACCTCTAGAAAAAGCAAATAACCTCATCCCAGTTCTAGTTAATAAAATGTGCTTTTATACAGTAGTCAGGTATGTAGTAAAAAACAAACAAAACCACATGCCGTTCATGTACATACAATTATGCCAAGGAAAGTACTCAAATTCTACCCTTGTCCTTCCTCCCTGCCCATCCCAGAACTCACTATAGCCCAGGCCAGCCCCTACCTCATAGAGGCCTGCCTGCCTCTGCTGCCTCAGTGCTGATTGGTCGGCAGTGTGCGGCCCCACACCTGGTCCTCGACTTTTACTGCTAAGCAGAAGACAATTTCAACTCTAAAAATATAAGATTTCTTAACGGAACTACAGTAAAGTTGTTGTTTTTAAATTCATTTTTAGCTTTTAAACATTATACTCTGAAGGTTTGGACCCAGTTTTAAGTACTACTTAAGAAACTTTTTCATGGAATTATTTTCAGACAGTTTAAGCTTGTGCCAAGCGGTGGTGGCACACGCCTGTAATCCCAGCACTTTGGGAGGCAGAGGCAGGTGGATTTCTGAGTTTGAGGCCAGACTGGTCTACAGAGTGAGTTCCAGGACAGCCAGGGCTACACAGAGAAACCCTGTCTCGATAAAACCAAATACAAAAAAACAAAAAACGCAAAAACAAAAAACAAAACAAAACAAAACAAAATTAAGCTTGTATAAAACTGTTGAAATATTTAAACTGAAACTTATATTCAAATATATAACTTCGCATAATGGTTCTTTGGTCATACAATGAATAAAACAGTAAGTATCAACCAGCTGAAATCTCAATATACAAATATATATATATATATATATATATATATATATATATATATATATATATATATATATATACATACATATATGTATGTGTATTTGTTTAGAAAGTTGAGCCTGACAGCATTCCACACCCCCCTGGAAGCTATTCTGTTTTTCATGCTCCTGGTAGCATTTTAGCAGTCATTAAGATGTAGTATCATGGTCACACATGGTGGTGCACACCTTTAAGCCTAGCACTTGGGAGGAAAAGGTAGGTGGATATCTGACTTAGAGGCCAGCCTGGTCTATATAGGAAGTTCTGGGCCAGCTAGGACCACATAGTAAGACCTTATACCAAAAACAAGACAAAACAAAAATGTGGCATGGGACCGTTGTTTCTATTCATGACTATAACGTGATTGAGGACAGAGTATGTTTTCTTCTTCTTCAATACTGTCTATCTTAGACTAGAAGATGATGGGCTCATTGTAATGATATTTCCATTTATTTCTGTCAGGGTATCGTGTTCCTATTCACCTCATTACTTTGCCATGCCCAACCCCACTGCTCCCCTTCCCACACATATTTAAACAATCTGACAATTGTAGCACTAACTTCATATTGCTACCACATAGTACAAACACATGCAAACTTCTCTGAATGACTTCAGACTGTCATTTGAAACACCAATAACTGGTCTGCTGCATCAAGACTCCTTGGTATATTCAAATGTCTCAGTTGCCTTTCCCAGGAAGCCATCTACTAAGAGTTGTTCTGCTGGATGTGTCTTCTGACCTGCAGTAACCCTCAAAAGGGTTACTGCACAGGAGCCTGCCCAGGGCTCTCTGGATGGCTGGTAAGCTGCAGGCAGGGGGCTGGCACCGTGCAGCAGCTCAGACCAAGAACTCTGCTGCATGCCTATGATGCACAGGTTTGTTCTTATACTCAGACTTTAGAAACCTAGTTCATCTGAAGCCCATTTTCTTCGTTTCACACCCCTGTCACCCCCACATACTCCCAGTACACTGGAAGTCCAAATTTTCAGTGTCTTGAAGACAGAAGTATAATTTTTAAGTAAGAATATTTTTCATTAATTTTTGTTACATACTGTAATTTTTAACTAATAAAATTGTTTATTGTGGTGTGTGTGTGAGTGTGTGTGTGTGCATGCCAGAGTTCGTGTGTAGATCAGAGGACACTCTGTGGTAGTTATTTTCTCCTTCCATCATGTGGGTCATGGGAATTGAACTGGACTCATCAGTAAGAATCTGTATCCACTAAGCAATCTTGCTGGCCCCTAATCATTAATTTCATATAAAGTCAAAATCATCTGACTACTCAGCTAAGAATTACATTGAGATAAAAAACATACAATTAGAAATGTTCGGTCAAAGACTAAACACAGTCCTTATTAACACAGCCTTTTAATAGAAAGGTTTATGGCATGGATCAAAGTCTATTTTAAATATACTAGACTCAGAGCAGCTCCCAGTGTGCAGATGCCAGTTAAAGTGGCGGTGGGAAGTTATTCCAGCATCACTGTCCATTCAGTTAGCACAAGAAGATCCAGAAGAGGGCATGTGGTTTGGAAGAGCTGCTGACACCAGTCCCCCGTGACGGGTTACCGTCAGGATCAAGGGCGGCTTGACAGAAACCTCATCTATCTCACCACCTGACCTTCTCAAAACCTGCCAGAAACAGGTTTTCAAAAGCAGATGGTAGCACTGAGGCTGGCAGGACTAGTATCTGCCGATCCTTGACCACACCAGCAGTCCTGCAGCATGGTCCCAAGGGAGTCTGAGACATGATAACACCCTGGAAGTCATCCAGTGTCTGCACAAAGAGAGGCTGGGACCCACACAGTGGCCTGCCTCCAGCGCCTACTGTTTCTGGCCCTCCTGCTCTGATCTCAATCCTAAATCTCAGGATGGCAGAACACAGGCAGGGAGAAGAACACACCCCGGGCCAGGCTTTGCCTCCACCACTCACTGTGCACCTCTGCAAATGTTCTGAGATGTATTTAATATTTCATTGAGTATCTGTGAGTGTCAATACCACGGGGTTTTAAGGTTAGATGAGCAACCTTGCACTCGTAACGAATGGGTTCTGGTGCAGCTCGGGTGGTCTGATCCAAGCTGCACAGTGACCTGAGCCCAAGAAGTGCTGTTCTGCCTTTGCTAAACAAAAATAAAACTCAGTACTCTGGTCTTGTTTTCAGTTTCCTTGTGTTTCTTTACAAAAGAAGAGATGGATGTAAAGAAATAGAAACTGCGATTGGCTGAGCAGTGGTGGCGCACGCCTTTGATCACAGCACTTGCGAATTGAACAGCATCTTCATACTTCATTCCCGATCAATCACTGCATACTTCATTCCCGATCAATCACTGCAAGTGCGACTAGCACAGGAGCCCTTCCCAATCCTGCAACACAATGCACTGCAGCACAGCAGCCTGGCTCTTCACGGAATGCGGTTTTTAACAGGTTTAGCCAACCATCTACTATCTGATTAGGTGGTGGAGCTCCATAATCACATGGCCAGTCTACAATGTGGAGTCCTTCTTTTTCAACTGGATCTTTATCATATGTGGCATCACAAACTCAACCAAAGTCATCACTCCATATTTCTTAAGTTCCTCGGTGAACTTGTTGAGAGTCGCATTGGTAAGGTTGTGAGTTATCAGAAAATGCATGTTCTCATAAGAGATCTCCACAGGGGCTGGACGGTTCATTACAGCAAATAAAAAGTGTGAGCGTGCATGTGTGAATGTGGTGGGAAAAATGGGGGCAGGAGGAAATCAATAAATCTTGAAATGTTTTGCGGCAGAAAACATTTAAAAAGATCACTAAAATGCCTATTACTGATCACTATTTTCTCAATCAACTTGCTTATTCCTTAGGAAGCTTCTCTCTTCAACACAGGCAGAAGTATTAAGAATCCACTTGAATCCAAATTCAACTTGATGCTGTTCAATTCATAAGACAAAAAAGAAGAGGAGCATTCAATTCCAAACAGCTGCTTTCCTTGGAGAAACACCGACCTAAGATGAGATTACGCTTCAGAGATACCAGCGGGCACTGCTCTGTTCAATAGAAGTAGAGGAAGGTCGCCTGGATCGGGGCATTAGAGGGAACTCTTGGTGCCTGGAAATGTGGATCAGGATTCTCACCTGTGTCATCAAAGTAGTAATGGATTTAGTACTCCTCAGCCGAAAAAAGGAAAAAACCGAAAAAAGAAAAAAGAAACTCCAATTGTCTTCAGCCATATAATTGCATTCTGACAGGTATTTTTTAAACCCTCAAAGTCACAACTATTACTTCAGGGTGCTCCCCCCATCCCCAGAAGAATTTTTGATGGCATTATTAAAAAGCTTTCATGTGTTTTAAAATAGAGGTTGGTTACACAGAACATGTTGCAATGACAATATACTCAATATTTTAGAGTATTTTATTAGCAGGGGTTAAATGAATCCTGAAGCAACACTGGCTTTGGAAACATCACCAGTAAAACTGGTTTATACTTATTTGTTTATTTCACTATATTTGTTTTGTTTTGGCTTTGAGCAAGTTCATACTTTCTAAGGACATTTAAACAGGCTTGTCTGTCATTTAAAAGACAAACAACAACAACAATAACAAAACAAAACAAAACACCAGAAGCTCTGACAGAGCCACAAAGCCCCTGGAAAGCGTGTGCTCTTTTCAAGCGGCTCTGGCAGGAGTTTTCCTCCTTTCTTCTCTATGGATTCCTTCATCTTTGAAGTTCTGTTTCAAAGGAAGAATTTGTACCTCTGACAATTGTGTGGTCACAGATGACAGTCACAAAGTCAGAAGGGCCACATGTCAGACCCACATGTGTTCACAAATCACAGGGTCAGAAAGGTTATAGGTAGAGACTCTTGCGCGTTCACAGATCAGGAGTCAGCAGAGCCGCAGATCAGACCCCCAGACTTTCCTTCTCTATTCCTTTGATGATCTCACTAATTGATATTTATTTTATGAGATAATAGCTGCTGACCGAGATATCTGCAGAGAACCAAAGGCTTGAATGGACCTGCATGCCTCAAACCTCGGAAATGTAACTCCACTATATAACTAAGGCAACAGAGTCCCTTTAAAAACTTTAATCTACCTAACAAATTAGGTACCAAGGACCTGAATACTCAAACTACTGGTTCTCAACCTTCCTAATGCTGTGATCCTTTAATATAGATCCTCATGTCATGGTGACCTTCAGCTGTAAAATTATTTTTGTTGCTACTTTGTAACTGTAATTTGGTACTCTTATGAATCATAATGTAAATATCTGTGATTTCTTACTGTCTTAGGCAACCCCTGTGAAAGGGGTTGAGAACCACTAACTTAAACATATCATATGGGTGTTATCATCTTGCTTATATGTACATTTACACAGTTACACACTCACTAGTATACAACTGAGGGCCTAACACCCTCCCTCCCAGCTCTCTCAGTGGGAATTAGCTCTTTATAAAATTAGAGGAGTAATCTGACTGGACAAGCAGGGAAGAGTCACGGAGTGCAGCAAACAGCTTCTTGCTTCTCAGAGGTGCTCTGCCTCTGCTCCAGCAACAGGCGCTGAGATTCTGACTGCTCACGTGGGCTCTCTGTTCTGCTGGCTGGATGCAGGAAGTACACTTCCTCACCCCTTGCAGTAAGTGAAACAAAGTAACTATTACTGTTAGAGGATATCTGGGCCAGGGCGGAGCACTGAACCCTGTTCTGTCAGAGCACTGAACTCGAATGTGAGAGCTTACATCCTCTTCATCTTTGTAGCATCACAATACACCAACCAAAGCATCTAACTACCACACCAGAAGGTGGTCACCAAGAGATTCATCCTCACATACAGCCCAACAGAACTTAAACAGGCTGCTGTCTTTTAGAGTCCATACTAAGAAAAGTCGGTACTAAAGCTTTAGCAATTACTCTGTTCTTTCTGAGACTTATCTAGGTGGCGCAGAGGCCAAGGAGGCTCCTGGACCTCAGCTCCGTCTTAGCACTCAGGCTCCCTCACACAGCCTGGCCCACTCTTCTATATAGTTCAGCCTACCTAGATGTTCGAGGGGCAGTGACATTTTCACAGTATCCAAAATTGTGCTTCTCATTATGATTATGATACACTTATTTCTCCAAAGATGTTCTCTGTTAGTTAAAAACTCTGTTCTGGGACCAGGAAGGATGATTCAGAGATTAGGAGCACTTGTTTTTGACAAACAAGTCAAGTCAGTTCCAAGACTAACATGGTAGTCCACAATTGCCTGTAACACTTGTTGTAGGGTTCCGATGCCTGCTTTTGGCCCTGTGGGCACCAGGATGCTCATGGTATACATATATGCATGTAGGCAAATATTTAACCCCTTAAAATATAAACAAAAACATTTATAAAATCTCACTTAGCTTTGGAAAAAGTCTCAAAACCCTTTCTAGTAGCAAGAAGCCTGGCCTATTGTCAAGTTTCCAACCTCAAGGTTAAGCATCTTCTCTGTAGACAGCATCACTAGCAACAAGCCTTTGTCTTATGGGCTATTGTGCAACTCTGAAAGGCAGCCTTGTTCTGGCTGAGCTAGGTTAAAACCCCAGAGACCCAGCAGGTAATTCTGCAAGGGGTGGAAGGCTGTTTGCCCTCTCTCAGACACTAGGCTCCTGAACATAGGGCTACGCCCCAAGCCCCTGGTATTCTGTCTGGACGCCATCCGAACACTTAGCTGGCAACAGCCAGGTATGCTCTTCCGGATAGTTTCCTGGTAACAGGCAGGCAGGCCAGGCCCACCATAGAAGTGGCTGCTTGTCCCTCCTCTCTCTCGCTCTATTACTCTCGCCTCTCTCACTCTTGCCCTCTTGCTCCCCGTCTCTCCACATTTCCTTCCCCCTCTCTCCACGTGGCCAAGGCCCACCTCTACTTTTCACTCATCACAACTCTCCACCAAGAATAAACGCTTTAAAACCATGAACTGCCTGTTTTCACCTGGATCCGCTATGCTGGAGCAATGGAGCTCTGTCGAGCCTCATGCAGGAGACCTCCCGGGCTCCAGGCCGCGGCTCCACCAAGCCGCCTGCTCCAGCAAGCCAAGGACACTCCTCCTGGAGGGCAGCAGCCGGAACTCTCCTCCCCACCTTTTCCCTTTGGCCTGGACTAGAACCAGTCCCGTGGGCTCCCACTCCACTCTCAGCTCTTCCACAACATCCACAACATCCAGCGGCTTCTGCGGTGTTCAAGACCTAGAAGGAACCTACCGTCCTTGGCCTCCTCGAGGCCCGGGAACCCACAAGCCAGCATCCACCAGTTCCCCCAGGGACCTCAGATTCTGCTTCCTCAACCCCTGTCCTGTGGCTTCCCACAGCCCGATGCCAGTCTGGCAGAGTGGGGTGTGGACAATCAAACTTCCCTCATCTGCCTCGCCCAGTAGTCTGAGACCTGGCTGGCCACTGGCCACCATTTTAACTCACAGGCTATTATTCTATTCTGTTCCAGAGAGGGTTTTACGATGTAGCCCTGGCTACCTTTGAATATAGGATCCTCCTGCTCCAGCCTTCTGAGTGCTGGGATCACAGGCTAGTGCCAGCATGCCTCACTTATGTGCTATTCTTAATGGTAGCAGGAGCTCCTGAGTCTTCTCTTATAGAAAGCAGGTCAAACAGTAAGGTATTAATCAAGTAGGGGCGAGACATTGGCTTAGCAATTAAGAACAAATTGTCCTTGCAGAGGAGCAGTGTTCATTTTCCAGCATCTGTGTTGGGTAACTCAACTGCTTGTAACTCCTGCTCCAGATGATCAGCACTTTGCCTGGATCCTTGAGTATCCATCCATACATATGTGTACATACTGACACACGCACACACACACACACACACACACTTGTAATTTTTAAAATAATTAATGGACAAAGCATTTTTCCAATATTCATGACAACTTAAAAATTCAGAAAATATAGAGAAGCCATATACTTTTAGGGTTATCAGTGTATTTTTAAAGTTTAATTATGTCAGAGGAAAAACTATCCAATTTGGAGCACTTAAACAAGAACACATTATTATATATTCTGCATGGCACAGTGTTCAGTGAAACACAGAATATCTTAATAGCAGGAACCTGACAGCTAAGACATCAAGACTCTTGACCACGGAGCTTTATACTCAGGGACTGCCTACTGCCCTACACAGCCCTCTGCCCTTCACTGAAGCCGTGTCTCAATGTGGAGGAGAGCGTCACTGTGCAGGCTGCAGATGCTGGGGTGACAGTAGTAGCAAGCTCTGGACACAAAGGAGCAGATGACAGGCCCTGCATCACACGTGTGTAGCTGGGATATAGTGACACAATACTCACATTCAAGAAACACAGGCTATGTTTCCACATTGAGGGTTTTATTTTAATCAAACAAAGAACACTATTTGTCCATGTTCCATATAGATTAACCATTGTTGAAACTAAACACAATGGCAGCTTTTCTTTCACTATTAATTACTAGCTTTAAAAGAAACACTCTGTTAGAAAATGCTTTTTAGGGAGAGGGAAACCCAGCATTATTGGGCCTAAACATAACCTGAGAGCAGATTGCATTCCAGAGAGACAAGGCCTCCGGGGCAGCTGTTGGGAACTCCTCCCCTCGCAAGTCCAGAGTCAGTCTGTCACTGCCCTGAGTGCCCGAGGCTTGCCAGCCTTAAGTACAGAACTGAGAAGAATCCAATACAGCACAGCAGCTGCTCAGAAAGGACTGGGAAGGATATTCTCAAAGGCAATTGAAATATTTAACGTTATCCATCATGCGCTGTTTCTCATTTTTGATGTGTGTAATCTTTTTTTTAATTCGATATAATTTATTTACATTTCAAATGATTTCCCTTTTCTAGCCCCCCCACTCCCCGAAAGTCCCGTAAGCCCCCTTCTCTTCCCCTGTCCTCCCACCCACCCCTTCCCACTTCCCCGTTCTGGTTTTGCCGAATACTGTTTCACTGAGTCTTTCCAGAACCAGGGGCCACTCCTCCTTTCTTCTTGTACCTCATTTGATGTGTGGATTATGTTTTGGGTATTCCAGTTTTCTAGGTTAATATCCACTTATTAGTGAGTGATGTGTGTAATCTTAAGCTTCAGCCACAGTCTTCCTACACACAATTTCTTCCATGACTATTAAATCTGTGATTATGCATGGCATTCAAACTCATTTTTGGGTACATGATATCTAAAACATGATTTTGTGGTAATTAATGAAATTGAAACTAAAAAACGTTTTGTGATGTTATTTTTAATCCACATACAGTAAAAAGGTAACAAAATGATACATTAAAAAAACGTACTGCAAGCAGCTGAATTCGGAAAAATGCTGTCATTAATCTGCCCTAGGTCAGTGTTTCCTAGATGTTAATGTCAGTTCCAAAGAAAGAATGGCCGAGCTTCAGGACTGGCGCGCTCCGGAGCACCCCTCTGTTTGCTACGATCTACCAGTTAAACTCATTATAAAGTGGGGGCAGCGCTCAGTGAACTGCAGATTCAGAGACAGACCTGCGCCTGTGTGATGAGCACAGCTGGGCAGATAGTCAGCCGGGGCAAACGTCTTCTCTCCTCTGCTAGGACCGCGTGAGGACACGATTTCCATTACTTCGTTTACCAGCTTGGGAGTGTCCACAAGTGAATTCTCAGCAACGGTGCCTTACAGTTTCTTCTCCAACACATTTTCTTTAAAAACAGCAATAACAATAAAGCAAAAACAGTCAGACAAACAACCCAGCCACTAGGCCAGAGAGGGAGGGAGGGAGAGAGAAGGCTCAGCAGACAAAGGCAATTATTACCTAGCTTGCTGAGCTGAGTTCTATCTCCAGAACCACGTGGTGGAAGGAGAGACCAGATTCCTGTAAGTCCTCCTGACAGGCAGACAGATACGTACATGCATAGTGGCATATGTGCGTGTATACACATACATATACACAAGACAATCATTTAATTACAAAACTTAAAACACAAACTTCCTCCTAGTCCATTCTCATTCAGCAAGTATTTGCTGATATAGCAAACACATCCATCTGGAAGGGACCCAGATTCTCATTCATTCTCTCTCTCTCTCTCTCTCTCTCTCTCTCTCTCTCTCTCTCTCTCTCTCTGCCTCTGTTTCTCTCTCTCTGTCTGTCACTCTCTCTCTGTCTCTCTGTCTCTGTTTCTCTGTCTGTCTCTGTCTGTCTGTCTCTCTCTCTCTCTCTCTCTCTGTCTTTGTCTGTCTCTGTCTCTGTCTCTCTCTGAGATAGAGTCTCCTTTGTTCCAGGCTAGTTCTAAGATCAAAGTTCTGAATTTGCCTCCAACTCCTGCGTGCTAGGATGGCGGATGGAGCTGAACACCTCACATACACAGTCCCAGGGATCAAACTGAAGGTTCTGTGCACGGGAGGCAATCACTCTACCAAATGGCTACATCCCAGCTTGCACCCTACTCCCTAAAACCCACATGGGTCATACTTCTGAATGTGGGGGGGGGGGGCAAAGAATGAATGTGGCAACAGCAAAGGTTTTGGAGATGCCATGGCCAAGAATAAAGCCAAAGTCAAACCTGTAAGAATTCCAACAGTCCTGGCCCATGTGGTGTCGCCTGGCCTCCACACATGCTCTGAACATATAACATGCCCTGAGCATGCTCCTACTCACCAACACCAACTAATGCTGCCTAAAACACCCTGAGTCAGGAGCATAAAAAGTTTCCTGTTTTTATAGGAACATAAGGACAACAAAGCAGGGTTCTAATATTCTCCTACCATTATTCCTTAGTAAAAAAGTTAGTATATCTTTGTATTAGATTACATTAGAATATTTGACTTTAAGGATTACTGTTTGAGTTTCTAACTCGATTTTCACTAAGGGAAAAAAACAGAAGGCTCAATGCATTTAAGATTGCCTGGGGTTAGGATAGAATGTCATTAGGATTACATCCCAGGGATTTCTGAAATAACCCTAAACACTTGTGACATTTTGTATACTGTATTTATGTGAATCAGGATTGTTATCAGCATTGACAATCATAAACGCAAACACAGATCAAACACTGAAGACCATTGAGGATGTTCTTTCTCTGTGACCTGCCATTTCAAATACTCAGCCAGGTTTCAACTATTTATGTAAAAAAAATGGGCGTATGTTCCACACCAGTACACAAGCTTGCTTCCTTATGTAACGGTCAAATCTTAGAACTGTTTTAAGAGAAATTTTGTATGGCTTTGGACCAGGACAGTTTGGCTGCTAAACATAATTCACAAGCCTTTACAGCCAGGGTTCCACAAAAGCTCTGGCTGGAAAGGCTCAGCAGCTACGGAGTGGAGGCAGTGCTAGCTTAGCAGTGCAGAGAAATATGAACAAAGCCACCAACGAGGGTGCTGAGTCGTCCGAACGACCTGGAGCAGACGAGAGGCACCCAAGGCTTTTGATGCAGACAGACAGCTGGACAGACATCTGGATAAGCTGTTAGCATCCTGGAACAGGACCTATGGGCAGTTACCAGACTGCGTCATCTGCCTCCCCTGCTGTCTCGCTGCCACCCAAGCTCAAATTCATCATCCTCACCACCCACCCTTTCCTTAAGGAAAGAACAACTTCTTAAGGAAGAAACAACTCGAATGAAGCCAGGCAGAAGAAATTACGCTCACGTGCATCTGAATATTTCAAAAGTCTACTCCATAAAAATCTGCCCCAAATCACACTGATGACCAACTATGATGGCTGTGAGGTCTGCAGCTGTTTTACAGGAGCTTTGGTTTGCTTACTACAGTCCACGGGGGCTGTCGACTCTGTGGCTTCTGCATAATGTTCCTGGAGGCTTTTCAAGGGTCTGGGGTCTGAAGGGGGACCTGTCTGCTACTTTAAAGCCACCACAATCTGTTCTAGGTAACAGGAACTTCTGGGTCAAGGAAAGTTTAAGTATTTGCCAGAAGAAAAATATCTTCAGCAGCATTTAGTCCTAACCTTGAAGGTTTTATGAGAAAACCGGACACCAGGAAAAGAAGCCCCAGGAGCTCCAGTCAGTGCGCTGAACACAGAGCTGCAGCAGTTTCAGAATGAATGTGAATGGAGTCAAGATGACATGGTCACTGCGTGGGGCAGAACCTGGTGAGGAGGGTCAAGTGGGATATTAGGAGAGAAGCCTATCTATCCAAAGAACTGAGCAGACGCCATGGACAGCCATAAAGCTGCTTATCAGCAACGAAGCTGAGTTATTAAGGAAAGCAATTGCTCATAAACTTATCAACTGCAAAGATCTGGGTTTTTACTTTTTAAGCACTTTTTGTTTGAAATTTTATATGTGTGTGTCTGTTGAAGGAGTGCACACAAGTCCCTGGTGCAGAGGCCAGAAGAGGACATCAGAAAGTCCCCCTGAAACTGGAGTTACACATGTTTGTGAGCTGTCATGTGGGTGCTGAAATTTGAACCTGAGTCCTCTAGAGGAGCAGCCAGTGCTCTTAACTGTATACAGACACATAAAGTATACACACATCTCATAAACAATGTGGGACAGAAGAAACTCAATGCACTGTACGTGGTGCACTACAATCCCAGAATAGTGAAAGGTCACTAGTGGGGCTCAAGCCCAGAGTGCTACTATGCAGCACACAGGAGACAGAGAGGCCTGAGAAGGAGTCACCAGTCTGTTCAGAGGCAGGTACCCGTGTGGTGTGTTCAACTCAGGAGGGATCAGCTGTTTTCCTGGGACTGTGTACTTTTTGTGTTAGACTTAAATTTACTTTAAAGGTAAGGTACATGTTCACTTTAGAAATTACAAAAAGACAAAATGTACTGTTTTCTCAACTGAATCATGCTTTTACCAGTTTGATGTTGTCATATGTATAGTCTTCTGTCATTTAATGTTTCATGACAATCAATACTTCTGCATGTTGTAAGACATTTTTAAATTAAGAAATATAATTTCTGTGTAAATATTGGATTACTTATTCAATGTTACATAATATTCTAACATAAAAGCAATTAAAACTAATGCTAACCATTTTTTCTGACACTGAAGCGTTAATAAAAGATGTACTAAGTTCACACACTTTTACATATAATATCATTATAGAAATAAAATTTTGGAAAACATGGAGAGGAAGTTTGTTTTAGAAATGTGTTATATAATATTTACAAGTGGACATATTGAGTATTGGCTTTACATATACTAACATAATTTAAATTCATCTTTTCAACTTATAGGCAAGGAACAAATCAAAACAGGAATAATGTTTTTCTTCTTGAAAACTTAAAATTATTATTTTTACATATTATAAATTTATTAAGTTTTCTCATTCTTAAAAATCATTTTTGATACTATACTTATGTAATTTGCCTCCCCCTTTCTTCTTTCCAAACTCTTCTAACCCCCCCATACACCCTTCCTTGCTTGCTTTCAAGCTCCTGAGCCATTTTTCATTAATTGTTGACATATGTATATAGGTATATACTCCTAAATACACAACTACAAGCTGCTCAGGCTGTATGACACTATTTGTATGTGTGCTTTCAGACCTGGTAATTTTTTTTTAATTTTTTTTATTCGATATAATTTATTTACATTTCAAATGATTTCCCCTTTTCTAGCCCCCCCACTCCCCGAAAGTCCCGTAAGCCCCCTTCCCTTCCCCTGTCCTCCCACCCACCCCTTCCCACTTCCCCGTTCTGGTTTTGCCGAATACTGCTTCACTGAGTCTTTCCAGAACCAGGGGCCACTCCTCCTTTCTTCTTGTATCTCATTTGATGTGTAGATTATGTTTTGGGTATTCCAGTTTTCTAGGTTAATATCCACTTATTAGTGAGTGCATACCATGATTCACCTTTTGAGTCTGGGTTACCTCACTTAGTATGATGTTTTCTAGCTCCATCCATTTGCCTAAGAATTTCATGAATTCATTGTTTCTAATGTTATATCTACACGCTACTCCATTGTGTAGATATAACACATTTTTTACATCCACTCTTCTGTTAAGGGATACCTGGGTTCTTTCCAGCATCTGGCAATTATAAATAGGGCTGCTATGAACATAGTAGAGCATGTATCCTTATTACATGGTGGGGAATCCTCTGGGTATATGCCCAGGAGTGGTATAGCAGGATCTTCTGGAAGTGAGGTGCCCAGTTTTCGGAGGAACCGCCAGACTGATTTCCAGAGTGGTTGTACCAATTTGCATCCCCACCAGAAGTGGAGGAGTGTTCCTCTTTCTCCACACCCTCTCCAACACCTGCTGTCTCCTGAATTTTTAATCTTAGCCATTCTGACTAGTGTAAGATGAAATCTCAGGGTTGTTTTGATTTGCATTTCCCTAATGACTAATGATGTTGAGCATTTTTTAAGATGCTTCTCCGCCATCCGAAGTTCTTCAGGTGAGAATTCTTTGTTTAACTCTGTACCCCATTTTTTAATATGGTTGTTCGGTTTTCTGGAGTCTAACTTCTTGAGTTCTTTATATATATTGGATATTAGCCCTCTATCTGATGTAGGATTGGTGAAGATCTTTTCCCAATTTGTTGGTTGCCGATTTGTCCTCTTGATGGTGTCCTTTGCCTTACAGAAACTTTGTAATTTTATGAGGTCCCATTTGTCAATTCTTGCTCTTAGAGCATACGCTATTGGTGTTTCAGACCTGGTAATTTGATACTGGAACAGCAACTGGCATGCACTTCCACACAGTTTCTCCCTATTTCTCCTGGCCTCAGCACTAGCTGCCTGTAGTTCTTCCTGGAGGGCTGGGCCTCCTGGCGTTCCCTTCACACTAGCATGCCTGCTGCTCTCCCTCAGCTCATGCTTACGTAGCCACATCAGTGAAATTTACAGATGTAGCTTCTCGGTCCCAGGAGACAAAATCTCAGCACACCAAACTCCCTGATCCTCTTAGGATCTCTTTCTGCCCCCTCTTTCAAAATGATCCCAAAGCCTTATGTGCAGGCATTGTTTGTAAGTGTATTCTTTGGGACTCAGTCCCACAACTATGCATTTAACTGATTGCGGTTACTTGCAATGGCCTCTGATATTGCACAGAGAAGGTTCTTGATGAGGCGTAAAAACTGTATTTATTTGTGGGCAAAAGGATAAAGAGTTGGATATAGTTAGAGAATATGTTGGCTTAGTAAACTGGTGGTCATAGGTTTTCTTCCAAGATTCATGACTTCACTAGCCCTGGCTAGGTTTCCAGTACTAGTTCCCTCATGTTGAGCAGGTTTGAAATCTAATATTAAAGTTACAGCCAAGACTTGTGTACCACTACTGTACCCTAGAGCCGTCCTGCTGTGCTCGCTGTGCTTCCTTGCTGTTACAGCAGGGCTGCCTCTCTCTTTTGGAAGCCTGCATGGCACCTTCCAGAACCATGGAAAGCTAGTCTTCAGGGAGGAGGCAGTCAGGTTAGTTCCAGCTCAGGGGCCTCTGAGCCCTGGATCTGAAGTGTAGGTATCTTCAGCCATAGGGACTTACCCTCTACCTCTGGGGGACAACCAAGGGCATAACAATAGCCTGTATTGCTGTGGGGTCTCTTGTACAACCCTGACCAACAAGTCAAAGGAGGACTTTTCATGCCTGGTGTTCTAAGCTTTGATAGATGGTCCTGGGAACACTGTCATCCCAGGTGGTAAAATGTTATTTAAACCATGTATGTATAATTATAAACACAGTTATACATATTAGAGGGTTTATTTTAGGTAGAAAATCAATGGTACTTTAAGACATCCTTACTGTTCTTTTGCCCTTCTCTTCCCTTTTGTATTTGTCTTAGTCAGGGTTTCTATTCCTGCACAAACATCATGACCAAGAAGCAAGTTGGGGAGGAAAGGGTTTATTCAGCTTACACTTCCATACTGTTGTTCATCACTGAAGGAAGTCAGGACTGGAACTCAAGAAGGTCAGGAAGCAGGAGCTGATGCAGAGGCCATGGAGGGATGTTCCTTACTGGCTTGCTTCCTCTGCCTTACTCAGCCTGCTCTCTTATAGAACCCAAGAGCACCAGCCCAGGGATGGCATCATCCACCAGGGGATCTCCCCCCTTGATCACTAATTGAGAAAATGCCGTACAGCTGGATCTCATGGAGGCATTTCCTCAAGAGAGGCTCCTTTCTCTGCGATAACTCCAGCTTGTGTCAAGTTGACACAAAATCAGCCAATACACTATTTATCTTCTTCCCCCTTCCTAGAAGAAAGGGGCAAGTTGGGGCAGGAAGTAAGAAATGACTTAGATGGGATAGAGTCAGGCAGGCAAGGGGTGTTGGGTTGGTGTGCAGAATGTGTGTCCTGGTTCAACACTGGAGTGTGGGATAGATCAGGCTGGGAGAAAGGTTGGATGTGCCATGGAAGGGGCCTGTACGCCAGGGCATGCAGGGTGGGCTCTGGCTAAGTATTAGTTCTTGGTTACAGAGCAGACAAGAGAAGCTCAGGCTAGGCCAATGTACTGGATGTGGGATCCAAGCTAGATCTAGCAGGCTGGGGAGGGTGCACTGAGGGGAGAGTAATACAGACTCATCAGGCTAGACCTTGGAAAAGGACCCGAAAGACAACATTTTAATAATTTTCTATGTCAACGTGCTACAAACACTATAAGCCCCATTAATCCAATATGTTAATGGCAACAAGAGGCAAATTCTCCAGAGAAAATGCATGTCTGTACATTATTTGTCTTGAAGAAGAAGTTGCTATATTTTGTTTAGAGTTCTAAAATGGAAAAATGATGTAAAATTCTTTTCATGGGCTTGGAGCTTATTAAAGGACATTTCCTTTCATTTCTAGAAAATCTACTTTATCAATTCAAGCCAATCTAATTATCAATTTAGATTCTTTATTATTTCCTATTTGAAAATGTATGTAGTCTAGCTGTCAGGTGCGTCATTAAAAACTTAAAAATAGACATGTGAATACATAATAAAGTTAATATACAGTTGCACTACAAAATACACATGCATTCTCTGAAGGAAAGCACGGCTTACAGAGTTCAAGTTTCATCTATGACACAGGCTAGTTCATAAAATCAACAGAGAGTAAAGTGAAATGCTTATAAAGCAGTACGAGAACACTTCCCTCGGGGAGAGCTCTGTGCATTCTCTCTTCTGTATCAAAACATCCTGGAAGTTTGAAACCAAGTGCCCCAAAGCTATGTGCCTGAGCTGTTTCTGCTAATCTTTCCAGCCCCACAAACAATGCATTTTCCTCATTTATAAAAAGTGGGTGGGGTTAGTAACTAGGATTGCAGAAATTAAAGAAATGCATAGGTACTGTTTCTTAAAAGAGTGTCCAGCACACAGTGACCCATTTCCCAGCTGTCACCACCAACTCTACCACCACCAAGATGACATCAGCAGCCATGAGGTCCAGGACTGACATCCTGTTTCTGGTATCAATGCTACAGCTGTATGAAACACGGAATTTTAGGCTACCGGCAACTTCTGCCTTACATTTCAGTCTCCAATTAAGTGCTTCTTGGGAATACAGTATGCATTTCCAAAGAAGCACTCATAATTTTGTGGATGAAGATAATCTTATCCAACCAACCAGAAAGTGAGAAGACCTAAGGAAGAAACCCTTTCCCTGAAGAGCTGACCCCTCCTCATTCCTGGTCTCCAGAGTTAAGGCTGGGTGAGCAGGACTCAGCCAAGGGAACACCAGGAGGCCCTACGAGGGGAAAGGTGGTGTGTCCACAGAAGGAGAGAAATCACTGACATGTCTGCCCTAAAGATAGCCCCTAACACAAGGCTTCAGGGATGTTTCTGAGTCATTAGCAAGGTTAACAGATACACACTGCTCCCAGCCTTCCAGCTTCCTGGTTTTGACTCGTATACTTGCAAAAATGTATTTTCAGGGATGGTCAAGAAATGTTCCCAGAGTTAGAGACTCTAATTATCTCATTTATTTATTTTTACTGTCCCTACCATTGCTCATACAACATTTTTTTTCTGTCCAAAAAGAAAGAAAGAAAAAAAAATCACTTTTCATGGGTTTCTTCAAAGTGTATCCACGATTTTCAAGCATGCACTTGAAGTGTAGGTAAAAACATTTTCTCTTGAGGATTAAATGTGACCCCACAGTTCACAATGGCAATCTGTAATTATATTTATAATCATCAGCTGTTCATACTTCATATTTTTTCAAAAGCTTGTCAAGCAACTGCAATCACACGACAAAACAGGAAAAGGCTATAGTAAGCAGGAGATGCAAACTGTTTTCCTTATTCATCCAAATCCAGCTTATTAATACTTTGTATTTTAGATAAAAGGGGTCTGTAAATAAATACTGAAAATCTTACAGCCTGAAAATTTGAGTTCCAAACACACAAAAAGCGAACAGTTTCCCGCAGCATAAGGCTGGCTCAGCTCAGTGTGCACGCGAGCTTTATGTTCATCTCCCAGGGGACAGCTAAAGGCCGCCTCCAGCCCATGCTGAGATGGGGCCCAGCTAACCCGTTCATTACAAGAGATTAATAAATGGAAATTTACAATATTTTTAAATGATTTCCTTCTTTCACTTCTGTTCTCTTTTATAAATAACTTGGCATTTTCAGTTTTCCCCAACAGTTACAAAATTAAACTGAAACAAAATTAATCACTTTACTTTTTTAAAAAAGTAAAATAAGGGTGATTCTCGGAACATAGTTACTAACCTTTGAGAATACATCCTGAAGGCACATGCTGCTGTCAACAGGAATGATACACTCGGTTCACAAGATGAATGTTTATAAAGAGAATGGAATAGTTTATTCTCAAACAAGGGAAAAAAACCAAAGCTCAACATTGTAATGTTGGAAACTAACACACAACCGAGGGCTAATAAAAACCACTGTATCATTGTCCCTTACACTGAAGAAAACAGTTTAATGAAAGGCCCTGCCCTGAGCTTTTAAATTTTGAGGTCTGAAATGATATAATCTTTCAAAAAGGTATAATTTTGCACAAGTATTCTGCGTAGGATTGCCTTGTGCCCTTCACCTAGTGTGCTAGACAGCATCACGAGGCTATCAGCAGGTCTGCTGTCCTGGTGACAGGCTGTCCTGCTATGTCGTCTGATGATTTCCTGACTGGGGTTACACGGCCCCCCTGACATTCCCACTCCTTTCGGCTGGATGGATAGGTCTTCTTCAGTCTTACGCTTGTAAGCACAATGCAGATGCAGTTTAGGATGACTCAGAACCTTGAGTTTGCTATTTTCTGTGACTACATGTCTGCCAAAAATCCCGGGAGTGCCACCCTTCTGAGGCATCCACGTGTGTCACAGCCCTTTGTGTCACAGCCCTTCTTAGGATGTGGCTGCGAGCGCGGCTTCCTCTACTGTCAGGGCCCGGCCTCCCTTCCGAGTCATCTTACTCAGGGTCTCACTTTCCCTTACCAACCACACACAGTCTAGTGTCACAGGGCTGACTGTGGTCATAAACAACCGGGATGTTGTTATTTCTATTATTTTTGAGATAAAGTCTCAAGGGGGTAGCCTTTGCTATGCTTAAATTCTAAGTAGATCAGGTTGCCTCGTAGTCACAGAGCTCCACGGGCCTCTGCCTACCATTTTCTGAGACACTTGAGAATGCCACTGTGTGTGTTACTACGCAATTTCTATGTTGAAACTGCACACTGTTCTATGTGAAGCACAACTAACTCTTGGGCTTTCCTGCCTAGTCCCACCAGGACAAGACTCGCCCCTCTAGCTGACGTGATGCACACATGACTGTTGGCACCTCACAGCCTTCTGGTCTCCTCTGTGCTCAGCTCACGGTGGTGGGTGGTACGCTGCTGCCTGCCGTCCAGGTGACCCTGTCACTATGGCACAGGTTAGTGACAGGTTAGTCTCTTGTCATCACACTTGCACTGTAGCACCCACCACATAAGAAAAAGAGTGAGGACAGCCCAAGATGACTTCCTAAGCACAGTTAAGATGTCCGTATTAGTCGTTGTTAATCTCTTAACTGTGCCTAACTTATAAACTAAGCTTCAACACAGGTATGTGAAGAGAGTGGGGAAAATACACAAGCCAGGCATGGTGGGCCATACCCACAGTCCCAGCACTCACAGACTGCTCTGCGTTCAAGGCCAGCTCAGAATACAGAGCGAGACCTTGTCTCAATGAAACAAACCAATTAATCAGCCATGGCCTATAAGGGGCTTTTACCCACAATTTTAGTTATCTGGTGGAGGTTTCTGAACATATCCACCGGGGGTGGTTTGCCAGTTAACTATGTAACTCTCCTGTCTGTAAACACACTGCTGTGCACTAATGAATAATTCCTGTCTGAAACAAACATTACTGTGGAATTCCCCTATTAGTAATTTCCTTTCTTCATTGTTCTTTCTACACTTATTAATTGAAATTCTACAGCAAGATGGAGCTCTATTTCTTTTTATTCTATTGATTTTACATTTCTAATAATGTCCACAAATGTCCCTAATCTACCGGTGGAGAATCCTTAAAGCTAACTCCTTGTCCGGTGTCTGGGTGGCTCTGTGTGCTGGCTGCTCACAAGCTTACCACGCCATCCCGCTGACCACGTCGTCAGCGTCCTGGTTCTCTTGACAAGCTCTTATCCTCTAAACAGCTTTCTCCTCTGGCACTTCTATTCCATACTTTCTCTGCCTGTCTGGGACCAGCCATGTCTATAAGGTTGTGATGTGTGACAGAAAGAGAACGAAGAGGTAGGCACTAGAAGTCCTCATGGCTGCTGCTTTGGTTTTACTGCTCCTGGTTCCTTTCACTCACATACACACACACATACATACACACATACACACACACACACACACACACACACACACACACAGCACATTTAGTCCAATTCATTTATAAAGATATCTCCAATTCCAATCTGTAGATCACTGTAATCTTATCTCATCTTTTTCTGATATAAAAATGCAATTTTAGTAATCATAATACAGTTAATTGTTTAATTTTAATATATAAAAATTTTACAACTGTCATCTCACCTGTCAGACTCTGTAGTGTTTCTAACAATCTGTGTAGATTACATTGGATCCTAATTTACACAAAGTAAATGCTTATCCATCCCTGAGGTCTCCCAACAAACACCACTTCCATTCTTTCCCGTTTGGTGTACACAGCAACCTCAGGAAGACTACGGCATCGTTTCTTCTCAGTGCCAAGGCCTGGCCCTGTGTCTCCACGTAGCCCTCCCACTGCTTACTTCTGTCCACAGCAACCCTGCTCTCAGGTGATGTGAGCAGCCATTTCCCTTCTCTCCCAACTGAATGAGGCTCAGGCTGGGCCTCTAGCTTTAAGCACACATTTCTAACAGTTTCATCTTCAGTCTTATTCTCTGTCTCAGACACAATTTTAAATACACACTACACCCTCTGACTTCTCTCTATCGGCCCAGCCTCTGGCTGGGCACTGTGCTCCTCCTGGTCTCTGTGAGCCATCTAGACAGTCCTCTCCCAGCTCTGCTTCACACTCCAAGTCCTGTGCACTGTGACCAAGGAGCCAACAGGAGGATCAGGAGTTCAATGCCAGCCTACAACTCAAAAATCTAAGAACTGATGAGGGTGCTGTTTAGTGGCGAGGCTTTGCCTAACAAGGACCCTCAGTGTGAGTATATGTGTGTTCTCACCTGTGTGTGCACTCTCTGTTTCTGTCTCTCCACCCCAACCTCACATATTTATAGAAGATTCCTATCTGCAGTAAATAATAATTCGTATTTGCAGTAAATAACTACAACTTTATACAATTTCTATTTTGCCTCTGTTGCTATGATCAACAAAACCACCCTGGGGAATGAAGGGTGAGCCCAGAGGCAGAACTGACATAGGGGGACAGCAGCTGCTGGCCTGCCCTCCAGGCCTGCTTCAGCCGGCTTCCCTCTGTGAGCCAGGACCACCTGCCTAGGGGAGGCAAAGCCAACAGTAGGCCACCCCCTCCATCAATCATTAATCAAGAAAATGCCCCACAGACATGCTCACAGGCCAGCAGGATGGAGGAAGTTCTTCACTCGAGGGTCCCGTTCCCAAGGTGACTCTACTTTATGTCAAGTTGACAAAACTATCAGCTCAACACATTTAAACACATTCAAAACCAAGTAATTTTTAAAATGATAATCCATATTGTAAACCAGGGAGCTAGTTTTCTTTCATGATGTTCGGTTGATTCCCTTTTTTAAGTGAAAGTTGGGCTCTTTCTACACATTCACACCATTTCTTATGTTTAACCTCACTCTCTCTGCTGATTCACTAGTGGGCTGGCCCAGAGGTTGGTTGGTTCATACAAACACTCTTCCTTTTCTTCTTGTGTGTGTATGTGTGTAGTGTGTGTCCATATGTGTGTAGGCATGTGTGTGTACATACTGGGTGACTTCCCTGGTCATGCTCCACTGTCTTTGTTAAGTCAGGGTTTCTTGTTGAACCTGAATCTGGCTAGCTGTAGCTAGTCCCGTCAGCCCACTGGCCCTGGGGACCCTTCTTGGGCTCCTGAATACTGGGATCAAGGACATGTGCCACAATGCACCATAATTCATCACTAATTTTTAATACAAACATTTATAATTTTTTATTATTTTTGCTTTTAAAGTGACTGAAACACTAGCATTTTTTTTCTTATTCGTGTCAATGGGACTGCCTAAACTTTCTGAGTCTTTAAAATACTTATATCATGTTCTTCACAGTAACCATTCATATCAATAAGAATGTATGTGTGTGTGTGTGTGTATTTTTATATAACTCGTTGTATCCCAAATTTGTGAATGCAGAACCATGTTTATGTTAAGAGTTTCTAACACTCCAAAGAGTATCTGCCTGCTAATCCAAAAAGTTATATTGTGTTTTTTATTTCAAAAATCTACCTCAAAACACCTACTTCTGTGACTTGGTTAAATATTTGTCTTAACATCTATATAGACAAAGAAAAACCATCACAGTAGAGTACTGAAAACTGCCCATATTCCCTTTAAACATCTCTAGCTGCTGCAGCATCTGTATCCCCTCCCTGAGTTAACCTGGGACAATAAAATGATGGTACAATTCCTTGGGCTACAGTGCGTGTGTGCGTGTGCGTGTGCGTGTGCATGTGTGTGTGTAGCAGTAGC